>NC_142493.1:30936136-31251096 GCF_965113065.1 Corylus avellana
CGATGGCCTTCAACAACTCTTGCCATGTTTCCTCCGAATGTAGCCACAAAAATGTCGCTTTCTAATGATACACTGTAATCCAACGCCGCCATCAGGTTTGAACGTTTCCGAAAGGGTTTAAGGTCTGAAGGTGTTAGCAATGTGTCCTTTTTCAACTGTTTCTCGCATCAAAAAGCAAGAGATGGTTCATCATCTGAGTAAACTCTAGCTACCATATATATATGCAAATGTTTCAGAAGTTGCATGCATGCCCTTCAAGTTATTCAATCGATCAACTTACCAAATTTGGAAAAGCTGCTCTGAGGGGGGCCATTCTCCTTTCCCCACCATATATATTTCCAGCAGCAACATAAACTTGGATACTAGGATCAATATCCAATGCCCTCAATGTAAGTGCAGTTTCCTCGGGGGTTAAAGGGCAACCGCCTTGTTTTCTTTTCTTTTCAGAGTCTATTTCTTTTTCCTTCCACCATGGGTAGGCATATCTGATAACATATATATGCACAAAGTTTTAAGAGATCAAATATAGGGATAACTTCAATTAGAACCTGTATACTATTACGCGTTTTGAGAAGACTCTCCCAAATTTAAAAAATCTTCAATTTCATCCTCTGAATTTTTAATGTGATGCAATTGACCCCCTCTGTCAATTTTTGCTGTTAAATCTTAACGAAAATCACTAAAAAGACCAAATTGCCTTCAATTTTTTGTTTTTTGCTTTTTGTTTTTGTTTTTTTTTTTTTCTAAAAAAAATCAATCTGAAATTTTATAAAAGTTTTAAGGGTATAAAGGTTATTTCATCACTTTTAATGTCCAAAAATTGACAGAGGGGTAGATTGCATCAAATTAAAAGTTTGAAGGAGAGAAATTAAAAGGTTTTGAAATTTGGAATGATATTTTCAAATTACGTAATAATTCATGGGTCCTTCGTAAAGTTTTTCCTTATAAATAAGTATTTCCTGATAGAACGCATATATATACAGTATTCAGTTCAAACGTCTTATGTTATCTACTTATTTTAACATATATAGCATCAAAAACACATTTTTGAGCGTAATTAAAAGATGAAGATAACTCACCTCATTTTTGTCAAATCATCAATTTCTGTGTCATTGCAACCTTGGGTACAGCCAGAGAATGCTAACATGTCCATTTCATATCTGAGATGAAGAACTAAGAAAGGGCCTTTTTGCCTTAGAAGCCTGATAATCTTCTTCCCTACTTCCTCTATTGGGGGAGTGAATCTCAGAGCTTCATAGTTCACTCGGCACCGCAGCTTCTGGACCTCTACAGGAATCCCATTATTTGCAAGCCTTGTATCCGTCTTGGTGAAGTGCAAGAGCCCATACTTTTTTATCACTGGAAGAACCTGCAGCTTGAAAATATAACATTATTAGGATTAGGATTAGGATTAGGATTAATCAGATATCTAAAAACTTAAATATATTGGAAATTCAAAACCAATTAATTACCGTGTCATAAAAAGACATGTTGGACCAACTAGCGGGTGGCATGGAGTGGAAGCAAGGTAAGTACTCCATGATCTTCAGCTCTTTTGGCAGCTCTTTCAATATCCGAACCTCATCTCTCAATGATGTAATGAAATGGTTCATATCAAATATATCTTTGAACTGACTGCCATTTTAATTAAAATAAAGGGATTTCTAATTAAGATTTACATTTGAGAGATAATCTAAAATCTAAAATTCAAGGTTGAAGAAACGATAAATTAAATTAAATCAAATGAGCTAGTAATTATACATGTACGTGTTGACCTACCTACTATCATTCCAGAAGGATTTTTTATCCAATTCAGGAACTAGAAGCGTGACATTCAAATATCTTGCGACAGCAACCATGTCACAAATCTGTGTATAGATGTATATACATATAGCAAAACCAAATTATATTTAGAGTTTAGAGTTTAGGGTTTAGGACGTACAGTAAAAAAAAAAAAAAGGGCCGTAGAAGCGCAAAGTACTTACACCAGCTCGCATTTGATTCAATCCTCCATTAGCCGAAACGATCAGGTATCCATTGTTCTCATAGACTCCTGAAGTATAAAGGCAGAAAAATTTCAGACTGATTCCCAGGCCAGGGTCAGAAATCTTTAATGCTTTAAATACGCACTTATAAGGACAAAAAAGGAAAAAAAAAAAAGTATTTCTAAATAAAAAGTTCAATTATATATGTAATGTCATTGCAAATTATACTGATATTATTCTAGGTACGTGCATCTATATTACGTTACTGCATGCAAGCTTCTTTACATTTTGCCATTCATGTCACGTGTATTTTTGTTGAGTCGTCGGCATGTTTCATCCTCCATTAATCAAAAAAGAAAAGAAAAGAAAAAAAAAAATACCAATGATGCATGGATCGATGAAACACGCTAATTGATTATCGGAGATGTACACGAGATGAGCGCCACAATTCAAAAAAATATTTCTCAAAAGAAAAACCATGTATAGGCTATTGGTTGCAAAACAAGCTATATATTAATCATAACATGTGAAATAAACAAATTAAAGCACAGCATGCACTTACTTTCAGCCGGAATGTCAACGTGAAAAGAAGAGCGGAACATGAAGGGCCTCGGCGCGACGGTCTCGCTGAGCGTTCTGAGCTGCACCACACAGGCGCGCAGCAGCAGAAGTATTACGATTCCAACCACCCACAAGTTCAGTCGAGCTGTCTGAAACCGAGCTACGATCAAACTCTTCACCTTTTCAGCTTTGATTCCCTCCATAATCAAGCTCTTTACATTCTCCGTTTTGATTCCTTCCATATTGCATGGCTTCTCCTTCACCTCTCGGACCTTGGGCTCTTCAGGATCAATCTTGGCGTAATCCATAGTATATAAATATTCAGAGTCCCGAAAGCTTTTATAGAAGGCACCAGCATATATAAGCCCAATCGAATTATATCACTAAACACAGATATGGGACCACGTAACTATCAATATTTATATGCTATAATGATTTAAAATTGATAACAAGAAAACATATAAGAGTAATTAATAAGGTTGCTTTAATGCATTAAACAAAAATATTGCGACTCTTATATCACATTTTAAAACCGAATTCTGACTCTTATGACTTGTGATTAATTGCACGCAATTGTCATCACATATTAATTAATCGAATTCAAGAGTAATCACTTTAAGTTTCAACAAAAGGAGAGAAAAGAGAAGAGAAGAGAAGAAGAAAAAAAAGTATTATTTTCATCGATTTATTACACTTATTAATTTGAACGTCACAAAAAATTGAGAACTCTGATAACTAAGCACTCAATGGAATATATCACTAGACAAGGATATGGGACCACGTAATTATCAATATTTATATGCATGCTATAATAATTTTAAATTGATAACAAGAAAATAACAGTAATTAATAAGGGTTGCTTTAAATTTAAAGCAAAACCATCTGAATTGATCCATTTGAATTGAATTGAATTGATCAGATATTTTTCAAAAAATATCTGCATCATATAACAAAGAAATTATTAACAAGATTCAAACCTTGCATATATATATATATATATATATATATATATATATATAACAATGCTTCTTCTTTATTCATTTTATAAAAATAGACCATGTTGCTCTAACAAATTAACAATATCATAGATACAATGAGAAATTTCTTTTATTTAAATCTAATATATGCTTTGTTTAATTCTTTGAATGTCATCGTCTCAATTAGTTTTCAAATCTGCAACATAAACCAGCAAATCACGTCCCTAGACACTGCTCAGTTCATCAAAACTTTCTCAACTAGATAGTGATTAATTTCCTTGCTTTTTCATCTCCTTAATTTACAAGTGCATTCTCAAACGCAATCACCTTCGCTACATCTACCATCAATGACAATTTTTTTATATGTCTGATAATTTCTCTGCCATCGGCCAGTGATTTGCTCTTAGAAAAGACTCAGAGAGAAAACAAAAGATATACCAGATATCTAAGATTGCTAGTCTGAAGGTTTTGTAAACAGAATCTTAGAAAACGACTAAAGGGAATCAAAACCCTAAAAAAAAAAAAAAAAATTCACCCCGTAGACTGCTATTGAAAGCAAATTCATCCCTAGAATCAAATTCGTATCATATATTCAGGGTGGCATAATAAACAAGCCGGATCGATATTTGAACCCAACCCCGAATTTGTAAGATTATGTTTATAATGGGTATCCAATTTTTTTTTATATATATATATGTTGATTTGTTATCAATTAAAGTATGCATATAATGCTTTTAATTGGTGTATATATCTTAATTTTCACTTAGAATTTAAGAAGAAGATGATCTATGCATGTCTTCTTATAGTACTTAGGGGAATCGGATAAGTAAAAAGGGTACAAGAAAATGAATGGAGATGCAGGTGACCCGTGAGTACGCATAAGATCAATCACGTGCATGCATTATTTTTGTTTTAAAATTCTGGTCATTAAAAAATTCAAAGTAATTTTTTAAAAAAAAAAAGAAAAAGAAAAAAAAAGAAGAATGCATTTTTTTATTTTTATCATAAACAGATTAACTAGGACGTTCCTACTCCTACCAAAACTTTTCCTTCACCTTCTTTGCTTTTCCAAGAAAACCTCTACACTAATATACTACCTTCCTTTAACAGCACTACATACAGGACAAGAAGCAGCAGCAAGAAAAGCTTCACAATTAATACTTGTTATTAATTAAAGTATGCATGTAATGTTATTAATTTGAAACCCAGCAGATGTTATATATATCACCGCATCGGATTCCACGAGAGCTACAGTTGCAGACTGAACAGTGCAGATTCCTATATCTCAATCTTGAACTTTGTCTTTTCGTTGCCGTACAGATTTCTCCAACACATGCTTGATGGTGCATTGGTTCAGGATATGTGGTCGCTTTAACGTACATGCATTATTTTAAAAAGATGAATGGAGATGGTTAGTACTGAGTTGATAGAAGCACGTGCATGCATTACTATTATTTTTTCCCATTCTTAATTATATGTTCCTATATATATATATATGCATGACATGAAAACATTAATGTAATATCAACCACAAAACAAGGTGGGAATCCCAATTCTACTACTCTCCCCGCTAACATGGCTACACCTCAACCACCCCCTTTCCTTCCCAAGAATTTGCAGGGACCTCATATCCTCCTTGCCTAGACAAGGACGCTGGCTTCAAGGTAAACTCCATCAATATCAAGGCTTTTGGTTTCCAACTTGGAGCATACAAGGAGTTGTTGCATAATCATTTCCCTTTCTATTTTATCATGTGTTGGCATCGGGTTAGCCTCTGAATAAAATGTTTTTTGTGTTCCCTGATTTGATTATCAACGTTTATGTTGACATCTAATCAATCTTCAATAAAATGTTCTTTTGTATTCTCTAATTTGTCACTATTCGATCATATATGTGATAATACCCATCCCCGTTGGTTACCCATCCTATAAAGAAATGATCTTTGGATGTTATAATCCTATAAACACTCAATATGTCACTGATTTGGGATTATAACAAAAACAACCTGGGGATGATTAGAACAGAATAAGTTTTTTATTTATTATCGAAGTTCATGGGCTGAGCCGCTGAATTTATTTTTTATTTTTAAGGGTTAAATACATATTTATTCTTCTCGTGGTTTAATACTTTATCAAAAAGTCTCACAAGTTTTCAAAAGTGACAAATTAAGTATTAAGATCCACGTTTTTTTTTTTTACCCTTATTAAAATGGTCCATTTGTCATGTCTATCGTCTAAAAAACTAACGAAATTTTTGTCATACGTATATATGCATGCAAAAAATCACGTAAGACTTATAAAACATTGTGGTGCGTACATTCTTACCATATCCGCATATCCTTTAAAAATAAATTAAAAAAATAAATAAAAGAAAGAAAGAGTAAGTAGGAGAACATTCCCATTGTCGGTGGTGATAAAGCATATATTATATAATTCAGGCCCAATCAGAACTCAACGGAGCTCAAGCTCAGGCAAAAAAGTAAGGTATATACCTACTCACTTGAAGATACTTTTGATATGTTTTGTAGGGGAGTGAATCCATTTGGGCCATATTGGGATCATGTTTTGGGATATTGGAAAGAAAGCTTGGAAAATCCTCAAAAGGTGCTCTTCTTGAAGTATGAGGAAATGAAAAAACAGCCCATTGCCAATTTGAGGCGACGACTGGCTGAGTTCTTGGGATGCCCTTTTTCTCTGGAAGAAGAGACCAAAGGTGTAGTGAATGATATCTCTAGGTTATGTAGTTTTGACAATTTGAGCAACTTGGAGGTGAATAAAAATGGAAAATCGTTATACGGCGGAGAGAATAATGCATATTTTCGTCGAGAATTGGACCGCATTACTGAAGAGAAGTTTCATGGTACTGGGTTAGGATTGTAGGTATTCAGGTTGGAGATTCGAAGAATTCCTTGACAGCTGAGATGATAGAGAAATTGGACCGCATTACTGAAGAGAAGTTTCATGGTACTGGGTTAGGATTGTAGGTATTCAGGTTGCATCATCATTTTCTTTACTATTGTGTTGTGTGTTGGCATCTTTCCTGCCTCCAAATAAAATGTTTTGTGTTCTTGATCCGATTGTCAACGTGTATGTTGACATACATCCGATCAATTCATCAATTAATAAAATGTTCTTTTTATTTTTTATTTTTTATTTTTTTATATTCTCTGTTTTGTCACCCTTTGATATATGTGATAATAATAAAATTGTGTTTTGATATTGGTGTACATATTCCCATTGGAACAAGATCCTCTCCAATTCATTTGAATTGGATAATATTCAGTTAGATATATTTTGGAAGGATAATATTCAATTAGATATATTTTGGAATAGTACTTTTGTCTTTTTACTTTTTTAGTAGACAAAAATACTCTTCCAATATAACTAACTAGATATTACCCGTGCAAATAAACTGAAAATGATCCTAATTCATCCCGGTACCTTAATTATTGTGTCATATATATATATATATATATATATATATATATATATATATATATATCGGGCCAGTACTAGCACTTAAAGTCTAGAAACTGTTAAAAAAAATTATAATTTTAATGGATAAACTTATTTACAAGCCACCCAACCCCCCCCCCCCCCCCCCTTTCTTCCTTTTTTTGGGTTTGCTTTTAATGCTAAAAGTTCTTATATATACTGCGCATTAACCTCCCGGTTACTTCGGCCTGATCTATTTCACAGCAAATAGAATGCCGCAAGACTGGAGTACTATATATGGAAGGAACAAGGAGACAGTGCTACAAAGAATATTTTGTTCCAGTAAATTGAATATACTAATTACATAATTTATTGTGAGTTACACTTAAATTAATTTGATATTGCCCTCCATTTGCATGGTACCCTGTATATATATATTCATAAATTTGATTAGACAATACCTTTTTCTAATCCCATTTACACCATGAAAAACAAAATGAACTACTTTTGTTTTCCAATGTTGTCACAGGAATTGAAGCACATTATTACAATAGAACGACGAGCCACATGTGGACTATTGTATAACTAAAATTGTTCTGATGATGGTGTATGATAGCAGTAGAAATTAAAATTGTTTTGATAATCACGTGCTTAATTTTCATGGTTCAAGATCAATCAAGTGGTGACAAGCACTCGTGGGGATTTGTCCAGAAATAATCCTCTTCCTTGGGTTTACCTGGAACCTCCGATCTTCTACTTGGGTTCCCCATGCGATCTGCGTGGGTTGCCTTCACCGACGCCGAGAATTCATCCCAGCTCAGTGTTCCATTGTTGTACTCATCTATCAGCTCCACAAGAATCTTTCTGTCTAGAAGGATCGTTTTCTTGAATCCCAAATATCTGAAAACCAAAAAAAAAAACATATGTATATAAATGGCTTTTGTGAGATGAATTTGATGTTTCCAAGATCTGCAATATGAGTAAAGAATAAGTAGATCGACAGTACCGTCTGTGGCCTTCAACAACTTTGGCCATGTTTCCTCCATATGTAGGAACAAAAATATCACTCTCTATCGCCACATGGTAATCCAATGCTGCCATCTGGTTTGAATGGTTTTGGAAGGGCATAAGCTCCGAAGCTTCCAGTAATGTTTCCTTTCTAACCTGTTTTTATTTTTACATCACAAAAAGAAATTAACGCATATATATATATATATCTTTGAAGTTGTTTCAATTAACATATATATGTACTTACAATATTTGGAAAAGCTTCTTTGAGGGCTGCCATTCTCCTTTCTGCCTTGTATATTTCTCCAGCAGCAATATAGACTTGGATATTACGATCGATGTCAAATGCCCGCAATGCTAGTGCAGTTTCCTCAGGAGTCAGAGGGCATAGACCATCTTTCCTTTTCTTCACCGAATCTATTTCTTTTTCTTTCCACCATGGGTAAGCATATCTTTTACATGAATTTATCCAGGTTAGTAAATCTATTATGGGCGTGTTACAATATTAAAATATAAATTAAATGATTAAATGATTAAATTTATCATTCTCTATTAGGTCTTGAATTATAACTCTCTTTCTTTCGTTCATCTTTCGTTTTAATTAAATATTTAACCTCTAAAAGAGGGAAGAATATGATCCTCTCCATTTCAAATGTGGATGAGTATTTTTGTTTTTTTATTTTTTATGGACAAAAATACCTCTCTACTATAACTAACTGAATATTATTCGATTCATTTGAAATAGAGAAGATCCTAATTCGTGTCTCACCTCATTTTGGTGGTCTCTTCAATCTCTTCTTCATTGCAACCTTCTGTACAACCTGAGAAGGCTACCATGTCCATTTCATATCTGAGATGAAGGACCAAGAAAGGCCCTCTTTTCCTCAAAGTGTTGACAACCTTCTTGGCCACTTTCTCAATCGGGGGAGCAAACCTTAAAGCCTCATAGTTTACACGACAGCGTAGTTTCTGGACCTCTTTGGGAATCCCATTATTCGCAAGCCTAGCATCGGTTTTTTGCAAATGCAAGACTTCGTACGTCTTTATGCGAGGAAGAATCTGTATATATATATATGCAAACAAAGATTAATATCTTCATATATAATTAACATGAGCTAGCTATAAACGACGATGGATGAGGAACGACCAACCGTGTTGTAGTAATATGTCATGTTAGACCAACTAATGGGTGGCATGGAATAGAGGGACTCCACTTCTACTTTCTTCTTCTGCTCAGGAGGCAGTTCTTTCAATATCCGAACTTCATCTCTCAATGAAGTGATGAAATAATCCACATCAAATATATCTTGGAACTGACTGCGCATATAAATCAAATAACCAAATTTGGTAACAATATATATATATATATATATATATATATATATATATATATATAAAGAGAGAAATGATTGGTGTTAATTTTTTGTCTATATTTTTCTCATATCATCTTACAAATCAATTATTAGATTTGTGGACTTAACTATGTGGATCTCACATAAGTCAATGATGGACCTCACAAATCTAATAGTTAATCTATTGAGTTTGTAAAAGAATATATATATATATATATATATATATATATATATAAAGAGTTTGTGAGTACTCACCTGTAGTCATTCCAAAAGGAAGTATTGTCCAATTCTGGAACTATAAGAGAGACATTTAGGTATCTTGCAATGGCAACCATGTCACAAATCTGTGAAGAACCACGACAATTCAGAACGTTAAAAATGAAGAGAAAATGAGAAAGGAAGGAGACCAGAGATTAACGTACGTGCATGGTTTGGTTTTAATGGCCTATGTGCACGACAAAAAAGTTCAAAGGACAATGTTTTTTCTGATTCACGTACGTATAATGAAATTTATTCATGAAGGCATGCAACCATAATAATTTACACATATATTTTGCATATTAATAGCAAATCAATATATATATATATATATATATATATATATATATATATATATATAACTAGTCCCCAAGAGATAATTCAATCGACTGAGATCACGCTTAATGAAGCGAATGTCACTAGTTCGAATCTCCTTCTTGTGTGGACATATATTAATATATATATATATATATATATATATATATATATATAACTGGTTGATTCAAATACCGTAAGTCCATAATTGACTCATGTCAATCAATCCATGATTAACTCATGTTGATATATGGAAAGTGAATAATTTTCACCAAGGAGCTTTAAATGGAGCAAAGAAGACTCATAAAGAAGTGTAAAGTAAAATCTAGGGTACGAAAAAATGCTGTAGGGCAAAAAAATAACTTACACCAGATCGCATCTGATTCAATCCTCCATTGGACGAAATCATCAAATATCCATTGTTTTCATAAACTCCTGGAAACAAATTTGAAACCGTTTAAGATTGCTGCTTCTTTTGAACAAGAAAGCTCACGTTACACTAAAATGATCAAAGGATGTATTCAGTTAGGGAAACAAAAAAAAAAAAAAAATTGATCAAAGGATGCAATTACAAATTAAGTAGACATGATGCACCTATAACTACACCATAAGATTTGACAAAGATTATATACATATAGCTAACTCTCGAAAAAATAATAAAGAAGAAGAAGAAGAAGAAAAAAGGAAGGGAACCTTTGCTTTGATATATACCATAAATCTTACCACTAAATCCAAAAGCTTAAACTTATAAGAATTGATGGCTTTAATTATTTAATTTATATTCTAACAAATCTCCTGTATTTACATTAATTAGACTACAAAGTGGTCATTGAGGGCAAGTTTCCCAAAGATTCAATTCAACATTTTCTTCTTTTGGCAAAATATATAGCTAGATGGTTTGATAATGGTACTAATTAGATCCTTAGTTTTTATAATTGCAAATTAATCACTTACTTTCCGGTGGAAGAGAGTATGCGATCCGATGCTTAAACGCGGTCGGACCCAATGTCTGGCCTATAGCAGTCAGCTGAATTACAATAGCCCACAATAGCACCACCGCCGTGGCTCGAACCGCCCAATGTTTCAACCGTGCCAATCTAGACCTAATAACCATCATACTCTTCAACTTTTCAGCTTTGATCCCTGCATTTATCAAACTCTTCAACTTTTCGGCTTTCATCCCCCTAATGATGAAATCCTTCAATATTTCAGCTTTGACTGCACCCATATACTTCAACGTAAGCCTCCTATATGGCTTCTCCTTCTCCGGATCCTCAACATCATCCTTGGTGTAATCCATCTTCAAGAAAAGAGTTTAGAGTTTGAGTGGGCTTAAAAATGGTGTTTAATTAGCTGAATTTCCCGACCAGGTTTCCGGGGATACTCCGGGGAGCTGGCTTTAGGACAACAGTGGCATGCATGCAAGAAGAGTGCGAGGATGCTCGTTTTTAAATAAGAGAATAATATGATTATATTATTCCCCCACTTGTTAATCACATTGATTGGTTTCCTTTTCTTGTGGATTTAATACGATTTATTATTATAGAAAAGATTGAGACCTATGGAAAACTACGTACGTGCATGATGGGATTGATTGAACAAACAAATACGGTACACAAAAATCAGCAATTAGCATCGATTAATATTGCCAGATGTGTTTAAAATATTTTCTTTTAAATTAATTTGCTCTAAAAATCCTTGTTAAGTTTTACTTTGAAAACATTTTTGGTTTTCTTATATATATGGCTTCGATATACGAACTCAATATAAAATTAGTGAGTTAGGATTGATGGGTCTAGCCCACCTAATTAAATGAATCAGGTTAAGGTTAACATATATAGTCTTATACTAATGTCTCGACATGACCTGAATCCAACAAGAGACATAAGGACAAAAATTATTCCCAAAAAAAAAAAAAAACTGAAAAATGTTGTTTCAATGAAAGTTGATATCCAATTACTCTTCTCCAAATATGAACGATAAAGGAAAGTGCATTTTATTCTACGGTAGCTGGAAAATATATTATTCTCTGATATTAATCCATGGATGTTTAGTTTTGATTAGAAAAAAAAAAAAAAAAAAAAAAAAGATCGAAAAATTAAGAATGTTAATTAAGATCAACGGTGAGGCAATATGATTGTATAGATTAGATAGGTTGAGACAATATATATATAGTTGACGTCGATGGGCTTATTAGTTGGTGCCATATGTATCTTTGTCCATAAATATTTCAATTCAACCGTAGGATTTTGCTGTCTAAATTTATATGCTTCAATTTAAGATGGAAAAGAATGAAGTAGCGAATATAAATAAGGTTGCTGTATTGCATTGAAAAGGAAAATTGCGACTGTTACCACATGTTCGTAACAGAGTTGTGACTCTAATCACGTGTTATACCCTCTCTTTCGCCCTCTCACAGAAATTAAAATTTGTGAAAACATGGTAAGTCCCAAAATGTGATTTTAAAAACGCACTTTTAAGTACTAGACAAAATCGCAATTTAGTTTTTAAAATCGCAGTTTAGCCTTTAAAATTATGCGTTTTCAAAAAAAACCTCTCATTACCTGCGATTTAAAAACGCAATTTTTTAAAAAGATAATCCCAAACAACGGATTCATTTTTCTTAAATGTCATCAAACGAGATAAGTTTTTAGAATTCTCATAAGTTAACCAACCGTTAGTTGAAATTAATATTTGAGAGGAGGAAGGATGGAACCCATCGCCCCAAACAAAAAAAATGTGAATAATAATAAAAATAAAAATAAAAGTATTCATCAACTTAATTGGGCCATGTTCGATTGCTTGACCAATGGGGTTCTCATCAACATTTACTTTAAGCATGGTCCCCATAATTTATATATGCTCTTAATTATGAACCATTTTGTCAATATTAATACAATTTTTTATTTTTTTTTACATATCCGCACAAGAGGGGAGGGGGGTCAAGGCACAGATCAAGGCGCTTCACACTTAAAAATAAAATAAAAATTTATGAGGCTTCAATGTGATGGACACACTCTAATATATACCAAAAAAAAAAACACCCTTCTTTTTGTTTCAATTAATCCAGAATCCTTAACCCCCTATTGAATTTATTCATTGTTGAACATCCCTAAAACTTTGATAAGAAAAGCGTAATCATAAGCCATTTCCTCACATTGACCATAGCGTCCACCTTCACCAAAATGTCCTCCACTCATATTAGTCTTCAAAAGGACTGCACCCGAACATTCAGAGCATGTAGTATCCCTTACTTTGGCCACCCATTTTGCAGCTTCCCAAACTCCGACCCTGAGAATGAAGATTATGAGCCACAAGTATAAGTTCATGGCGATTTTCTTTATATGTTATGTCTATTTATGCATGTGATTGTTGATGACATCAAATGGCAGAAGATAGAAGATAGAAATTTGCCTTGAGTCATGAAATGATGCTGTAACCAGCATTGAAGGATAACAAGTGTGAGGAGTAATGTTATCATAAGGAGAATAGCTCAAAATAGACTCAAATTGGGACTGTATCTGAGGATTCCCAAATTCTTCATAATCCAATATGGTGAGAGGCAAACTAGGATCCAGCAATGTGTTGCATATATCAAGAAATGGAACCTGTTACAAGAATTACCCAAACATCAGTGCCAACAATTTAACAATAAGAAAACTAATCATTCAAATTAGCCCAAGTAATACTATGAATCACCAGATAAATTAGCATAAAAAGATAATCATCATATATAAAGTATGTACATATACTAGTGAAACTGATATATATTATTCAAACACTAATCACTTCTAAAATTGAAAAATGCTATGCTTACAAATAAATTTTTCAAAAACAACTTTTACAAAGTGATGTGGCACTATATGATTGGGTTTTTCAAAATTTGAATTTATCTCATTTCCAATCATGTTGTGCTTCATCACTTTGTAAAAACTTTTTTGTACAAACAATAAAGGCTATATATATGGAACAAAAAACCACTTCACTGGATCAGAACACTAAATGGTAAAATATTTCAGTTTAGGGCTAACCTTCAAAATAGCAGCACGAAATAGATCCGGGTACATATTGATAGCCGCCCCGACAACTAGACATCCTGCACTATATCCAATAGCACCGAGCCGATCTCTATGAACATAGCCCTCACTGACTAGGTAGTTGGCACATGATCCAAAGTCATATACGGAATTCTGTTTGAACAACCCATTGCCAGACTTATGCCACGAAGAATCACCACCGCCACCGCCTCTGCTCAAAACAAAACTTCTTGTGTCATATATATAAAGGAATCAGAATCAACGCCACACTCATTTGATTTTTCAGCCAAGAAAGCAGCTTCTTGGCATACCAAGTGCAAAACATTCAATCTCAAAATTGAAATCAGTGTAGGTAGTAAATACAATTACTTGCTTATTTTAAAAAATATAGAAAATACCAAAACATTGATGAAGACAACCTAAGATATAGGATCAACTAGAGCTTAGAATAACTCATCAATTTTATGTACATAGACACAAGACAAGTTTAATTTATATCAAATACAAACAGGCAAAACTTTTACATATGCAAGTTCAAAAACAACCAGCCCTCTTCTCGCCTTGGTGGTTGGGTAGTCATATGGTCCTTCGGAAGGTCACAGTTCAAGCTATGCTAAGCTAGCAACAAATAAACTGGCAAAACACATTAGCAATCTGATTGGTTTCATTTCATGTATAGAGTTAACGTATGTTAATGTCCACTTCAAAAAATCAGTGCCAAAAATGGACAAAAGAAAAAACTTAACGCAGAACCAACCTCACATCAGCAAATGCCACCACCCAACCACGATCAAGCAAACTCAGGCGATTTGCACACCAGCTTTTTTCTAAAATTTCCCCATATGCCCCATAGCCATGTAAAACTCCAGGAGACTGACCCTTCTGCCAGGATTTTTGAGAGTACAAGATGGTCAGAGGAATCCTCACACCATCATAGGAAACAACTTCCTTTCTTTCACAACAGTATGCACAGGAAAATTCCTTCCATCTCTGTGATTCAAAATTTTGGATATTTTCTTCCTTGTTTTGAGAACGAATCGTATCTAGCTCATAAGCTGCTAAGCGTGTTCTATTAACAGAAACACCCATCACTTCCTCTTGCTGCACAATTGAGTATGTCTGTCTTGACATGTCATAGTCAACAATCATATCAGGCATCTGCAGATTCCAAAAGAAAGGATAAATATTTTTATATCAAAACCAAGGAGCATATCTAACTCCAAAGTAGCTGAAAATAGTATAATTAGATGTCAAAATTGAATTTGATTCCTACAAAATTGACAATATTCATAAGCATTTTAGCAATTTTTACCAATTTGGTGGTACTTGGCACTGCCTCCAAGTACCACAAATATTCTACTAATTGTTCCATACAGCAGATTACTAGAAAAAAGGGAGAAAGGCACTGCGAGGGTGGCGGGGCGTCAGACAAAAAGCGTGATGCATATGTGGGTAAATCTAATTATAATTATTAGAAGTTATACCACTGGAGAAGAAAGCACCACGCGGTAAACCAAGCTCATGAAGTCATGGTTTGAACCTGGAACAACACTACATGAATTTGAGGGCAGGGGGAAATACCATGGATTAAGATTCTCAATCTCTATTTGATGCTGCAAAACATTCAATATGCACAGAACATGAGTACAAATACATTTGTATATGAACAGAGCATAAAATAATTTAATTTTTCTCTTTTGTAAGCAGAACTTACATATTGATTAGAACCACCATGACATAATCTGAACTAGAAATTAAAACAGCTCAGAGAAGGGGAAAATCAAGCATTAGTAGAACCAGAGATATCTAATGATCCAGTGTCCCTAAGATGAGTAAATAAGTTATGTTGAATGTATTTTCTTACACACATACGCGCATGCATATGTTGCACTTATTTTAGTCAATTAAAACTTCAGTGCTTCTCTCCTTTTATACATCTACATGATCGTAAGTGACCAACCATAAATGTATCATTTGCATATGAAGTACTGAACCACATATCTGATGTTCTATAGCAAGGATAGGATGTAAAACCATTGAATCACATACCTTGTCACAATAGATTTCATTACAACAGGAACAGGGATATAGATTCCACAATGGCTATGACAATTACCAAGATCAAATCCGAAATTCCTGTTACTGACATAACATCACTCTGAACAAAGTATTCTGCCCAATTTTGTGGCAACATTTTCTTTTTTTTATCCATTCTTTTACACTTCATTTGATGATCTTATATTTGTTTTAATCTGTAATAAAGGATCCTACAAGCATGGTTTATATTTGTTTCTCTCTTACACAGGACGATGTTGATTGTAACATGATGTCCTTCAAGACTACAGAGCATAAAGGCAAAACAAAGATGAAATATCATCACTCTTTACTGTTCATATTTTCATAGTAAAGCGTAATGCAATAAAGCAGAGAAATAAATACCTTACAATTAACATTAATAGGCAAATCGATGGAACAAAACATAGGAAAGCCCTTCTTATTGACAAAAAGCACCAGATGCCCATTAAAAATGTCCATATCTTGTAAGCTAATATCTTCTCCTGGAAGGATGACATTCTAAAAGGAAAACAGAAGTATTTCAGAGATGAGAAAAATGGATACATAAAAGAGAGGCAATCAAACAGTAAATTATAAAATATACATGGGTTGGAGAACAAACTTCACCTGCCAATTTTCTGGCTGTATATCTTCAACTCGGCATTTAGCCAGGTAATAGTTTCCACCAGAACACTCCTTATTCTCAGTCAAAGGAGCATTTGTAAGAATATAAAATATACCGTAGTGATGTTCCAAAAAATACTGTACACCACAAACACGCTCACATATTCTGCGCAAACCATCAAATGGGTTGGCAGCATCTATTACGTAAACCTGCCATAGACAGGACAAGATATAAGTCCACCATTTGAGAATAATAACAACATATGCTTGCAAAGGAAAACTAAAATTAATATGTAAATTCCTTCCTCGGATGAAGTTCTTGAGTTTGAATTCACAGTAATGAACTTGCCATCTTTTGTGCTTGTAATGTCCACACAAAAGCTGGAATCACTCTCTGTAAATACTGGGACGTCATCTGTATCATGAAATCCTAGTTTGGTACAGAGAACCCTGCCCAAAAAGAAAGAAAAAAGGGTAAGAGAGTATCATGAGCCCCCAGGAAAGAGGATCCAGAACAGTCACCTTGCCTGTAAGGTCGTTGATTATCATCTGATATTGTATAAAACAGAGTATTTCCATCTTGAGCCCATGCCAAGCTAACAACCCCATCAACTCGTAATTTTGGAATAATGCATCCACTTCTAAGGTCCTTAATTTGAAGCATGAATCGTTCACTGCCAGTAATATCAAGTGTGTATGCAAGAAAATTGTGGTCGGGTGAAATTCGACATGCACCCACGTGCACATAACCTGCAACATTGAACGCCAATATAACAAAAAATATTAGCTAATAAAAGGTAATATCTATGAGAAAGAATTTATTGGTGCTCTTCTCACGTAAAGAGGTAAGAGAGAAGCTTGCCATATTGCTCCGCAATTTCATTCCAGTCTAGCAAAGGTTCCTCCCTTCCAAATCCTCCGCTTGCATAATGAAGAAAAGTCTTCATAGAACCACTTTTCTGAGTATCTAACCTCCTACACAGAACCGGGTATTCCTTTCCCTCAGGAATGTATTGGTAATACAACCTGCTCAAATGTAATGAAGACAAATTTTGAATTTCAAAGAATTGCCCCTCCATTAAAGCAGAAAGATAAAAGTTAACTGCACAAATCAAAATTGGTGCAAGTGTACCACTCTCTTCACTCCTGCATTCCCCTCGTCACATTCACTAGAAATTCAAGTCCACGCCTATTAGATAATGCTTTCATTATAACAGCTTGGATTGACAGTATGTGCATTTTAAGGCTTTCCAAGCATTTCAACCCACCCACTAACCTGCTACAAACTAAATTAGCTCGCCAATTGATTTCCATGAGCCAGGGACTTCACCATGAAAATCCAAATTCTTTTCATTTTTTACACCAACAAGCACTTGTACAAACATACAAATGATACAATTCACTAACATAGCATTCCAACCAGTCAAAAGACTACATATATATTACAAGTCGAAATTTATGAATTTCGCGCGCACACGACACTCACATAAAAATTAAAAGAAAAATTGTAAAACTTTGCGAAAAAGACGAAATGGGTTGATGAAAAATGAACAAACCAGGGTCCCCAGCGCTCAGGAGGAGTGGAAATAGTGGCAGGCATTCGGCTTTTCATCTCGGAAAACAGCGTGCATTGCAGGTTGTGGGTGTCAGCCATAAAAGCTTCAGCGTACGAGTTTTCTTGGCTAAGGTACTCAGAGAGATCAGGGTCGTTGGTGTTGGACATCCAATGGAAAGGATCTTGCCACGTCCTCCCATGGGCCGTTACTGTGAACGGGATTTTCTTTGGGACCGGAGGGGCTTGCGGGGGCGGCGAGAAGGGGTGGCCTCTGCAGAGGGAGGAAAAGAGGGAGGAGGATGCGTTGGGGATGAAGAGAAAAGAGAGGGACAAAGTGTACCCTTTGATTGAGCGCTTGGGGCTTAGCAGGGAGGCAAGAGCCATAGAGCTTGGAGGTTGGAGACCGGAGTGGTAACTTCAGAGTTCAGAGTGGTGTGTTTTTTTTTTTCTCTCTTTTTTATTAATGTTATTTTTTAAGAACTACATTTTACCTCTAAACTTTGTCTTATTTTTAAATATGTCATCGAACTTTAATTCAGTACAAGTTAAACCCTAATTTGAAATTTCAGTGCTATTATACTTTGATAGTAAAACGGTGTGTTTTATTGCAATTACAACATATTTGCATATCCTGCTATTAAATTATGATACATAACATCCCTTTATCAATATAACTATACCTTATTACCACAACCCCAAAATAGATCATTTAATTCAAAATGACACAATCAAATTAAAAATCTAAAAATATAGATCAACTTTGTTAATGTCTTTTGAAAGACATTTTTTGTCATTTGTTTGAAAAAATGTTCTAACGAAGCAAAAATTGTTTGTTAACGTTTCTGTTTCAAAAAGAGAGAACAAAAAACAAAAAACAAAAATTTTAACAATATTTTCGTTTATTCTATAAGTTTACTCCATCACCTCTTTAATGATATCGTGTTACCAATGTTCCTCCCAGTATATCATCGTGTTTTTTTTTTTTTTTTTTTTCAGAAGTTGGATTTGAGTGCAATATGTTGAGAGACTTCTCTATGTCAAGACTCAAGACTACGAAAGAATATTCACTTATAGGTGAATTTCTAACATTTAAAAAACCAAACATGAATCAACGGAATCAAGTCATCTGTACAAGGCAAGTTAAGGTCAAATATGTCCGCCAACAGCCTAAAAAGGCATCATATCATAGCTTCCCACTATTTATATAGCACTAAAACACATAAATGAACACAGATAACATCTAATTCGGATTTGCCAACCATATACCCGCTGCACCTCCTAAGAAATCACCATATTAACTTCGATATCACCAGTGCCTTAGTCACATAAGCAAGTCTTGGCATTTACTTTGTATTTCCCTCCAACCGGCGGGGTTTTAATCTGTTGCTGCTGCCGTATCCTTCGTATGCTTCTCATCTTCAACATCCTGTAATTGCCCGTAACATTTCAAATAAGTTTCCAACAAATCCAAGGTAACAATTGTTTGGTGCAGGCTAATAGTTCCATAGTTATTAGTCTAATTAGTCTTTTAATTTTTTATCAGTTTGTTGGTCAAATTAACTTGGAAGCTTTTTGTGTGATATGTGAGGAATTGAAATCAGAGATGAAGCATAAGGCACTAAATTTGAAGATGTAACAAGAGAAAAGTGAATCATGAGATCAGTAAAGCTTACTGAATTGTCAATCTTGTCAAAATCATCGTCAAAGCTCCCCTCACCATCCTCTGAAAGACCATGTAAGATAATCAAAATGTCAGTCTAGTTCATGGGTCTTTAAAAATTAAAAATGAGAAGTTGAGAGTTCATGTGTTCTTGAGTGTCCCTTTTTTGAAATGAAATTCTTATTCATAGAAAAAGTTGAGCTCGAAATGCAACAAATTGTCCACAACTCACAAGTTAAATAATTTAGATTGCATATCTTGCACACAGATTGTCAATAACCTCACCGAGATAAACAACTAGCCATGCTTCAAAGTTAAAGACCTAAGCTATGTAAATGATAAGTACGTAATCTGGAGTTCCTGGTGTCCAAAACAATAGAATGATCTTCTTGTAATTTATTCAAATTTTAAATGTATCCATCATCTATTTTTTTAATAATTCAAAAAATTAAGGACTAGAGGATTTAAACAAAAGTGCTGATCCTATCCAACAACATAGTCATTGCTATTGTGCTGCCGCAATGTTCTTTAAATGCTTTATAGAAAACAGCAGACCGAAATACCAGCTTATTCCCCTACTCAAATACTTCTTTTGACAATCAATACCACTTTCCAAAGGTCAATTCTGTCACTTGAAGGACAATTTACCAAATGGAAGACCATAAAACATTTGAAATTAGTGACTTGTGTGGATGCACTGTGCCAAGCCATGAACAATTGGGAGATATGCACAATGTGTTAACAATGCACATTCAGATGCCATGCAAAATTATGCTGCAGTTTATACTATGTTTTGAAGATTGCATATAGTAAACCGTGTCATATAAAGATGCATGGATATATTAAATTGCAATGAGGCTGTTGAACATGACCACATGTCAAAAATGTTATATACCTTGACCTCCATCACTATCTTCAAGATCTCCCAAAAGAAACGTATCCAAGTCCTGCTCAGCTGATGATGAATTGGAACCTTTACCCTTTAGGTTCTTCCCCGCCCCTTCTGCTTTCTCTTCTCCTCCGGAAGTTTGCTCCACTTTATCATCCTTTATGTTTTCTGCTGCTTTGAGCTTAACCTCCTCCATGTATTGCTTCTCATACCTGATCGTTAGTTTGTAACCATTGTAAGAAAGGATGTTAATTCTAACTAGTCCAAATTATAACAAAATTACAAAAAAGGAAAACAAAGAAAGAACCACCCATGCCACCATGTTCATCACTAAACAATAAATCAGTAGTAGCTACTTCCTATATAGCACCAAAATAAAGTATCTTCCCATCAAAACCAAGCTCGCTGGCTCATGATAGGCTATAATAAAGGAAAATAGGAAAATCAGAGAAAGAATTAAAAAGTAGATTTGACTCATTTTAGTACATTGTAATATAGTAAAATAAACAGTAAAATTTCACATATTTACGTTGCATACTAAAAATTTTAAGTGCAGCATCTGAAAGTAGCACATACTCTTGTACTTATAACAGAAACTGCTTATGTAACAAACCAAGCATTAGTAATATCATTTTAAAGGCACTAAGATACAAATACCAGCATATCTATCAAAAGACATTCAACTAGGCGGTATATCTAACTAAATATCTGACAACATGCACATGCTGATACAACCACCAACACATCGAATACAGAATTACCTGTACTTTTTTACAGTTGATAGCTCTGTGACTTAAGCATCAATTTACAAATTAGGGAGAATACTTGCTTCACATTATATTTTTGAGTTTACCTTCAAATACATATTTCTTTATAACAATTCAACATTGTTATCCATTCCTTTTTACGGTAGAAAAAAAAAATTAAGAATTAGTTTTGCAACACCTTCTACCAGATCGCATGGGGCATCATCAAAAATGATTATATTTGAAGTACCTACTTTTCTTTTCCAAGTTCACTTATTTGCTGCTTCTTTACCAATTTTTTTTTTTCAAATGACGATATAAAATTCAATTTAAATATGATGGTGCCATTCATGTCATATAGGTGATATCAAACACAATTGCCTTTTTATTTTGGTTTGGTAATTCAGAACAATTAGTCATAAAGGGAGAAATTAACACACTTTCGGAAGCTTAGGGGGAGGGGAACAGAGCGTCAATTAGAATTCAGGGGAGAATTGACACAAGGAGCAAAGTTTGGGATGATTATGTAAAAACTGTTTTTGCTTATTATAAATTTGTGAGGTAGATATCATGTTTAAGATTACTGATTTTACTTCTATCATAACTCAGTTACCGAAAATTGAATATAGTATGTGGGAGAAGCTCCCATAGTAGAATTCCATTGTGTTTTGATTTATCCCATGTACCTTTCTTTCTTATTCTGAGCTACTCCTTGCACCTTTCATTAGCATGACAAACTGTCTTGCCTTTTCCTTATAAAAAAAAGCAATAATTATTTTATTTTATTTTATTTAAAGTTATAGTATATTAAGAATCTTCCGCAGGTTTACATTATCTTACCATCAAGATATTCAAAATGTAATTTGGGATCGCAATAGAGCTCAATCCAACAAACAAAATATTGTGGAAATCCATCAATAAAAGCAGAAGTGCTTCACTCAAATAAACTAATACTTACGGAGCCACATGGCTGCTCACAAGAGTGAAATATATTCTCCAGAATCTTCTTTCTTTCATAACACGCGGGCACAATTCATATCTTAATCTTGAAATTTCCTGTAAAAGAAAACTTATTCAAACAGTTAAAATAGATATCATCTCCTCGTCAACACAAAATACGGTGCTAAATAATTACAGGGCAATGCGTATCTCTTCGTCAAAACATCTAAATAACACTTATAATGGTTTCCCTATCTTCTTCGTCAATTGTCAGCCAGCCCTTGACAAGCTAGATCAGCATTGGAAAACCGTAGAAGAGAACGTGCACGAAAATGTTTACGTACTAGATGAGAACCCAATTCTGAAGCAAAGAATTTACCTTAACGGAGGTGAGAACCATGGTGGCATGCTTCTCCTGCCACTCCGTCAGATCCTTCCGCACGTTCGACCCCGTCGTAGCCACATCTGACGCCTCTGCTTCGTCTGCATTTTTTGACCGTCAATTGAGAAGGAAAAAAAAAAGATCCAAAGGAAAAGAAACGTCCAAAATCCAAATGGCATTCACAAATTACCGTGGACTGGAAAGTTCTGGAATGTAGTAGAAGTGAGTCCCTTAACGAATTCTCGCAGATCGTCGGTGACTCCGAACTTGCGGAGCTCCGAGGGGGAGTAGGAAGCGGAGGCGGAGGCGGAGGAATTGGCGAGGGAGAGCGAGGAGAGCTGAGAAGGGATGATGATATCGGGGAGAGAGAGGGAGAGGGACTTGATCTGGATCTGGTCAGCCTGCTTGAGCGCCGCGGTTTTGATCTGATCAGCCTTCTTGGAGGCCTCGGCGGCCAGCTCCTTCGATTTCTTGGTGGTTTCCGTGACCAAGTCGGAAATGGTGACGGAGTTCGTGAGGGTCTGGGATCTCTTCGCCGCTTCTTCTGCGAAGCTCTTCGCCCTCTTCCATATGTCTTCCATGGCTCTTCCCTCCGGTTTGTGTTTCTCAATCTGTCAGATTCTTTTCTTCCAGCTTGGAGAGACCGAGTAAGTCAATGAGAAACTGCTCTACGACGGCGTTTCGTGTTGTCAAAGTCGAAGAGGTCTTCTTTCGTCGGTTTCACTTCCGAGAACGCACCGTTTTGGTCCTCAAGTCTTAATTCGAACGCTATTTCCTCCTTTTTGCTCAATCCTAGCTGTAATGTCAACTATTTATTCCTCAATTAATTAATCCCTAATTTGCTATCGTAAGCAATTAATCCTTTTCAATTTCATCCTTTACTAATGAAAAGTAGGACCTTATTTTTTCGCATAACATTTCAAACTCATAACAGCATTCACAATGGATTAACCAAATAATACTTTTATCTAAATGTTTATGGAGATTTGTAAAAAAATTCAAAATTAGATTAGCAAAAAAAAAAAGATACAAAATCAATATTTTATTGGATTAGCTAAAAAAAAATGATACATGTAGTGGCATTATTTATGGGAGCTATTTTATTTCTCTCTTCACATCTTTCTTTTCCCAAAATTTTATCCTACTATTTCTCTCTACATCTCTTTGTTTTTTTTTTCAAAAAGTTGAAAAATATGATCTTTAGGAAAAATATAATCCTTATAAAAAAAAATGTAAATATTTAAATAATATAGATTAAAATATAGCTAATCGGATTTTGGACGCCTTTAAAAATTTGTTAGCTAAACAAGATAAAGTAAGTTTTTATGGGCTATTTTGCATACAAATTTGACTACTCCATTAATGTGAGTGTCCTAACTAAAATCAATTGTTTCTAATACTAGGTATAACATATAAAAATTATCAGAGATGGTGATTCAATGACCCAAATAAATTTTCAAGTGGTCAAGACATGTATTAGAGCGTGAGTTTGAATCTCCACAACGAAAAATCCCCACATATATCTAATTAATATCAGCCACCTTGAATTTCTATTAATGTTTTAGCGGGTCGTGCCTTAGTTTGTAATTTTTTAAGATTTTAAGCATGCTACATCACATGTTTTTTCCTAAACCCCCATAGCATGTCAAATGGCATCCACTCTTTTCTCTTTTCTTTTTTTTTCTTTTTTTTCTTTTTTTTTTTTCTTTTTTTCTTCTGAGGTCTTTTACCCTTTCTTGATTTTTTGAGGAATTTAATAAAAAAACAAAAAAACCTTTTTTATGGGCTTATAAATTAGCATAATACTCTTCAACTTTTAGCTTTCCGCCGTGACCATGGCTAATATAAGTCGTGCATATTGAGAACAATAATATTGTTTTCAACACAAAATACATAAAATTATTCAAATTAATAAAGAGTTTCACCTATCATCTCTCATAGCACATGGACGTATTTTCTGTATATTTTATAATTAGGTTGATATCAAATATTTTTTTATAAGTTAATTGTAATTAAATATTGGGATTGTAATCAAATCAAGGGGAATTGATTACTATATTTATATTTACGAAATACGCTATATATAAATAGGGACTTTTGTATTATAGACAAAGAAAATTAATAAACACAATGTAATCTTTAGAAGTTATTCCAAGTAGTGGACGTAAATGTCTAACATCAAACCACCTGTAAATTCGGTGTCATTTTCTATGTTGCTTTCATGCACTCTTATTCTCACATCATCATTATTTCAACGAATCAAAATTCCAAAAATCAAAATCTCCTCCGCTCAACAAAGAGACCACATCATGATACACAGTAATTAACCCAGCACGAGATGAAGTTAATTACTGGATAAGAGTACATAGTAATTAACCAGGAGTCCATGATTAAGTAATTGGCATGCTCATATACATATATAAAATTTAAAAGGTGTTCCTTGATTGCAACAACAGCCCCATCAATGGAAAATTGCATAAATATGGCAGGCAAATGCATGCACGTCGTGACAACATAGGGGTTTAACGAGGTTGATGGTCTCCCACTTCATCACATAACAAAAATTGTTTACTATAATCAAGGATGTTAATTTTGGTTTCCACCTAATACAAAAGGCATGCATGCACATGGTTCGTATAACTTGGACGACCGTGTTGAATCTAATGTTGACCATACTAAAAAAAGAAAGAAAGTACAAATTCATAGGACAAAGAGAACCCTAAACGACGCTCCAGTAGGGTCCTTTGTTTTGAACATGTCCTAGGGTCTTGCTCCGCAATGTCAGCTACAATGCATATAGAAGAAGTGACATGTTCCTCATTTCCCTAATTTATATTATTATAACATTTCTTGTATCAAAAACAGGATTAATGAAATTAATCCAATTCAACACGTACGTTTCATGGACCCACCGGCATGGACTTGTTATGTACAGGACGTCGTCTTCTTACTTGGGAATAATCCATCGTATAAAACTCTGACGTGTCCGCCCCCTCATCAATCCATTCTTGCCACGTCGACCCTTTGCTTCCATGCACCACAACCTGCTCTTTGTCGACCTTCGACGACTTACCTGGAACATGTCACAAAGATTAAAGGAAGGGCCACAGAGATTTGGTATTTAAGGAAAAACTCAACCAGTTATATATGTAGAGAGAGAACCTGCAACATGTTCCTTATAATGTCTGTCGTATGAGTGGAAATCTTGACCTCCATATCCTTTAACCTGTACGTTTTAAGGAAAAGAAGAGAAAAATGAAGTTAAGAAATAAAGAGATGTTTAAAGGTTTTATGAAGATTAGATTCTTACAGTTATCTCAAAGAGTTTGAGCTTCCTTGGCAGTGCAGGGAGAGAATGCTGGAGTTCATTGCCTGCTTGTAATTAATGCAAAAGTAATGAGATTATAATCATGAGAGAGAGAGAGAGAGAGAGAGAGAGAGAGAGAGAGAGAGAGATTTACCCCTTTGCACATGAATTTGCAGAGAAGCAGATGGTGTTAGCAAAGCCAAAAGCACAACACAGAGCGTAGTCATAACTAATGGCTCCATTACTTACTATACTAGGAGTCTTTCGTGGAAGACTTGTTTTTATGTAACCAAATGAGGAAATGGGTTTGATTTATATCCACCAAGGGAGGAAAGGAAACCCACGAGAGAGAGAGAGAGAGAGAGAGAGACAAGAGTACACAAAGCTCAAAATGGAGAGTTCCAAAACAACAAGTAGTAGCTATACATGGAAAGTAATGTCATTGTCATCCCTTTTTAGAAGCATTCAAGCCCTCGGGGTTGCTAATTAATTTTATCAGCTAATACTGTGGGGCCCCAGTTTCTATCATGCTAATTTTTTATGTTAACAACGAAAACAGCTCAATCTTTCTTTGCCCAAGTGGAGAAAATGTTTTCATGGTGATGATGTGCTTCAAAATGATCATACCCGTTACTTTTCATATCCCAAAGGAAGCCCTTTACTTTTCATATCCCAAAGGAGGCAGGGCAGTTCATGTATATTGATTCATTCAAATATTTGGTGTGGTTCCTAGAATTACTCGTACTAAGAATTATAAAAGTTAAAAAAATATGTTAAAGTATATAAAAGTTAAAGAATCCCAAACTCTAAAATATCTATAAAAATATTAGCTTATATATTAGTCTTTTCGTGTGCCACCGTTATTAAATCACGAGAAATAGTCAAAATTCCTTCAACTTAAATATTTAAGAGAATAATGCGTTGATTCCTCCCCTTGTTTTCCTCATCCTACGTAAATATTGTTTGACGAAAAAAGAAAACTTATATCACTGGTCCCTTCAATGAATTAATGGGCTTCTAATTAATGTTGATTATATTGAATCCCTTTAAAATTATTTGTAAAATTGTAGTAATTAGTTCATACTGAAACAAAATCTTTATGGGCACAAAAATCTTTTTTCTTTTTTGGTTTCTTTTGTTAAGGATTCAAGTCCTTTATGGTTAACAAAATCTCTGCTTTACGTCCCATAAATTTAAGATTTTGTGAGAATCCAGACGCCATGCCGTGAACATCTAAAAGGATTGTGCCAATTGGCCCTGTTACAAAATGATATGATGATAAATTCTGATAACCCAACACAGTGTTCTCAATAGGGAGGCCTTCCACAGAACATCTATGGAACATATACTATATTTACAGATTAAAAAGTCGATCAATGAATTAATGGCAGTGATTATGAGGTCAATTTTTCTGTGATGAGAAAAGGTTAATTTCTTAGAGAGAAAATTAGAAGATACTTATTACATGTCAACTTGCAGGCATGAAGCCATACTCAAAGCATGACACTAAAAATCTACTGCACAAGAGAAACCACAACAAGAAGAGGATGTATATATATTTATCATACTCAATAAAATAAAATTCTTGTTCATGTATAAATCAGATTCTAACTAAACCTAGGATAGAAAAAGAAACAATCAGAATCTACAGCAAAGAAGGCTCTGCCCCCAATTTCTACACTTCCGGAAATGCCTCCGTTCAGCTTTTGCCATTCTAACTGGACTGCTATTCCATTCAGACTGTAATCTGTTGACATGGTAAGCAATATGAATGTGTTAGTAATAAATTGGAATAGAGAGATAATAAATAACGAGAGAGATATATAAGAAGTATTAGTGTTGATTACATGGGAAAGGCAAAGGAACGCGTGCTGGTTGTGCTGCTATCTGATCGAAGAGAGACACTGCCAGAATAAGCTACTTGCCCGGAGTAATTTATAAGACTTCCTAAAGGACGACCTACTGCAGAGAAACTTTCCTCTCCGTGACCTACTGCAGAAAAACTCGTTTCTCCCTGACCGCGTTGAAGTTGCCTTGAAACTGTATGAGCATCAGGAATGCCCTCTTCAAGCTTTGATGTAATTTGAGTTTCAAGACATTCACTGTCACCGATTGCAAGACGCTCCTCTCTGCTGCTAGCTGCGGGTGCTAAAGAGTCAAAATCAAAGGTGATGCTTCCGTTTTCAACCTTGCTATTGTAAACTAACTCATTCACAGGACTGCCATTGCCTGATTCCCCAGATGAAGAAACGTGAGTAGGGCTTGCCAACATTTCATCCTCACTGTTATTTTTTGATTCTTCAGCTGAAGAAACCAAAGCAGGGGTTGCCAACATTGGATCCCCAGTGCAAATTTTTGGTTCTTTAGTTGCATAAACCAATGTTGTGTTTGCCAACATTGAATCCCCACTGCTATCGTTTGATTCTTCTGCAGCAGAAACCAAAGCAGGGCTTGCCAAGATTGCTTTTTCAGTAGAGACCTGCATTTAAACAATTACAATTTACATTGCATCCTCAAATGCCAACCTCTCTCTCAAGCATAAACTTAGGGTTTAGGGTCGAGAGACTTCCAGTGCTAGCTGTCCTGCTATGCCATCAGTAACATCAACAATTTATACTGTCATCACTGGAGACTGAATATCACAGCTCCAACTGATCAAATTCTAGTCATTAAAAATCACCCTTTTTTTTTCTCCTTTTTGTTCTCAGAGAAGAGTAAAGGCAAATTCTATGTAAATAGTCTCATGCAAGCAGTGTGGTTGCCAGTTCAAAAACAAACTTAGATTAAAAGGAAACATTTTCACCAACCCATCAAATGAAGAACACTCCAAAGTGGATCTCATGCAAAGTTAAAAATCAAGCTATTATTACAGGTTGTTTTGATATATTACACAATAATTTTGGCTAAGAGAAGCAAACCTGAAAGGGTTGTTGTTCAACGTTATTGCTGTCATTGTTTGAAGACTTGAAGTGGGAAGTATATGTGCCCATATCTAGCACTGGAAGTTTATTTCCGGGCAAAAAAATCTCTTCAGAGAAATTAGTTGCAATACTATCAGTGGCACCTTCCCTTGTCTGCATTAAATCCTTCGAATCACATTGATTAGCAGAATCCTTGTTAGAATTTTTTGCTGAAATCTGTAATCCATCTGGAGTGGACATCTTAATATCTTCTTTTTCTTTCACGGATTCTTTGGTTTGATCCTTCTCAAGAGGCAGATCAATACAAACAGTTTTCTCATCTGAACCACTCTCAAACAGTATCTTCTCCTGAGAAGGCACTCCTTCATCAATGCAGATGTCTTTGACAACATGGTAAATACTCTCTTTGTAGCAAACTGTCAATTCTGGCAGTTCACACTCCTTAACACCTTTGTCCATAACAAAATCTGAGTCCTCATCAAATGATCCTGTTTTTCTGGAAGAATAAGTACGTGATGCAACAATGTCTCTGACCTCATCTTTGTTTTCATTTTTTAAATCATCCATGCCCATAGAACAGTCAAATTCTATAGCAGTCCAACCATCTCCGTCATTTATGGCATATGGTAGGCGTAGTGCATCTTTCTCAGTGTGCTTTAAGTTTTCCTTCATGATCAGGTTTCCCGACTTTGTGTCAGAGTCCAGAGCATTGTCATTGTATTCAAAAGGTCGGGGCTTATGGCCAAGAGCTGAATGGCAAAACACTTGTTCACTATCTGCAACTACATTAAAATTTGGAATGCCAGTGAAAACTGAAACCGGGGAAGATAGAACATTCAGGGTCTGTATCATGTTGAAGAACTTAAGAGTACATAAAAACATGAATTCCGTGAAAGTTAGGAGTTTGAAAATATAGTTTTTTAGATTAAACATTTAAAAGGCATGTCAACTAACAATAAACCCATCTCCAAGAAGTCAAATTATCATATGAACACTCCATTCTCAACGAAGATTAGTTTGAGTATACAAAATGTCATACATCAAACTTGTTTAGGCTACCCAGATGCTCATACATTCTACAGTCTCCCAACTTTTACAACGTAGGACTGCTAATTGTAAGGCGGAGAAAAGAAGAAAGAATGCACCAGATGCAGGAGTTAAATAAAAGAATATAATTAAAGAGGAAGACTGTTATTACCAAATTTCATCGTTTACATGGACTGGGAAAGATGGGAGAAATTTCCGGAGCAACTGTATTTGATATTTCACACCTACAACAATTCTGGTAGATGCAAGCAACTAAACGACCCTGCCCATCAAAATGCAAGACAACTTAGGTAAAATAGCCTTATTTTGAAACTAATAGAACAGAAAGATGTTCTAGTACAGAGGAGCAACAATACCTAACTGGCTCACTGCAATGAAAGAAACCATAAGCACATATTATATTTATATACTCTAATTCAACAGATTTTAATGGTCCCATTAACTGAAAAGAAGTGCAAGTCCTAATGATACAACAGAACAGATAAAATCAAAAATGTAAAACATTGGTCGGCAACAGAACAGTAATGAAAACATCCCACTTCTAGAACTTCTCGTGGCAAAAAAAAAAAAAAAAAAAGGATAAATGTTACTCTCACATTACTGAAAGTGACACGTTGCACAATGTTGGACATAAACACCAACCCAAAACCTTTAGATATAACAAACTATTTCAATTAACTTAAAGGAGAAATTACAGGTTCCTATCAAAAGGTTCCTATCATTGTTTTCGCTATAACTAAACAATATTATCTATTAATAGCCAATTTTCAATTGAGCAGTCATCATGTTAAAACTAAACGAAAAAAGACACAGGCAACTTGCTGAGTTTTCGACCAGAGCAACATCAAACAATATTAAATTAAATTAAATGCAAAGCAAGGCTCAATGGAACTTCTATTTTGATTCACAGAAACAAACACGTCTCCATTAAATTGCAGCAAGAACAGGGTTATACAGTATAAGCCTATAAGGCACAAGTAGATATCTCCATGGCAGAAAAAGTTTCGGTTAACCGGGTGGGTTTTTATTTTTTATTTTTTATTTTTTAAAGGAAAAAATATATATATATTTTCGTATATAAGAAAGAAGAACAACTTTCGGCTGATTGTGTGGACTCATCTTGAGCCCATTCTCAATAATACTAGAAGACAAGGAAAAAAGTAGGAACTTTTAGAAAGCTTCCATAAACTTTCAACAGCAAAATTATAACCCAAACATTTTTTTTTAAATAAAACATTTTTAAATAAGTACTTTTACGAAATTCCCACCGTCTTTTTGTGTGATGGCTCTGATTAGATCCAAGCCAATTACAATAAAGAAAACCAGAATAGATATCCAAAAGCTAACAGAGAAAATCCCAGATGGATCTTACTTCAATCTAATGCGAAAAATCAGTAAAAACCAAAATAACAGAATGTCACAGATCTGAATCGGATCCCACCAAATAAACAGGACCCAAAAGAATTCAAAAGAAAACGAACAAACAAATAGAAACAAAGGAACTGAAAAGAAGAAGAAATGTAATACCTGTAAGATCAGCTCAAGAAGGAACCAACCCTTTCTCTGTCTCACACCACAGCAGACAATCCCCTCCAACTCTCACTGCACCCAGAAATTAAACAGTTCAAAAATCGGAAAACTAGTAAAAAAATACAACTAAGCCAACAAATCAGGAAAATAAAAGAAAGTAAAAAAAAAAAAAGAAAAAAAAAAAGGGAACTTTGTGTTGTGAGAACTGAATCATTCTCTCTCGGATCGTGAACAGGCACAGGCACAGAGGGGAGAGCAAACCTTATGTGGTAGAGAATCAGAGAGAGAGAAAGGCCCTCAGGGGTTTAATTAAAGTGATAGTAATAAAAGAGAATCAATCAAAGCCCAAGCCGGCGTGAAGATGAAGGGGATGAAAGAGCTCCACGCCTGTAGCAAACGGAGGTTTAGAGAAAGAGAGAGAAGAGGGAGGGGCAAAGGTGTAACAAATATTCATTTATATATTTGCCCTTATCTGGAAAAGCATAATAAAGGTCAACTGGAAGGAGGGTAGCAGTTAATACCATTAAATACAGAGAAAGAGAAAGAGAAAGAGATGGAAGAGCAAGAAACAGCCAACTAATTAATAGCCTGAGTTATGTCATTTAATTTCGCACCCTTTCACTCACTCCCTTTTTTACAATCTTCCCAGTTCCCACAATTTTGCTTACACTCACCTCTGCCCATGAACTTCCCCGGAAAATCATATTCTCCCCACGGAAAAAGGAAAACACTTTCCGCAACGCCAAACACCAAGCTTTCGCGATATACCAGAAGCCCTTTTTAAGTAAAGTAGAGGCTTTGACCCTCTCCTTATTTAAGCCGAAATTCCTTTTCCAACTGGCATTGATGCGGTGAATCTGAGCTCCTTTGTTGGAAAGTCAAACCGTGCTTGACATCGTCGGAGGAGACTTTTTTATTTGTTTGTTTCTATGTTTGGTTCGCCGGAGAAAGAGAATTATGGCGTATCTGCTAGTCTCCTGGGTGTGTGATGCTGCCGTGTCAGATTCTGAAGATCCCAGAGCAGTCCATGGGCGATCTGTGATTCTTTCGAGCTGGCTCTCTCTCTCTCTCTCTCTCTGTCTGAGGTGCTTTGTATTATAAAATAATATTTCAGGATCTCTGCTTCTGTTTTTACCTTTTTTATATATTTCAACGGGTCCCCACCTTTTGAAGACACACGGTGCCTTTACTCCAGACGTTGTGAGCACGAAATGATCACCGTTGGATTTTAATAATACATGGATGGTCTTCGTTAAATTTTTTTTTTTTTTTCTCAATTTTAATTTAAACATCTAAGATAATTATATATTTCCTAATTTATCTCATATTTAAATATTTCCACCTATTGAAAGAAATTTGAATCTATTAGAACATATATCTTACATTAATAATAAATCAACTTTATACCATATTATAGACTGTTTTGTTAAAAAATAAAAATAATTTGATTTGATTTTGTGATAAATAAATTCCTGAGATCTCGAAATGATCCAATAACTCTTTCTGATATATGTGTCTAACAAATATAAAAAATGATAGAGAATCAAACAAATGAATTCAGAAAAATTTTCAAACTGACGTGGTAAGAGTTTTTAAATTAAAAAAAAAATGCAATTTTTTCTTCCTTGTCGGCCACTCACGGTCAGCTCCATCAGTTTAAAATTTTTTCTGAATTCATTTATTTGACTCCCTAACACTTCTCAACAAATATATCACTTTATGCAAAATCCGATCTCTCACAATGCCATTATAAAATTGTAAATATACCATCAAATAAAATTAAAAGTTGACTAAAGTGGTTGGTCATACCATAATTATGGGGTGGTTTAGCCAAAGTAGGTGGTGAACCACCCTATGGTTATGGAAGTCGTTTATCAACCCATTTATTAAATTTTGGGAATGATTTAGCTATCTTAACGGTTATGGGGTAGACGACTACTTCGGTCCAAACTATTTTTTTTTTTTTTTTAAGATAAAAATTATTTTTTTAATTTAAACCCCAAAAGTATATATATATATATATATATATTACAAAGCTCATATTAGAAAACAATACTGTTCCAGTAAAAAAAATTAATAAATTGTTAACGAAATGGTTAAATTTATTATTTGTTATTAACTAAAAGTAGTTAGAAAACGAATGATTTCGTTGTGTGGATCGAGAATTTTATCGTATGACAGGATCCAGCGAATCAACGACGCTCTTTATACTACCGAAGCGGGGCTATTGTTGGGATCAGCACCGGCGTCACATGACCTGGCGTGTGATTGGCTCACACGTGGCGGCTGGAATGTGATGGGTTGCTATTGTGCGCTGGGGGGGGGAGTGGGGGGGGGGCCCAGGGATAGCAAACCTTGGGTCTGTATTTGGTCAGGGTAGGAGGGTGACAGGCCAAAACAGCAAGTGGTCCAAATGAATGAATGAAATAAATGATGTGGTACTGTTCGGACCAACCCCGTACTATAATGTTTTTTTTTTTTATTTTTTATTTTTTATTTTTTTTTTATAAGTTCGTACTATAATGTTTTAACGTTTGGGAATTATCCCAATTAGCCGTTCCATGTTGAAAGGGTACATGAATGCGGATGTTCTAAGAATTCTAGTTTCTCAAATTATTAAATTTGATCGTCCATGTTTTTTTGGTCTTATTAAGGAAACGAAATAACTTGTTTTCTTCCCTTTTTTAAAAAGAAAAAAAATAGCACAAATGGTTTTTTTTTTTTTAAGTGATTTAATTATTTCATTTTCTTCTAAAAAAAAAAAAAAAAAAAAGCACAATTCTTTTTCCTCCAACAACAAAACAACTCACAACACTTTTTCTTCCTCATGTCAAAAAAAAAAAAAAAAATCTAAAAAATTCAAAAAAATTTCTGAAAGAGTATTATTACACTCACAGGATTTAAATTCATGTGACGGTCTAAAAATGGACAAATAAGTATAAATAGGTACTGCTCATGAGTTGTCATTGGCAGTACACCAATGGCAAAAATTTGTAGAAAGATATTTTTAAAAATCATATTATATAATATATCCCTGCATCTATCCCATCTACCACATTTAGTAACCATGGGATTTCCACTCAAATCACATTGAAAGCCTATCAACTAAACACCTTGATATCGATAGGGACAGATGCCGTATGTGATCGAAAACAAGACATACACTGATATATTTGCTGTTTAAATTGTTAGCAAATTTATTGAAAATCTAAATCTCGAACAAATAGCATTATTCATGGAATATCATTACTCGAACAAATTATTTCGATTGTATAATGCTTAATGTGACTTGAGGGTTACCTAAATGATCATATGATTTATGTCCCTTATTCTCTTCCCATATTAATTGCATACCCTCTCTTTGTATTAACTGATTAGAGAATAAATAAAGCAGCACAAATTGTAAATGGCAATTATACGAATGCCCAGATTGGCTTAAATTGAAACAAATGGATCATCAATGATCTGAAACTGATGGGTGAAATTAGAGACACAAACAACCCTTCAATGATTACACCATCTACTCCAATACTTCCAATTGGTACATTTGCCATATGATGATATTAATGCTGTTTTCATATGTCTCACCAACAAACAATCCTGAATTCTTGTACTGAAATAATTCCAACATTTAATGAGACCCCCTTTGAAAAGAGGAAGAAGAAGAAGAAGAAGAAGAAGTAGTAGTAGTAGTGGTGAAATTATGGGGTTAAGAAATATGGGCACCTGGGGTTTGGGCAAAAACAGACAAAGAGCACTTTTTGTGTTGTTAAATTTTAGATATATTTGTTTGTTTTCTTCACATTTCAATGAGCCTTGTAGGTGAGCATTAGGATTGAAGACAAAAGCAGCCAAGACACGTTCCAGCTTCAAGACAACCTCTGCCTCCCCTGATTGAGGTGACCATTGGGGGACAAAACCTGCTCCAGTTGTGCCCGTGTGTGTCTCCTGAAAAATTTGTATACATATTTTGGACTCTTGTCTCTTTTGTGATGGAGACTTGGCCCGCCCATAAGGATAGGGAGCATTGCTGTACTTCAATTTCTTTTGCTTGATGGTTTTAGATTTGGATTTTTCTGAGAGAAGATGATAATATCAGCAACCCCAGAAAAAAAAAATGTTTTCAAAATCAGATTCGTAGGATTAGACAATGCCAATGAATATGAATCGTATGATGGACTTCAGCCACTGGATTGGTGTTTGACTTCGTAACTCTAAAGGAATTTAGGGAAATGATGCACGGAAATGAGCTGTGGGTGGCATTGGCATGCATGCTCTATTGTTATCATGAATAAAGGAATGCCTTCCTTGTGAAACAATCTTTGTCAAGCCTTTGTGGTGAAGCAAGCATTCTTTTATAAAATTGCATAAAAAAGAGCATGCATTGGCACGTCATATATTTACATGTAAAACCCAACGATTATGTCATTTTGTAATATAAAAAATTGATAAATTATTTTATTTGTCTAGCATTGCTTTCAGGACATACCAAAAATCTCTCAATATGTGGTTGATGTCTCAGTGCATGTCAACAAAAGCATACCTATCTTGTCTGATTAGGTTTATTATAATACGTTATTGGTTAAATTGACATATTATCAAATGCAATGCTTGAATGGCTGGACAACAATATCTATTGGAAACATGGTCACCAAAGAATGACAACAATATTAAAAATACAAGTCAACATCCAATAGATGGAGACCACTTCATCTCACAGGTATGTGCTGGCTTTGGTCTTGTCCTTTCTTCATATTCTCTTCTCTTTTTTTCCTTCTTTTTTTTTCCAGCTGGCTGTAAATTACTTGACTTTGAGCAGAAGCTTTAGTCAGGCCTTGCAGGCCCCATCAAAGCATACAATTTCCAGCAGGTGTCTTTGTTTCTTATTTTGTTTTTACTAAACACAAACTCTCACATTTATACGGGATTAAACTCATTATTTCATTATTATTATTTTTTTTAATTTATAGTTTTTGTCATTAAAACTTACATCTACATACCATATCAAATGAAAATGTAATTATGTAAAGTATTATAATAAGCTGACAAAATTTTGACCCAACCCTTGTCTGGGAAAATGATGCTGTCAACAATTATGTTCTTCAGAAATCAGTAGAAGTCCGCTGGTTTGCCAATTTTTATGTTCTGCTCACCTAGGAACCCTGTTATAGCATTCTTCTGCCAGCTTTTGAAACTCCTGCAACCAGTAAGTAGCAAGGTAAACTGAGGGATTGAAACAATTGGGGAACCTAACAGCTCATGCATTATGTAATTATATACCTAAATCTCATTTAAAAAAGAATGTGCAAAGTTATAATGCTAAACAAATGATCTTCCAAGAAAAGGAGTGAATAACAAGGAAAGAACCCAAAAAGGTAAATTGTAATCATCTAGCTGCACCACTGCATTAGAATTTCATACTTATGGTCCTACAACTTTATGCTGTTCATAATTTGAAGCTCATTGCTCAGAGACTGCAATTTTAGATACTCTGCGCTCATATCTCTACCAACATCAATGTTTCACGTGCCAAAAAAAAAAAAACACACTTGTTAAGCCAAATAACCATAACTTGTGATCTAGATGTGCTTTAATAATGATTTAGGTAACCCTCCTTAATATGCATCAGCGGCATTAGAGTTTCAAGCGTCGGAACATATATTTAGATCTCAGTAATCATCAAATGCAATTTTTAGCACTAACAGTACATCTATATAGCTAAACCATACTATAATGGGTGTCATGCAATTAAACCAAATATTCTTCTCTGTGATCTTACTTGTGATCAAGATGTGCAATAATTTCCCCACCAGGGAAAGCCAATCTTGTAGCCTCAAATGCAGCTTTAATTGATTCCCTCCAAGTCCCGCCAACCTCTTTTGCATTTATTTCTACTTTTGACAAGCTTGGATCTTCCATCGGCAAGGAGTATCCGGAAAGTAGGTGACCCACCCAAACACCATCTTTCCTATATTTACAATCAACAGATGACTCATTTTCAGAGTAGGTGTGAAATAAAAACTATTTAACTATTATCAATTGAGAATAGATTTATCTATGCTTCAGTTAGACATCCAAATAGCATAATAACAGTTAGACTATATGAGCTCTCAACAATAAAGACCTATGATAGTGCAAAAGGACCCAAGATTGATGCAAACATTACTTCCCCATAACAACACACACTAACCAAAAAAAAAAAAAATCTGAGTTCAGATGTTTCTTCATAGCTTGAAATGATCTTTTTAGCATAGTCACATCCACATGGTCAACCCATTTGAAAGGTTAGAGTTCAAAGTCACAAACTAATACATAATAGTAAGAACATATTTTAAAGAATCAAGAGAACCGAAAACTGCAGGATGGCTGTAACTTACAGAACTATGTCCATATGCCGAGGTGCATAATGTCCACCACCTATCCCAAGAAGGACTCTGTTATTATCATTCTCCCTAGGTCACAACAAAATTCAAAATTGATGTTAATGAAGCATCGTCAATAAGAAGAGACAAATATTGTAGGCCAAGAGCATATCATAATAAAATAAATTTTATCGCATAATTATTCTCTATTTCTAGAATGAGTAATACATAAGAACATATCAACATGACAACCAGAAGAAAGAAATAAGTTAAAGAAGCCCAAGTCCAACCTGAAAAATGGAACGCACTAAAAAGAACATTTACCAAATGAGTTATCAACTAAAACAGAATGCACAAAATCACGTATGGGAAGTGGTAAAACAGGGGCAGAAATAAAGGCAGGCCTATGGGTATTGAAAATGAAACTAGTTTACTATATAGAATAATTGAGTTTTTGGTTCAAGAATGAAAATGCAAACATCAGGCTTTGCATCAAAAAATTGATCAAGAAATAGCATAAGAGAATCGTTCTTTTTGGACTGCACCTGCTCCAGTTTCCTACAGCAGCACCTCCTCCAAGCCCAAGCCCTTCAGTGATTAGCTGCAACCACCAGTTCAACCAAATTTCAGTAAAAAGAATTCATTTTTATATAACTCCTAACAAGCCCTTGTCATAATGCAGATTGAATACATTTATCCTTAATTTGAAAAAAAAAAAAAAATGGTTGAGAATAACTAAGGTGGAAATATATGAACATATGTCATCCATACCAGTCATATGACTTTGCTGCAGCACATTGGAGAATTTGCGTGAGTAACATTAACACTAGAACTATGATCGTGACTCTCATTGATTGGAACATGCCAAAACTTAGAAAATTAAGAAACGGCAAAAAAATAAGGGACGTTGCTTGCACAAAAAACGTAATTTTTTTTTTAAAAAAAAGGACATGTCAGTGACTGATGCTCAAAAAAATTTAAGTCATTAAGTGATACTCACCAGAGCAATAACACGAGCTGCATCCTGCCTATTCCAGTATTCTTCTGTGCTACCTATATCAACCAGAAGAAAGCAATTAGGTATAAAATAGAATATTCAAATAAATTAAATGTAATATAAGATTGGCAGAAGCTCAAAATATGCATTTCCAGCTGAAAACTAGCACATATCAAGGCTCGATTTGTTTCTACAGGACATGTTTTCCCTCAATAGAAGATATTTTTGGAAAAATATTTTTTCCTTTTTTCTTTTTATTTGGTTGAAACCTTAAAAATGAATTTTCAGTGTTCGTTTGCACAACAAATTTCAATGGAAAAAATCCATAAACAAGCAACACCAAAGCCCGTGGAGTATTGAGAAAGTGGAAGGCGGTGGTGGTGGCACAAAGAACCAAGGAGGGAGTGTCCTGAGAGAGGAGAGAAAAAAAAATGTGAGAAATAGAGAGAAGAGAGGATTGTTTCTCCGGAAAATGACTTATGCATTTTCCACCACTTCAGGTGTAATTTTCAGTTGACCAGAATAATATTTTTCATTGACTAGTATCTTTTAATAGCACCCAACACACACACACACACACAAAAAAAAACCACATATTCCGTATAACATTTTACGCCAAAAGCCCAGATATGCAAATTTTCCTTTTTGGGCTAAAATGAAAAAAACTCAGATCTTCAACATAGCTAAAAAAATATTAGGATGAACATGTTCGTGAGTTGATAAAAGAGGAAGAATGAAACAATACTGTACCATTTGAAAAATCGATACCATGTTATTCAATTTTTCCTAGTTCACCAAGATTCATTTTCAAAAAGGTTCGTTAATAGTTATACACTAGCTCTCTACCAAACACAACATTCCTCCTTCTCCATGCTTGGTCACATTATGACCGTTGTTTAACTTTTGAAATAGCTTTCAATGATAGAAGTGGTGAAGTTGTAAACACTATGTCAAGCTATAGAAAGGTCATTTGACACTAAAAGCTCCTAAAAGAAGAAAAACCATGACTTAGCACAAAACCTGTCAAAGGAACAAGAGATGCGAAGATGAGTTACCAAGTTTTATCATCTAAATTAATCATCCACGAGATATAAGGGTTGAAAAGAATGCTAACTAGACTTAAGGTAGGCACCACCAAGTATTATCATCTGAAATCAATCATCCATGAGATATAAGGGTTGAAAAGAATGCCACACTAGACTTAAGGTCGGCTGGCCGAAATTTGGATTCTGGACTGTCATGACTGATGCTTATCAAATACTTCAGATATTTTTAAAAAGTGGGGTTATAAAGTCAGCCATGCCCCACGAACCAGAAGGTTGTTAGATGAAGAGGTAAAAAAACAAAATGAGGATGTTTGGCAAGAGAAATAAAGAAGAAAAAAGAATGCAACTGTGAGAAATTGGACAACATTGATTGAGGGCAAGAAGAAGTCAGATTAAATTGCTATGATCATAACGTAAGAAGACCAATGAACACACTTGCAGGAATAACTAAATTCTAGATGAATTCACCTAAGAAGACGGGAATAAATAAATAAATAAATTCTCACCCTCCAATATATGCTAGTTTGCACCTTTAAATTTTCTAGTAGTCTCGAATTGCTTTACCACAACTAATCTATTACTCTTGCACAGAATTCTGTAACTGAAGGCAATTTAAGAACAACACAACCATAGTAACTACAAGTCATATATCAATTACTTGAAAACACTCGTGTGCCATGAAATTCACTAGATAATAAAACAAACCAGAAAAGAAGTACAGAGAAGACTCACCAATCTCTATAAACATAGTTGGTTTATTAGTCACCGGTCCATGATGAGTACCCTCCAAAGTAATCTACATATTTGGTAACGCAAATGTCAAAAAGAACAATCATATTTGAATGAGCTGAGCAAGAGAAAATATACCTCAAACTCAGGAACCAAATTATGAGAATGAGCAATCTTCTTCAACAGCCTCAGCCAGGGGCCAATCCGAGGACTGGGTGGAGCCGCCCATCCAGGCTTCCCACCCTGTGGCGGAATTTCACCTTCCCTCAAGTGAGGTACCCCTGCGCCACTCGAGGGAATCGAAAAAATAACCATCTTTTCAAGAATAAACATAATGGGAATCAGAGAAAGTAAAAGTAAGCAAAAGGGAAATGGAGATTTCACCGATAGGGTGAACAGTGAGCGCGGGGCGGTTGGAAACGGCTGTATGTTTGCTGAGGAAGATGACCTCGTCGACGGGCTCGCCGGTGGCTTCCTCCCAGCGCTGGTCCAAGTGATCCTCCACAATTATGCTCTTGTCGTGGAGCACTAGCCTCACCTCTTCGTTAGCGAAGCTCTTCATATCCTCCTAGTAATCACCAACAATCTTAAGAAACAGAATTTTGAAATATGCAATCAATGAAAAAGGAAATTCAAGGGCTTGGTGGAATATGGGTTGGAACTGAACCTGGAAGAAAGGGCCTGGATGCCAGCCGGGCATGGCTAAAAGCGCGTTGGCCGGGTTTATGGACGCGGGGTCCGTCGTCGTCGCCACCACCAGCTTCACCATCTCTCTCTCTCTCTCTCTCTCCCTGAACTGTATTTTTTTTTTTCCCAGCCAACGGTTTCTGACCGACCGCCACTGGTCTCTCTACTTCCCGCTGGGACAAAAGAAGGTTGGTAATTTAGACATTTTAACTCGATCTATTGAAATGACCGATATACCACTCCAGTTAGGGTTTAAGTTTTAACTCATGAAAAATCCAGTCCTACTTGGACAATCATCTCAAAAAGATTAATCAATTTAGAGTTTCTCTATAATCCTGTCTAAAGTTCAGTTTTACCCATTAATTAAGCAATGTAAAACTTAGCACTCATAACTATTTTTATAAATAATCCACTTTATATAAGCCACTCTTCACATTTTCAATATGTGATTGGGTTGTTAGATACATCTCCAGTAAATTGGCACGTGCAATCCACCCTTAATTAAAAACGACAAATTGAATGGAGCATTGGTTAATGTTTTTTTGACATGTCCACACAAGGGAAGGGTGAGGGGGAGTTCGAACTAGTGACTTTTGCTTAATGAGGTGTGGTTTACATTTAATTAAGCAAGCTACCCCTTGAGAACAACACTAGTTAATGTTTTGTATTACTTATTTTAAATAAGAATTATTTTATCTTATTACTTAGAATAATAAATTTTTTTAACAATAATTAAATAACTAATGAGTAGCAAAGATATTTACTTTATGTCATAACAAATAAATAAATGAACTAATTGAATAACTTGTAAACAAAAATCTAATTTGCTTGAAAAGTAAAATTAAATAAAGTGGGTTTGAACAAAATTAAATTAGATAAACTTGAGGATTCAATGCTAACTTGTTCATAATCACAATAGTAATAAGCTATCTATTAAAAAAAAAAACACACACACACATTAGTAGTGGTGATTTAGTGGTTTCAATAAAATTTTTAAAGCGGTTGAATATGTATTAAAATGAGAGGTTGACTCTGAGGATGAAAATCATCAATCATATTAGCATTAGTTGTTTTGCGTTTGGATAGAAAGTAATGCCAATTGTTCTATTTGTGTTCCTTAGAAAATAATGTGACCTTTAAAATTATAATTGGATTAAAATTAAATAATAATCTATTATAAATTCAATGGTGATTTTAAAAATCATATTAATTTTGAGGAACACAAGAGAGACACAATAATGACATATAAAATTATGTTGTGACTTGGTCACTTAGTTGAACTTGAGAAAGCGTTTGCGGTTTACATTATATAGGCATCTCATGCGCTGCTCTTAAGGGGAAGATGCAACTATTGTAATGCACGGGTAGAATAACTATATGGATAATACTGGACATCTCAACATTTTTTCCCAAATGATCTGGTCTAGTCAATAAATAAATATATATATATATATATATATATATTTTTTTTTTTCTTAAATGAATGTGAGGTCTAGATCATTTGGAAAAGGAAATTTGAAAAAAAATATTGAGATGCTTAGCAACCCTCTAACTATATTGGTCTTCTTTCAGCCCCGCTTTCTAAATTAAATTAAAAAAATAAATTAAAATAAAAAAAAAAGATAAGAAAAAAAGGGAAAAATATAAAAAGCTTACAAAACTATCAGTCGTTTTCGATTTAACCCCCTAATGTTTCAAAAGTAATAAAGCAGCCATCCAAACTACCAAACTATTGCATTTTGACCACTCCGTTAGTCAAAACCGTCAGTTTGGACGGAAACTACAAAACGACGTCGTTTTGTTATGGGTAAGTTATTACAATGCCCTTTTTATGATTTTTTTTTTTGAAAAATATAAAAAAGCCCCATAAACTACCAACCATTTTCATTTTAGCCCCTTAATGTTTAGAAAGTGATAAAGTAGCCTCCAACAAAATGACGTCGTTTTGCAGTTTCCGTCCAAACTGACGGTTTTGACTAATGGAGTGGCTAAAATGCAATACTTTGGTAGTTTGGACGGCTACTTTATCACTGTTGAAATATTAGGGGACTAAATCGAAAACGACTGCTAGTTTAAGAGGTTTTTTTTATATTTTTCCGAAGAAAAAAGAAAAAAGAAAAAAGGTTAATAGTTCCTACCCGAGGGTAGAGAAGGCGCTTCGGGTGTCCAGTAGAGACAGATGTTCTACTCCACTGCATTTCACAGGATCTCTCTCATGGCAACCAAGCCCCACCGCCTCCACCAATGTAACTCTCTCTCTCTCTCTCTCTCTCTCTCTCTCTCTCTCGCACATGCCTCTGTTCCGTGCTTTGATTAACAGCGCTAAACCGATACTCTCACTTACGCAGCAACAGTTGCAGGGACGTCTGCGTTGCAGAGCTCAGTGAAAAGGTCGAGGACAATTACCACCGAGTCTTCCATGAAGGACGCTTTCGGCAAATACGCCGAATACCTCAACAGCCTCGTAATGCCTCTTTTATCTCATACCCCTCTTTTCCCATGTCGATTACTGTATTGTATAAAATTGCCAATTATTACAATGCTATACTTCTTTGCTAGACTGTGAATGTTGTTCATGAATAAACTAAACACCAAATTTCGTCGAAAAAAATAGTTATACCCATTGTTTTACTTTTCAAGTTCTCTCCAGAAGAGCTTGTCGTGTTAAAAGTAGTAAGGAATTGGGAGCGAGAAGCCCCCTCACTGTCGTTTTTAGGTACCACGCGCACTTGCAATGACGATTGTTGAATCCAAACAACCCCAATCTACATGACTGCAACCCCATAAGCTAAGCACAATACTATAGGACATAAGCTCCATCTTGGTCTCCCGAAGACAAATAACATCTGCCTTCCCATTATTTGAGTAAATTCCATGATAACAATTCGAGCTTCATGGATAAACCAAGATACCGCTCCCCTTTACTCTGCTACGGCTTGAATATCCACCCGTTGAATCATAGTTTATCGAGCAGGATAATCTTTCCAACTCTCTATTACTTCTGAAGACTGTTTTGGAGTTAGAAACCCATCCCTCCTGATTATGACTTGCTTTGATAGCTGTAAACAGCTCCATAAATTGCCCTTCAAACCCATCACAAGATAGACCAATAAAATGGCGAATATCCTTCACCTTCTGCAAGACCCAACTAGAAGCCATAGGCTCTGAACACTCAGGTTGGGTAAACACGCTAGGGGAGAAACAATTCAAAGGTTCACAAACAAAGGGATCCTCCCTATTACAAAGCACAAATTCTATACTTGCCCGTCCATGCCTGTTTGTCTGTACAATACACATCAAGCCCATCCAGACTACAAGACACTTTGCCACCCGTACCACTTGCTTCACCCATCCTTACCTCCAGCCAATTGTCCGCTTCCTTATTCGGTTGACCCTCTTCCTTACCTCCAGCCCATTGTACCGGAAAAAAATAAATAGCTAAAATAATTATCTACTAATAACAGTCTAATACCTTGGAGACTTATTGGACCAAATATACTTCTTATATTGAGTAAGGGCCAAGCCTAGTTTTAGGCTTCCACAATGGATAATTCTTCTCCAATGAGCCCCTTTGAGCTGAACTTTTTATGGTGGGATTAGAATTATTCTGTTTTATGATAGAGATAGCCTCAATTCCTTGTTCCCTTTTTTATTTATTTTTTTATTTTATTTTTATTTTTTATATATTTTATTTTTAACTTTGAAAAAAAAAGGGATTACTTCTTTACCCAAGCTCGTCTAAAGCATGGAAACTGTACCTGATTCTCTGTGTATTATGTCAATGTGCTTGATCTATGATGGAAGCAATGAACCAAGAATTAATGGTAGTTTTGAATTCATTTTTTTAAAATTGCCCAACTCTGTGATGCAACCTGGATGCTAGCTTAAAACTTCCCATTTAATTGCTTTCGAGTCTTAATCAATGAATATATGGTTAAGCTGCAATCGTCACAGAAGTGATTTTTAAGAGTTAAAAATTAAAATGCTCACTTGCACGTTCCAATGTTTAGGATTGTCCAGAATTCAGCTCTTTCAGCTTTTAGCTAAAAATGGTAGTGCTTTTTATTTGTAATAGTTATTGGTCGTGCATCAATCTACTTTTCTTTCCTATCATGACTGCTCCAAATCTGTGTGTATTGATCCAACATGTTGTCTTACATTTGATGGTCCACCACATTGCATGTGAAATATGTGGACAGACAATTAATATGTGTACACAGCATGAGGATGTGAACAAAGTGAGTTGTAAAGTACAATTGCATGGTAGGTCCTTGGCGTTAAGCATTCAGCCTAATAGTGCAGTTGCTTGATTAGGTACTTTTACTTAATAACTATATGACTGGACATGGGCGTGGATGTCGTGTGAAGTCGGATGCATGAATTCCATGTAGCCATTTTTTTTTTGATAAGTAAAAAGGATGTATTAATCAAAGCGCAGAGAAGCGCAACCCTAGTATACAGGGAGTATATAAGAGAGTGACAGATAGAGAAAAAGAAGAAGAAAACATAAAAAGGAAGTCAGGGAAGCTGATCACTAAAGGCGCTAGCCAACCAGCAGTCCAAGTGAAAAGGGTGTACAAGAAAAAGTGTATAAGGTCGTCAATGTTCCTGGTCGTGAATTCCATGTAGCCATTTTGTAACATCCTGGTCTTATATTGGGAATATGAGTAGCTTACATAGAGTGAGTGGTTTATAAAGACACTCATGGATGCTAAGTTACATATTTCTTAGTTATTAGGTGAAATTTGGCTTTATAAGTGATTGTAGGGAAGCTCCAAATTGATTAGTTTTTTTGAGATGATAGAGTAGATGTGCTAGCGCTTTGACCTGAGTCATAACAAATGACACCAGAGTCACCTAGTAATGCCATGTGGTATTGTTAGCATTGCATGACATGAACTTGACACCTCGGTCCCATATTAGGAAGATGAATAGCTCACATAAAATGGGTGGTTTATAAAGACACTCATGAGTACCAAGTCACATATTACTTATTAGGTGAAGTTAGGCTTTATAAGTGATTTTAGGGAAGCTTAAAATAACTAGTCCTTTTGAGGTGATAGCACAGATATGGCTATTGCTTTTCCTTGGGTCATAACACTTTCACCCCATTTGGTGGTTTTTAATGAATCATTACATCATAAAAAATTGTGTGAAGTTGTAACACTCTACAAGAGGATACATTCTGCAAAATACCCAAGCTTGTAGTTATGCACAATAAAAGTTATTGGCATTATGTGGTTTGCCACAAATATTCATTTATTGGCACTGCCCACCCATATTACTATTTTTTTTTTCTTTTTTCTTTTGTAGAATGAAAAACGTGAAAGAGTGGTGAAAGCAAGTCGTGACATCACCATTAACAGCAAAAAGGTCATATTTCAGGTGCACAGGTAATGGTTTTTTTTTCCTTCCCGATTTTGTGTGTTTGGGGGGGGGGGGGGGTGGGAGTTTTTTATTTTTTAGTTTATATTTTTATATATCATTAAAAAGCGCAAAAGGCACAACTTAGGTATACAAAAGGAATGCCTAACTAGAAAGAGAGAAACAGTCTAGAAAAGCAAATTAGCAAGTCTAAAGTAGCTGCATATTGGTAAAAAGTATTGAAGAAAAAGGACTTTAGATCCACCATTGTCCTTTTGTGGTCTCCAAAACTCCTATCATTTCTTTCCCTTTAAATACACCACAAAAGGTATGGCGGTATTATCTTCCACACTACTGCACTTTGGGGACTGCCACTCAACCCTTTCCAACAAGCAAAAAGATCAACCACCTTTTTAGGCATAACCCAAGTTAGTCAAATACGATTAAAGATAACATTCCATAAGGCACTATAAATCTCATAGTAGAGAAAAATATGATCTACAGACTCCCCACACCTCTTACACATACAACTCCAATCCACCACTATGATATGCCGCTTCTTTAGGTTATTCATCGTGAGGATCTTCCCTAAGACTGCCAACCAAGAAAAGAATGTTGCTCTTATGGGAACCTTATTCCGCTAAATAGTCTTCCAAAGAAAGGGACTACCATCATTAGGGACAAGGATGTTATAGAACAATATAACGTGGAACGACCCTCTCTTTGAAGGGACTTAACAAAGTTTGTCTTCACCTGCCCGGCTCACTCTAGAAGAGTACAATAAATTGAAAAGAAAAACAAAGACATTCACTTCCCAATCATGAGTTGCTCTGATAAAGCTTACTTTCCACTTAAAGCCACTAGAAAGCTCCAAATGATCTGTCATGAAGGCATCCTTAATGCGAGCTAAACTATACAAATCTGGGAAAGTTTCCTTAAGGGCTTGATCTTCACACACCACGAGTCATGCCAAAATCTAATATTGGAGCTGTTTCCTACCTCAAATTTGGTATGACTAGCAAACTCTGCCTAGCCCCTCTTGATATTTTTTATTAACCTCACCCTGTACAACTCATGAACCTCATTAAAATACCACCCACCCCACGAGCTACCATATTAAATATCGTGGCAATTTTATCTTTACTAGGGCTTCATCTTGTTTATATACACTAACAAATTGGTGTTTCAATTTCATATTAAACAGAATTGGCAAACACAACAAAGAAGAAGTTTTGGAGAAGGCAGAAAAGGATTTGGCAGCTGTGACAGATCAGTATATGTCTCGACTAGTGAAAGAACTGCAAGGGTCTGATTTTTGGAAGCTAAGACGAGCATACTCACCTGGGGTAGCCTTTTCGTTTCCTAACCTATGAAGCCCTCTTAGCCCTGAAATATACAGCTAAGTTGACTCAATTTATGCCTGGCCGGTTGCAGGTACAAGAATATGTTGAAGCTGCAACATTCTGTAAATTCTGCAAAACTGGGACTCTTTTGAATCTTGATGAGATGAATGCGACTTTGTTACCACTTAGTGATCCGTCTTTTGAGCCTTTGCAGATTAATGTCCTTGACTATCTCTTGGGGGTAATTGCCTTAATTAACTTTATGGTATTTTAATTATATTTTGTTTTGTAAATGATAGACTATTGATGGTTCTGTGTCTGAAATCTGAATGGGACATCAGTGGTGCTATGGGACATATGTTGACATCCAGTATGGTGTATTCTTTGTAGATGTAGTTAATCTCATGGCAATTAAAGTGGTCAAATTGATTTATTTATTTGACCTCTGGACAACTAACTACGTGGCTAACTGTCTAAAGATTGCACACACTTTTTTATTTTTTCCTTATTTTTATTTTTTTTGGGAAAAGAGGTGCTTAGTGTTCTTGTACAGCTTGCAGACTTGACTGGAGAGCTGATGCGGTTGGCGATTGGTCGAATACCAGAAGGTGAACTTGACTTTGCTGAGAAGATATGCAGGTTTGTACGTGATATCTACAGGATGCTGACTCTTCTAGTCCCAGATATGGATGATAGTTCTGATATGAAGACAAAGATGGATACAATGCTCCAAAGTGTAATGAAAATAGAGAATGGTATTGTGTTGACAAATTTCCTGCCCAAATTTGTAAGCATGACCTGTTATATTTCAAATAGATGAAACATGTTAAAATCCTGTAGAGTATTACTAGTTAACATGATCTAGATAATAATAAAAAGTACTAATAGACATGCAGAATCTTCATTTATATATTGATGTAGAAAAGGATTTTTGACAGATTTGACGTTATGGAAAGAGGCTATTGATTGGGAGTATACTTTTGAACTTTTTAAAACTTGAGCACTATATATGACATTATTACTCGTGGGAAGTGCACATCTGTTTGTGGATGCATTAGCAAGTGTTCAACTGATTATATAATAAGAAACATGAGCTTTGATGGTAAAGTAGCATGCATGCATGTATGTGTTAAGGTGCTTGTCAACATCTCAGATAAGTTGGAAAAAATTAACATGTTTCTTTTTAGAGGTAGACACAACTCACGACCGGCGGGACTGAAAGATATTGGCAAGAAATCAGAAAAGTTAATTATTCTCGAGTCTTTCTTTCCCCTTTACTTTTAACTATTTATTTGTGAACTTCCAATTTTTGAGTGGAAATATTCTGAAATCTGAACAATATTTCTGAAGAGTTATTCAACCGTAACATTTTTTTGGTTAATAAAAATGAGAATGTCAGCTTTGAATGTATTTTGCGTGCATGATGAACTGTATAAGATTTCTCTGATTAGGTACATAACTCCACTTTACTGGTTTTCAGGTTTAACTTAAGTTGTTTTTGTAGCTTGCTTTAGTGCTCATGTGAGAGGATCAGAGTACATTCCACTCCTTGGATCCAGCGATCAAAGTTCCTTCTTATTGGGGGTGCCTGATATTGAGCCATGAAGTAATTTCTGCTTCTTGTCTTTTCTGTATCATTTTTTTGGTACAGGATATTTTCACCCAATTGTTTCTTTCTACTCTAGTTTTTCATGTCTAAGGAGGGAAATTTTCTTGCTTTTCAATTTAGAAACTGTTTGGAATGCTTCGTGGAACCCGAGACCACAGGTGCATCTTCCTGCTGAAAGGTTTGAAGGTTCATTCTTCATCTTCTTCTGGCTTATTTTGGAAATTTTGTTGTGAGAAGCTGCTCGTGGTTACTCAACAGGCAGAGATTGTGAAACTCTTTGGGGGAAAGACTTCATTTATGGATTCTTTTGGTGAGGGCTAGATTTAGTGAGTTTATATATAAGGCCATTGCCTCCCAAAGGGGTCTTGACATGAGGCCCGAAATAGAATGCTAATATCCCCCCTTTCAGGTAAATCGGGAGCATATTCATAGTGTGTTACTATACCATAACATTGGCGAAGTGCTTATGCACTTTAGATAAATAATTTCTAGTCCCGTGTGGCTTTCTCTTATTTGATTGATTATTCCCTTACTTTATAGGAAAAAGTGTAGAATCAGTTGTGTGGTTACACTAATTTGCAATAAGCTCACTGTAGTATAAAAATATTTTGAGAGCTTCCTATAGTATGTGAAAATAACAAATAAGTTTCTACTATGATGTTTTATTCGAAATCTTGACAGATTCCATTGGTTTGCCTCGGCAAATCTAATTATATAACAACACATGTTGTTCTCAAAGGGTAGTTCAATCGGCTGTAGACCACGCCTAATGAAGTGGAGATCACTAGTTCGAATTCTCTCCCTTCTCTTGTATGGACAGGAAAAAAAAAATACAAAACACATGTTTCAATTTAATTACTGACTTAATTAAAACGCAGGAATTATCACGTCATTTGTCTAAACCACGTATCTATAACACGTCATCCCCTTTGCCATGTCAGCAAAGTAAACTATAGGGAGAAAAACCTAATTAAATATTTCAAATCTTTCACCATGTGATCACAGTTCTTCGCCTAATATTTTAGATGTTTCTGTTTTCTTGTGATGGGTGCCATAATTGTGATGATATATTGATATGGGGAGATCAAAACCCATTGCCCACTGCCCATTCTTGATGCTACATTAGGACCAGTGGGGGCCCGGCCCCTACAGACCTTTTAAAAAACATTTATTTGTTAAGGATAATTTTGAATGTGCAAGATATAATGGCCTCAGTCTTGTCATTGTTTTGTTTTTTAAAAAAGATTAAGAGAAGCTCTTTTGATCTTTTGAGAATTAGCTTATTTTTAATCTCTAAAGCCTTTTATTAAATTATTGGTGAACCATCTTCTTTTCTTAGAGGAATATATAAGGCAGAAATAATATATTGTTTTGTTGCATCAAGCACTATTTGTTAGTTAGAGAATACTTTGAGATTTATATAAAGTAAGGCTAGACATTATATTTTTATTCTACAATAATAACATGACAGCTTCAACTAATCCTTAATATATATATATAATAAGGATTGATGCAATGGTTTGTTAGGATTGCCACATTATCATTGTGGAATGTAATCTATCCTTACGTCAAATTGCTTAACATTAGTATATAAATTGATAACGTGACAAAACGCTACGTATGATGCATCAATTTGCATGTGTTGGGGAGAGAAACACCAAGGGACAAAGCTGACATTATTCAAAATTGATGCATCACTGCGGTGTCAACGTGTTGTGCAAATTGATGCATCACTGCGGTTTGAATGTATTTTGCGTGCATGTGTTTGGACAAAGGCTAACATTATTCAAAACCTATCATTCATTACAGAAATCCAAACCTACCCTATATATGATAATATATCTCACCATCTAAATATTTATTAAAATAATGTTTCTAATAATTTTAGGGGTGGCTCAGTACTATTCACGTGTAAAGCATTTTTATCAGCAATGGCAAAACAGCAATAAGGGTTACCTTCTTTATAGCGACTTTTCTAAAGTTGCCCAATTATTTATTTATTTTTTTTAAAAAAAATTGAAATATGAGAAATCGGATTACAGGATTGAACGATAAGGAGGTGGGGCACCCCAACAACACAGCCCAAACGGTAGAGATAGTACAAACATACAGAAAAATAGTAGGCAATAGTTTCATTCATGATTCTAAAAGAACTATATAAACAAGTCGGACCTTTTTAATGGCTGCACAAGGCAGTAGCAAACGGCAAAATGACTCAATAAAGAGCCTCAACCGGTGAAGGCAACAACCATAGTGAAATGATTGTTGCAGGAAACATACTATCAAAAATCGTAATGAAGTGGCCGGTTGATGAAGAATGAACACTGGCTACAAAAGTTGCAGGAAACATACTGATGCTAAAATTGCCCAATTGCTTTTAGAAAATATAGATGATAATGGGAAATCAAATTAAAATTCTACTAGCTAGCTAGGCGCCTATCTTTCTGTCAATAATATGGAAAACATGATGAGAGAGAGGTGGGTTTTTTTTGTTTGTAGAGAGGGTAACACTGAAAATGCATTTGCAATCATATAATATGGTTATTGGGGCCAGTAGTCAGTAGTGAATCAACACTTAATTTATAAAAAAGCCTCAATCATGCATTATTTTGAAATTACCCCATAAAGAGGCTAATAATTAGGATGTTCCTATATATATATATACATGGAAAGATTTGTAATATCAACCCCAAACCCAAGTTGGGAATCCAAATACTACTACTATATACCCTTAATTCCCACTAACATGTATTTGCAAGACCGCAAAATGACCCAAGAATGCAGGGACCTCATATCCTCCCTGCCTAGACAAGGAGACGGCTGGATGGAAGGTGAAACAACATTCTATCAGTATCAAGGGTTTTGGCTTGCAAATTTGTTCATCCAAGGAGTTGTAGCATTCCAAAAACACTTCCAAGCTCATGACACCGATATCCTCATTGCAACAATTCCTAAAGTCGGCACCACTTGGTTGAAGGCCATCTCCTTCGCCTTAGTGAACCGGGTGCACTATCCGGACCTTCAACAACACCCTTTGCTCACAAACAACCCTCATGTTCTTGTGCCCTTCTTGGATATGGATCTATACAACCAAAAAGAGGTTCCAGATCTTACCTTCTTTACTTCCCCAAGGCTTTTCTCAACCCATTCACCTTACTCGCTACTACCATTATCTGCAAAGAATTCCACTTGCAAGCTGATTGTGTCTTTGAGTAGGAACCCTAAGGACACTTTTGTCTCACTTTGGCATTTCGCTAACAGGTTGAGACCAACAAGTTCAGGCACCCTCTCACTTGAAGACGCCTTTGATATGTTTTGTAGGGGAGTAAGTCCATTTGGGCCATATATACTGGGATCATGTTTTGGAATATTGGAAGGAAAGCTTAGGAAACCCTCAAAAGGTGCTCTTGATCTTGACGTATGAGGAACTGAAAGAGCAGCCTATTTATAATTTGAGGAGAATGGCTGAGTTCTTGGGGTGCCCATTTTCCCCGGAAGAAGAGGCAAATGGTGTAATGAATGATATCTCAAAGCTATGTAGTTTTGAGAATTTGAGCAACTTGGAGGTGAATAAAAATGGAAAATCGTTCAACGGCAAAGAGAATATTAATGTATTTTTTCGTCAAGGTCAAGTTGGTGATTGGTTGAATTGCTTGACAACTGAGATGATAGAGAAATTGGATCGTATCACTGAAGAGAAGTTTTGTGGTACTGGATTAAGATTTTAGGAATTCAAGTTTGATCATCATTTCTCTTATTATTGTATTGTGTATACTAGCATATGGTTAGCCTCCACATAAAATGTTTTTTTTTTTGTGTGTGTGTTCTTGATTCGATTGTCAACGTGTATGTTGACATGCATCTGATCAATCTTCAATAAAATGTTCTTTGTGTTCTCTAATTTGATTGTCAATGTCTATGGTTGACATCCGATCAATCTTCAATAAAATGTTTTTTGTGTTCTCTTATGTGTTATTACTCTTTGATATATGTAATAATAATAAAATAGTGCATGTATGGATATTTACATTGTACAACACAACTATGATTAAATTATATATATATATATATATATATATATATATATTAATCACCTTTAAGTTTCTCAAAAGTTCTAAGTTTTAGTAGATTATAAGCCACAAAAATGGTTGTGCGGAAGTAATTTTGGCAGCAATAATATTGTATCAATACCAAAAGCTAGAAAAAGAAAAAATATATATATTGGACAAAATTGTTGCCTATAATATAAACTTGATCGATTGCAATTACCATTGGATTGGGCATTTAACCATCTCTAAAAATTGAGAGAAACCAAAACTTTGTATGACATTCGAAATCGCAATCAGCAAGACATGTTCTGAAAGCCGTCCAAGTGAACAGAGTGGCACTGTTACACCTCAACAATCAATCCCTCAATGTGACACTCCGGCCAGCAACTCAAACCCATGACCCTAACTCTGATACCATTTATTAGATCGAGCCTTTGACCATCATTTCTTATCTAAAAATCAATATATTGATATCCAGTGAGAGAAGCCAAAACGCATTTTATGGGATTTGAAATCGTAAATTACAAAGCATATTTTAAGAGCTATCTATTTACCTGATCGGAGCGGCAATATTGTTACACCTCAACAAATACAAAAACAACTAGTAATTAAAAGTGCCTCAAGGGTGTCCAATAGTAGATAAATTAAGGGAAATCCAATTGGTCAGTGTAACGCCGGGGGGAAATCCAATTGATCTAGAATGAAGAGCTAGATCCAAAGATCTAGCTCTTCATTCTAACGTTGAAGAGCTAGATCTTTGTGGGATCAAAGGCGTATGGATCTGAAGGCATGGGCGCACGTACCCCCAACCAACGACATGATAAATTATAGACGTAGTACCCCACTCCCCCGCTACTCGATTGCCAAATCAATTATTGCTACACTACTGATCGATCTAGTCTATAGAGAAAGAGAAAGAGAAAGAGAAGAATAATTTGCTTTTGGTTTCCCTATCTTATATTCGATAAGAAAACTAGATGCATTTATAACAGACTAACAGTGAGTAAATATTTGACCTTTTTTTTTTTTTTTTTTTTTTTCGTACGTCTCTTTTTCACTAAAAGCATCTCTAGCAGTGTAGTTAAAATGAAGATATTGTCTACATTTAGCTATTTTTGTCATTTTTTTTGCTCTAACAGAATAGCTTCATATTACCTATTATACTTAAACTGTTACAGTGAATAGCTTCATATTGCTATTCATTGCAGCACACTAAATTGTTGAATATAATATTATTTCCACATTATTTTCTCTCTCTTCTCTGTCTCCCTCAACGTTTCTCTCTCTTCTCTGTTCATGAATTTATGATACAAATTCAAGTCTTTTGAATCATTAAAAACTCTCCCAAAAAATTGAGTAGCATGCATATAATTGACAAACTAAAAATGGAAAAAATAAAAATAACACAAGTATATGCTGTGTGAATCAATTTTATTGCAATTTATAAGATGATGCAAAAGTGGTTGTGGATAAAAAAAACGAAAGATTAAAAAATAATATTTGATTAATAAAATAAAGAATCTGTTAGCTAGAGTTGGTATTAAAAAATGTATAGCTAAAATAGAGAATTGTGCTTTTTGACTAAGTATAATACTTCTTACTGCTGGAGATGCTCTAATTAATGATACAAAATTTTCAATCATATCACGATGTTAGCTAGGTGTAATGCATAATTAAGCTTAATTAGCCAAGATTTCCGTCCATCATTTGTGGTCGATAGATCATTTCATCTGCTTAACTTGAGTATTAACTGTGGGTGAAGATCAAATTTAATTAACCTACATTTTGAAGTTTGGTCAAGTTCATTTTTGTTTGAATTTAATATGTTTAGTTATTTACGCAGTCAAGGAACTGAGTGACAGATTACTTAGGATTGGAGTTGGTGACCGGTGGGAGTATATAGCACGTGCATGCATGCATTATTTTTCTTTGAATCAATAGGAGTTGGTGACCTGACTCCTGAGGGTATATATATATAGCACGTGCATGCATCATGCATGCATTATTTTTCTTTTCCCTGGCCTGGCCATAAACAGATTACTTAGGATATTGTAAACATTGAAAGATGGTTTTTTCTATTCTCATGAATCAATACTCTTCTGTCTTTCCGGTTATTATTTAAAAGGAGAAAATATTCAAATAGATCTCTATTTATTTATTTATTTTTTATGAGTTACAGTGTCGAAACCACTAGGAAAGAAGAAGAAAAAAAAAAAAAAACAGCATGAACCTGTGAAATCTCTCTTTGTATGGGTTTCACTACTTCTTGTCAATGAATTAATGATAGCCTCTGCTTTTTTTTAATTATATCGTCTTCTGAGTTCACCTTTTTATTTTCCTTCTTGAGCAACCAATAATATCCATGTCCCAAGTTCATTTACATTTTGGTTCTAAAATAAAAAAATTTCAGTTCTGTACCTAATTGATGGGTTGTTTGGGTGAGGATCTTAATTATATATAGAGATAGGGATATATGATATGAATCACAAAACAAGGTGCATGAGAGACTCCAAGGCGCGCAATACGACTACAAATTACAATGCTTTCACTTCAACCACCTTCTTCTACGCTTCCCTACAACTTGCAAGAAGATGAACTGCAGCAAGAAGGCAGCGACGTCGTATCCTCCCTGCCTAGAGAAGCAGGCGGCTGGCCATTGCAACTTATTTCTATGTATCAGTACCAAGGTTGTTGGATCTCAACTAGATACGTCAAAGGAGTTCTTGTCACCATGCACTCTCAAAGCCGGCACCACTTGGTTGAAGGCCATCTTGTATGATTTGGGCCATCTTGCTGGTCTGTGAATGATTTGGGCCATGAACTGGGTCTGAGACTTGGGCTAGAGCCTTATTGAATAAATCTTGATGGACTGAATTGATGGTGGTGGCCGGGCCGGTTTGATTTGGCCAAAATTAGCCAAAACCTGTGGACCATTGAATATGGCCTGATCTGAAAAGAACTAACTCGGGTCTAACTCGGTAAACCGGGTTGGAGGTGCTGACGTGGCACTCTGTGAGGCTAACACGTGGCTAGAGAGAAGAAGAGAAGGCGTTTGGCGTGTGTACTACACGCGCGTTCCAGGCGGCGGAGCCAAGGCGCATGAATCCCATGTGCAGAAACTGTAGTGGAGCGTGGGAGCACGTGCAGCGTCGGTTGGCTGATTTCCTGACAGTTCTTGGACGGTCGGTGACAGATCTACCGAATGGTGTGGAAACCAGGCTGATCCACCTGTCGTGGCGGAACGGCAGCGGCGCGTGGTGGTTTGATAGAACTTTCTGGACGCGCGTGAAGGCGCATGGAAGCTTGGACGACGGAGATCTCGACGGATTTGGATTTGTTGGCATCTGATATGTTGTTTGGCACGCCTACTGAGGCTGATCCACCGAAGGAAGCGGCGCATGGGGAACAACATCAACTTTGAATAGCCCGTGGCAGCTGTCGTGCCTTGCAAGCTTGATTCTGGGATTACTTTTCCAGATGAGACTGCGGTGAAGGCGTGGAAAAGATTTACAGCAGCTTTAGAGGCTTGAGGTGGCGTGTGAACGACTGGAATTACAGGATAATCGTAGAACACGTAAAGGATGCCTGAAAACCGTCAAAGATGTTGGAAGCCACAAGAAAGTGGCTCTGATATCATGTTAAATATATTGGAGAGCAAAAGAAAGAGAGAGAGCGGAAGCATATAAGGACTACATTGTATTGAGTAGTATATTGAAGAGTATTACAGAGATCTCTATTTATATAAAAACTATGAATGATAAGCAAGAAACCCTAGACTAATTAAGTTAGGAAATAAACCCTAGAAAATAATATAAAATATTCGAACAAAATCAAATTAATATTCCACTAACTTGGCGCCAATCTTTCTGTCAATATATAATATGGAAAACATGATCATGAGGGAGAGGTGGGTTTTCTTAGTTTGTAGACAGGGTAACACCGAAAATGCATTTGCAATCATATTATATGGTGATTGGAGCCAGTGGTGAATCAACGTACTTTATAAAAAGCTTCAATTATGTGATCATAACTCATAACTACGAGTAGATGATTAGTCAGTTGAATAGAATTATAATATCTAGCATTTCTCGATATATTATTGCCGTCAAATTAATATAACTCCGCATTACCATTTTTATCACTTATTATAACCTTCTAAAACTAGAACTTTTGAGAAACTTAAAAGGTCAATCATAGTTGTGTTGTACAAAGTAAATAGCCAAACAAGATTTTCTTAGTATCACATGTATTAAAGAGTGACAAATTAGAGAACACAAACAACATTTTATTGAAGATTGATATGATGTCAACATACACGTACGTTGACAATCGAATCAAAAACACAAAAAACATAAAGTTTGGAGGCTGACTAGATGCCAACACATTATACAATATTAATAAGGGAAATGATGATGCAACCTGAGTACTTAAAATGTGATTCCAGTTCCATTAAATTTTTCTTCAGTAATGCAGTCAAATTTCTCTATCATCTCAGTTGTTAAGGAACTCGTCCAGTCTCCAACTTGACCTCGACGAAAAAATACCTTATTCTCTACGCCAAACAACGACTTTTCATTTTTATTCACCTCCAACTTGGTCAAATTATCAAAACTAGATAACCTAGAGATATCATTCACTACACCTTTTGTCTCTTCTTCTGGTGAAAAAGGGCAACCCAAGAACTCAGCCAGTTTCCTCAGATTGGCAATGGGGTGTGCTTTCATTTCCTCAAACTTCAAGAAAAGTACATTTTGAGGCTTTTCTAAGCTTTCCTTCCAACATCCCAAAACATGATCCCAGTATGGCCCAAATGGGCTTACTCCCCTACAAAACATATCTGAAGCTCTTCAAGTGAGAATTAAGGAACCTATACTCGTTGGTGTGAACCTGTTGGAGAAATGCCAACCTGACACAAAAGTGTCCTTAGGGTTCCTACACAAATACACAATCTTGCAAGTAGAGTTCTTTGCAGATATTGGTAGCAGGGAATAAGGTAAATGGGTTGAGAAAAGCCTTGGAGAGGTAAAGGAGGTGAGATCTGGAACCTCTTTTTTATTGTATAAGTCAAGCTCCAAGAAGGGCACAAGAACGTGAGGACTGATTGTGAGGAGAGGGTGTTGTATTTTCTGATTTTTTTCAGTCTTTCGTATATGTGATAATATTAATTAAGATTTTGTTTTGATATTTATGTCGTACGTTTAGCGCATACCTATGATTGAATTATATATAATCAACACAGTTAAAAGTTCAGGTTTTAGTGGGTTGTGAGTCATATGAATGGTTGTGCGGAAGTATAATAATAATTAACGAATCAATTCCCAAAATGGGCCCAAAAAAAAAAAAAAGGCAAGGATGTGGACAATTAATTTTCCCCTTTTTAATTTAATCATCAGGCTTTATTATTAAAATATTAGGAGGGGGTGCTCGTGGGCAATAGAAAACTTGCAACTAACCTAGCTACAAATTAAAAATCCCGATATTAGCTCTCTGCGAATGTAATACTACACCTAACATATATATGTGATTTAAAAATTTGTATCATTACTGGGAAAAGAGACAGGAAACAAAAATCCCGATAGTGTGGAGATAGGGACAGAAATTTGTTACAAATTGGTTTGTAGCTAATTTATATAAACTTATCCATTTTTTAAAAAGTTTTAGTTTTAGCTTTTTTTTTTGGAATTTTTTTATTTTATTTATTTATTTTTTTAAAAAAATTATTAAGGGTATTTTCGTTATTAGGGGGACATTGAAATTTTTTTGTAATTTGAGTGAATTTTGGACATGTCCACACAAGAGGGAGGATGATGAGTCGAATTAGTGACTTTCGCTTTATAAGGCGTGGTCTTCAGTCGATTGAGCTACTCCTTGAAGACAATTTGAATGGATATTATCGGAGTTGAAAGTTTAAGAGAAATATTGTCAATTAAATGATAATTTTAAAAAAATTCGTCATTAGGGAACAATTTTGTCCAGATCCTTGCCTTAGCTATTTTAAAATTGTCCAGATCTGGACAATTTTGTCCAGATCCTTCAATTTTGTCCAGATCCTTGTCCAGATCCTTGCCTTAGTTTTTTTGGCCCACTTTGGGAATTGATTTATTCACCATTAATTATTATTATACTTCCGCACAACCACTCCTCATATGACTCACAACCCACTAAAACCTGTTGATTATATATAATTCAATCATAGGTGTGCTAAACGTACGACATAAATATCAAAACAAAATCTTAGCAGTTAATATTATCACATATACGAAAGAGTGAAAAATCAGAAAATACTACAAACAGTTTACTCGGAGGCTGATCAGATAATCAAAATACACATTGGCAATATATAACAAAGTTTTTTAATTTTACATAATAGTAATGATAATGATGATCCAACTTGAAGAGTGACAATATATATATCAGAGAATACAAACAACACTTTATTATTGAAGATTGATCAAGTGTCAACATAAACATTGACAATCGATCGAAGCATAGTACACACAAGACATTTTATTGAAGATTGATCGGATGTCAACAAACAAGTTGACAATCGAATCAGAGAACACAGATATCACACACATTAACGAGAACCAAGAGGTTTATACAATAATAATGATGAAAATGATGGTGCAACCCGAGTAATATCTAAACTCTTAGTCCAGTTCCATGAAACTTCTCTTCCGTGATGCGGTCTAATTTTTCTATCATCTCCACCGTCAAGTGATTCATCCAATCTCCAACCTCACCATGACGAAAATATGCATTGTTCTCCTCGCCAGCAGGCAATTTTCCACTTCTATTCACCTCCAAGTTGCTCAGATTGTCAAAACTGCACAACCTTAAGATATTATCCTCTACGCCTTGGGCCTTTTCTTCTAGAGAAAAAGGGCACTCCAAGAACTCAGCTAGTCTCCTCAGATTGGCAGCTGGATGCTCTTTTATTTCCTCAAACTTCAAGAAAAGAACCTTTTGAGGCATTTCTAAGCTTTTCTTCCAATATCCCAAAACATTGTCCCAATAAGGCCCGTACAAACTCACTCCCCTACAAAACTTGTCAAAAGCCTCTTCAAGTGAATTGGTGCCCCAAGCAGTTGGTCTCAACTTGTTGGTGAAGTGCCAAAGTGAGACAAAAGTGTCCTTAGGGTTCCTACACAAATACACAATCTTGCAAGCCGAGTCTTTGACAGACGTCGGCAGCAAAGCAAAAGGCAAATGAGTTGAAAAGAGCCTTGGAAAGGCAAAGGAGGAGAGGTCCGGAACCTGGCTTTGAGTGTAGAGATTGATGTCCAAGAAGGGCACAAGAACATGAGGGTTGTTGGTGAGCAGAGGGTGTTGTAGAGGGTCCGGCCGATAGCGCACCCGGTTGACCAAGGCGAACAAGATGGCCTTCAACCAAGTGGTGCCGGCTTTGGGAGTGGTGACAAGGAGGATGTCGGTGTGGTGAGCTTGGAAGTGTTTTTGGAATGCAAGAACACCTTTCATGTATCTAGTTGCGATCCAACAACCTTGGTATTGATGGAGATACTTTGCAATCCAGCCTGTTTCTCTAGGCAGGGAGGATACGACGTCGCTGCATTCTTGCGGCAGTTCATCTTCTTGTAAGTAGTTGGGAAGCGTAGAAGAAGGTGGTTGAAGTGAAAGCATTGTAATTTGTAGTCGTACCCCTCTCGATCTCTCTATATATACTTAAGATCCTCACCCAACAACCCATCAATTATTGGACGGAATGGAAATTTCTCATTCCAGAACAATATATATATATATGGTATAATTAAATCCTTACCAAAAAATGAAAAAAACATACGTATGAATGAAACCCTGGCCTATATGTATGAGAATTAGAATTTTCTCTTATTTATTTGAACGGAAGAATATTCAGTTAATTTTATTATAAATACATTTTTATTTCCTAAAAAAATAAATAGACAATAAAATAATAAGATTCTGATCATAAAAATTGAGAGCGATGTAAATCGTGGTTGTCGTCCCCGTGTGTAGTAGGATCATTATAATCATTTATTTATTTATTTTAACATTTTCTCATGGGACAGGGATATAGTGGTTGGTCAAAAATAAAGTAAAAGGTGAAATTCGATCCGAAGATATAATTAAATAAAGAGAAAAGCAGAGGCTAATAGGCTATGATCATTTATCGCCAATAAGTACTAGCTAGACCCAATGTATCATGTATGCTGTCTTTCTTATATTGTCTCTGATGGAGCCACCGACACCCTGGCCTCCTTATATATCCTTCTACATTTTCTATTTGTGTCTATTAATTGTGTCTTTCTCTCATTTAACTTTTTTTAAAAAAATCAACGTGTAGGACTACACTTTCACCCATGTGACGAAATTTTATATATATATATATATATATATTAAATGAAAGTGGTTAATATCATATGAGTAAAACCTAATTAAAGGACGATGGGTGCCACTACTTATGCCGACATAATTAGGATGGCGCGCGGAGCATAGCCAACTTGCATGTAAACGGTGGCGGCCGGAGATATTCTTCTCCTTACTCCTCAACTTGGCTAGCCCTTGTCTTCCCTCTCTATTGTGGATTGAGTTTTTGAAGGGCAGTAAATTTAGGTGGACAAAAAGAAAATAAGATCCAATAAATGATGGTTATATATGCTTCATAAAGGATAAATATTTTATATTATGATCAAACGATATATATTATTTGTGCAGAAAAGAAAAGGATAATCAGACAGCTAAGGATAAAATAATAAAAAATAAAACTAAATTGTACCGAAAATATTACTTATGGTTTGATCATTTTGTATTGATACTCGATCTCAAAATATTATGCTTCAACACATGAAACCCTAAATTGGTTGGAACCCAAAGCAACACATTATATTTATGCCGGTAATTAATGCAAGGCCATGGTTGCTTAGTATTGCTTAGCAAAAGTGAGACACGAGAAAATATTGAATCAGTAATTGAGTTGTCATACACTAAGTTAATGACATAGAGTCTCCAAGAGGTTATTTAATTGGTTGGGATCACGCTTAATGAAGCGAAAATTACTAGTTTGAATCCCTTTCTTCCTCTAGTGCGGACATGTAATTAAAAAAACAAAAAAATGAAAATAAAGTTAATGACACAGAACTATCCTAACAGAAAATATCTACAAGAGAATAAAAAGAATTGTGCATAATATTTGGGGATTCTTTTTAGAATAATATCTTTTACTTTTTCTACAAATAATTTGCTTTGTCTTCAAGCTTAGGATTGTTTTTGTATTTTTATTTATTTCTTTTTCTCCGATTATTTTGCTTCAAAAGTAGACAAACTTAGCATATATAAAGGCAGGTCATTATTTTTAAATTCAGTTTTGAAGTATCAATTAAATCTCGGCCTTTTAGAATTATTTTTCTATTTGCTTCTTTAAGTTATTATTTTCATAATCATTATTTTCTCTCTTCTTGAGTTCTCTTTTCAGTCTTTCAACTATTAATTTCTACTGCTATCTATAGAACAATCCTACCTCTGCCAGACATAAAAAAAGCAACCTAGATTGAACTTCAATAGAGTTTCTTTCGACGCACTCTTAAACCCAAAATAGTAATAATAAGCCAATTAAGATGTTTAGTACTTGATAAATAGTAATAATAAGCCAATAAAGATGGTTAGTGATTGATAAATAGTAATAATAAGCCAATTAAGATGGTTAGTACTTGATTTCTTGTTAGAGCACTCATAAAGCCGAATCATTCTTCACTTTTAGCTAAAATGGCTAATGAAAAATGATTAAAAAAAAAAAGAAAAAAAAAAAATCATTCCATCGGCTTATTCGTGAACAGTATAACGTTCAAGGATGCAACTTTTTTTTATTGTTTCTCCATCTCTCTCTCTCTCTGACTTTTTTTGTTTCTTCACCTACTCATTTTTCAAAACCTTATTTCTTTATCTTTCTCGCTCTTTCTTTAACCTTTTTTTGTTTCTTCCTTCTCACTTTCTTTGCAGAACTATTCACCTTATTCTTTCTCCTTTCTCTTTAATCAAAAGGATTCGTTGCTTCAGCTATTTGGTGAAGTGGGTCTCTCTCCTTCGTGCTGAACAATGAAGTGGCTCTCTCTCTCTCTCTTTCCTGCTATTTGGTGAAGTGGGAGTACTAGATGAAGGAAGACAAGGCTATGGAGAAGTCCCATTATGTTGTCTGTTGTGAGGTGGCGAAGCCTTCTTGGGAGGGTCTGATAGATGAGCACTGAGCAGGTGGCGGTTCTACTGGTAGTAGGTTTTGGGCCTTGAGGGTCAGTGCGTCCGAAGCGGTGGCCCATGGGGTGTAGAGACTGTTGTCTATAGAGAGGGACAAAATTTGATTCCAATATATATATTTTTTTATTTCTTATATAAGATTCTTTAATCTATTGATATCTTAAATTGTTACAAATATCACTAATAATAAATGGTTAAAATAAGTAGAGTAAGATAATATACCTCGTGATTCACACTCTGCATGTGTGACTGTGACAACGTGATGTATATATTTGAAAATTTTGTATGTTGGTGGGAAAATAGACAGAAAAAAATAAAATTAAAAAATCCGACAGCGTACGTAGATAGAGATGTAGTCAAAAGCACGGGAAAAAAATCTTAAACAGGATGGAGAAGGATCCTGTGATTCTGTATTAGACTACATGCAGTTTTTCTTTGATTTTTGTTAAGTTTAGAGAATAAAATTATTTTTTGCTTTTATATGAAACAATAGCTTTTTTTATACCATTAAAATATTATTTCTTTATAAAATACAAGTTCTCTACCTGTCCTCACTTTGTTCACAAAATTTCAACACAATCTCCAATTAAAGACAAAAAAAATGAAAGAGAAAAGATAAATGTTAATATTAAAATAATGTATAAGAAACCACTTTTAGTTCCCTTTACATTGAGAAACAATGTAGGCAACCCTCGAGGATTGGTTAAATATAGAGAATCTGATGTGAGTAGGTTTTTGTGTTTTGTTTGAAATTTTTCCCACACTTAAGGAAATGAATGACATATATGGCATCTGCTGTTAATACTCTTAGGGCCAGTTTGAGATTGGATTAGAGAGTTTAAAAAGCATTTTTAGTACCTAAATAGTTATGTCAAACAAAAGCTGACCTATTTGGTAAAAAATTTCAAAAGTATTTATTTGACTTTTTTACTCTAAAAATTGCAAAAACGCATTTTTGGAAAAGCTTGAAAATGAAGTTTTTCCTAAAAAATTTTTTTTGGACTTAAAAGCTGTATTTCTCAAATATAATTTCAAACATACTCTTAATCAACTATTATTCTATATATATATATAGCATCTACTCTCGTCATTCTACTCTTGTCATTATATATATATATATATATATATATATATATATATATAATGACGAGAGTAGATGCTCTACTAGCATTTCTCTTGACAAAAATGGGCAGATTGATTTAGAGTTGGTTAGAAAGTTAGATGGTCACTATATACACTATGAATATAAATTTTTAAATTGAGGTTATGAAAATGCTATTTAACATTTTTAAGTGTTTATTTTCTAACATTTTTTTTATGTGGGACATTTTTTATTAAAATAAAAAATAAAAACAAAAGAACAAATAGAATACTAAGAAATAGATACTTGTAGATTATTGCATCGTCACTTTCTGTTTGTTATCAAAAATATTTTTTTTAGTACAACTAGATTAATTATTGCATCATCAGTTTCTGTTTTGGGACGTTTGTTACACGTCTTGAAATTTGGGTTGCATTTATGTAGGGAATTTGCTTTGGAATTTCTGTACACATTGACAATAACAAAGTTTTATATTTAATTAGTTTACATAATAGTAATGATAACGATGATCCAACTTGAAGAGTGACAAATAAGAGAATACAAACAACAATTTATTAAATATTCACCGTCACTAAAAAAAAAACAATTTTTTTTCTCACTGGAGTTTTTTGACTTGTCAAGGTGTCTGACACATCAAAATTTTTTTTATGACATGGTGCTTCTGACGTACGTGTGTTGAATGTCAAAAGCATAGGTGTTAGGAATTTTTTTTTCCTGACGTGTTACTGTTTAGCATGTCAGAATTTTCTGACATGTCAATTTTGGCACGTCAGAAAATTTAAAAATTAATATATATATATTTTCTGGAATATTTTTTTTCAATTAAAAAATGTATTAATTTAATTTATTTTTTTTTTTTGTAATTTATTGAGTGGTGCAGAGAAACGTCTTTTTCTGTACCACTCGTTTCTCTGCACCACTCAAAAACCCCACAAAATCTTATCTGCACAACGAAAAAAATTTCTCCGTTTCTGCAAAAAATTTCTCCAAAATCTTTTCTCCATTTTCTCACTTCTTTTCAATCTCCATTTTCAAAAACCCAAACCCACATCGAAAAATCGTCAAACAATCAAAAACCCAAATAAAAAAAACAATCTGAAAAATCAAAAACCTAAACGTCAAACCCAACAAATCTTCAAAAACCCAAAAAATCTTCTTCTCTTCTCTTCTTCTTCTTCTTCTTCTTCTTCTCTTCTCCTTTTTTTTTTTTTCTTTTCTTCTGCTTCTCTTCTCCCTTTCTTTTTCTTCTTCTCTTCTCCTTTTCTTTTTCTTCTCCTTCTTCTGCTTTCTTCGATCTGCCGTGGAGAGAAGGAAGATTGAGAGAGGAGAGAGAGAGGGTGTGGGGAAAATAAATGAGGAAGAAAGAATAAAAAGAGAAAGAAAGTTGAGGGAAAATAAGAAGAAGGAAAAATTTCAAAATCCCATTCATTTTTTTGTGACATGTCAATATTTAGCACATTAGAAAATTCTGACGTGCCAGTTGGACACGTCAGAATTTTCTGACGCACTAAATTAGCACAACAGAATTTTTTGACGCTCTATTTTAGCAAGTTAGAAAATTCTGACGTGTTAGTTGGACACGTCAGAATTTTCTAACGTGCTAAAATAGGACGTAAGAAAATTCTCACGCGCTATTTTACATCAGAAAATAGTAATTTTTTTGTAGTGCGTATGCCATTATTAAAGTTTACAATCGATGGAAGCAGAGTACACACAAGACATTTTATCAAAGATTGATCAGATGTCAACAAACACGTACACTAATAATTAATCAAATCAAAGAACACACGGAACATTTTATTCAGAGATTAACGAGATGCCAATACACACATTGACGAGAACAAAGAGACTTATACAATAATAATAATAATAATAATAATAATAATGAAAATGATGATGCGACCTGAATACCTAAACACTTAATCTAGTTCTATAAAACTTCTCTTCTGATGCGGTCTACACCTTGGGCCTTTTCTTCTGGGATGCGGTCCATGAAACTTCTCTTCTGAGCACCCCAGGAACTGAGCTAATCTCCTCAAATTGGCAGCGGGCTCCTCTTTCATTTCCTCAAACCTCAAGTAAAGAATATTTTGAGGCATTTCTAAGCTTTTCTTCCAATATCCCAAAACATTGTCCCAATAAGGCCAGCCTGTACAAACTTACTCCCCTAAAAAACTTGTCAAAAGCCTTTTCAATTGAAATGGTGCCCTAAATCGTTGGTTTCGACTTGTTGGTGAAGTGCCAAAGTGACACAAAAGTGTCCGTAGGGTTCTAACACTAATACACAATCTTGCAAGCCGAGTCTTTCACAGATGTCGGTAGCACAACAAAAGGTAAATGAGTTGAAAAGCTAGAGCCTTGGAAAGGCAAAGGAGGTGAGGTCTGGAACCTGATTTTCAGTATAGAGATTGATATCCAAGAAGGGTACAAGAACATCCCTAAGAGGTAGATCAATCGGCTGGGACCACGCTTAATGAAGTGGAGGTCACTAGTTCGAATCCCCCTTCCCCCTTTTGTGTGGATATGTTAAAAAAAAAAAAAAAAAAAAAAAGGGCACAAGAACATGAGAGTTGTTGGCAAGTAGAGTGTTGGAGTCTCTCACCTTGTTTTGTGATTCATTTCATGCATGGTAAATCACCAGTTGTTTTAAAAGCTTAAGTTTACAAGAAAATGTAAATTTAATTATTTAATTACCACTCCCCCTCCCCACAAGTGAGGTGAATTAATGGAGTCAATATTCAATCTATGGACCTTTAGCTGATACCATGTTAAATCATCACTTACCTTAAAAGTTTATGCTTATAAAAAGAAGTAAATTTAATTATTAATCAACATTTTAACAATACATCCGCTCTCTATATATAACTAAGATCCTCACCCAAACAACCCATCAATTAGGGACCGAATGGAAATTTTTCATTCTAGAACCAAAATATAAATGAAAGGTGAAACCTAATTTTAATAAGGGTTAAAGCTTAAAAGAAACCCTTTGCCTATATGTAGTTCGAGGGGTGGCGAAGAAATCCATTAAAATCTAGATTTACAAACGTTAAAAATAAAATGATAAGATTCAGAAGGCGAAGATTGAGAGAGATATAAATCGTCATCGTCGTCCTCGTGTAGGGTCGTTATTAATTTATTGTCATTTATTTATTTATTTAACTTTTTCTCATGCCTCTTGGGACATGGGTATTATTGGTTGCTCTTGCTCGAAACGAAAAAATAAAAGGTGAACTCAGAAAAGCAGAAGCTATCATTAATTCATTGACATGGATATTATTCATTGAAACCCCTTATCCTTCAAGATTTTCTATTTGTCTTTCTTTCTTTTCTTTTTTTTTCCATTTAATTTTTTTTAAGAAAAATCAACAATTGAATGTTTAAGACTCACACTTTCACCCGTGTTCACCCATGCATGTGGCCAGTGGCCCCCGGTAATTTTTTTTTTTTTAAAAAATTTATTAAGTATTTTCAATCAAAATTTTAAGGGTGCCCCTAGTAAAAAAAAATTACTAAGGGCGCCCTTGGCCTTCTTTTTGTCGTTCAAATGGTCATTATGTAGAGAAATGGGGCTATTTTTTATTAAAGAGAGAAAATAAAGTTATATTTTATTAGTGGAGAAAGAGTAGATAATAGTTTATTATTAAAAAAAGATAGTGGGTGAATTTTTTAGTGTTTCTGGTCGTAGTTTATAGATAAATATGATTTTTTTTTTTTTGTTGCTAAATTTAGACTCTAGTCTCTTTTATGTAGGCTTAAACTCTAATGTAATTTATGCTTTGAGATTTGAGGCTTTTCTAAAAGAAATAGCCGTATGCTAATAGCCCACTAAAAGTACTCATTTTTCTTAGACACTAGTAGTCATTTGATTGTGCTTAGTTTATTTCGTAAGTAGTTTAAATTATTATGTGCTTGTGACATCGTTAGATGAAGATTTTTAATAGTTACTTTGATTTTTGTTTTTTTGTTTTTTGTTTTTTTTGGTAATTTGATGAGTTTGATTTGATTTGTGATACATAAATTATGGTATAATTTATTTTTTGATTGTATTTACCGTATTATAAAAAATATATATAGTACATAAAGAAAAAAAAAATTATTTTTTTACACCCCTGGCAACTCCAATTCCTAGATCCGCCACTGCATGTGGCGTCCCATTGCGCATGCTATTTCGTATATCATTTTTCATTGATATAGCATTGTTAATTCACCTTCATATCAATCTTATTGATACATTATTGCTGCTGCACAATCATTTTTATGGCTTATAGGGCCTGTTTGGGAGTGCGATTTCAATAAGTGCGATTTTAAAAATTGTGTTTTTAAAAATTGCGTTTTTAAAATCGCTACTTTTTAAAATCAACCTTCTAAAACTTTTAACTTTTGAGAAACTTAATTAAAAGATGATCATACATTAATTACAATTTAATCATAGTTGTGTCGTACGTACAATGTAAATATCCAAACACAATTTTTTTACTATCACACACACACACACACACACACACACACACACACATATATATATATATATATATATATATATATCAAAGAGAATACAAATAACATTTTATTGAACGTTGATAATATGTTATATATATATCAAAGAGAATACAAATAACATTTTATTGAACGTTGATAATATGTCAACATAATTATACATGCACATTGACAATCGAAACAGAGAACACAAATAAAAAAAGTAATTGAAGATTGATCAGATGTCAACATATAGTTGACAACTGAATCAAGAATACAAAAATTTATTCGGAGGCTAATTAGATGCCAACACAACACAACATAAGGGAAATTAATTATGATGCAGTGCCTAAATTCGTACCTAAAATCTTAATCCAGTACCATGAAACTTCTCTTCAGTAATGCGGTCCAATTTCTTTATCATCTCAGCTGTCAAGTAATTCATCCAGTCTCCAACTTGACCTCGACGAAAATATATGTTGTTCTCCTGGCCGAGTGATCCTTTTCCACTTTTATTCACCTCCAAGTTTCTCATATTGTTAAAACTACATAACTTTGAGATATCATTCACTACACCTTTTGCCTCTTCTTCCGGAGAAAAAGGGCACCCCAAAAAGTCAGCCAGCCTCCTCAGATTGGCAATTGGCTGCTCTTTCATTTCCTCATACTTCAAGAAGAGTACTTTTTCAGGCTTTTCAATGCTTTCTTTCCAATATCCCAAAACATGATCCCAGTATGGGCCAAATCCACTCGATCCCCTACAAAACATATCAAAAGCGTCTTCAAGTGAGAGGGCACCTGTACTAGTACTCATTGGTCTCAACCTGTTGCAAAAATGCCAAAATGACACAAGAGTGTCCTTAGGGTTCCTACACAAATACACGATCTTACAATTAGTTGAGTTCTTTGCAGATATTGGTAGCATGGAATAAGGCAGATGGGTTGAGAAAAGCCTTCGAGAGGTAAAAGAATTAGTAGTGAGATCTGGAACCTCTCTTTTATTGTATAAGTCAATCTCCAAGGTGGGCACAAGAATATGAGGGTTGACTGTGAGCAGAGGGTGTCGTTGAGTGTCCGGATAGCGCAACCTGTTCACTAAGGCGAAGGAGATGGCCTTCAACCATGTGGTGCCGGCTTTGGGATTGGTGGCAAGGAGGATATCGGTGTCATGATCAGCTTGGAAGTGTTTTTGGAATGCTACAACTCCTTGCATGAACAAAGTTTCAAACCAAAAGCCTTGATACTGATGGATTGTTTCATGAACCCAGCCTCGTTGTGTAGGCAGGGTGGATATGAGATCCCTGCATTCTTGGGTCATTTCAAGTTCTTGCAAATGCTTGGGAAGCGGAGGAGAAAGAGGTGGTTGATCATCATCAGGTGTAGCCATATGTATAATATTAGTTGGAGTCTTACCTTTTTTTGTGCGTGGTTCATATATATATAGGAACATCCTAGCTAAGTAATCTGTTTATGGGCCAGGGAGTAAAAGAAAAAAATAATGCATCTATATATATATATATATATATATATATATACCCACCAGTCACCAATTGAATGGGAGTTGCAAGTCAATTTTTTATTTTTTATTTTTTCCTTTTTTTCCTGTTACTGCCTCGTGATTCACTCTCTCTCTATACCCACCAGTCACCAATTGAATGGGAGTTGCAACTCCCATTCACTTTTTTATTTTTTATTTTTTCCTTTTTTCCTGTTACTGTTATTAAAAACGAATTGTATGTTATTTTTTGTTTTAAGATAGAAACAAAATAAATAAATAACTACTAAAAAAAAAAAGATTGCTTTTGTTATTTTGAGGCAATGGTAGCAAAAAAGTCAGTGAGTGGAACACAATGATAGCTTTAGAGAGAATGAAAGGAAAGCAAAAGAAGTCAATCGAAGTTTGGGATATTAAACATTCAATTCCTTTTTCTTTTTTCTTTTTTTCCTTGGAACCATCAAAGAATTTTCTGGCAAACAAAATGCAGGTAGCATATACCAAATTAGAACAATTCAGTCAGACTGCTGTATAGCTATTATTACATGAGATTTAGCATGGTTGAGGCGACAAGGGTACCTTGCCTTTTTTTTTTGTTTCTTTGTGACAAATACTCATTGAGGGATTTGCAATATTCATTTAGGATGAATAAACCTCAAGGGATATTAATTATTATGTATATATACATGTATTCCTTAAAGTTATATCGAATATGGTTTAAGGTGCGTTAACGAAATAGTTGAGGTGTAACAATGCTACTTTGCTCACTTGAACAACTTTTAGAACATGTCTTACGAAATACAATTTTAAATGCCATGAAAAGTTTTGGCTTTCCTCATTAGACACTAATTAATTTTTAGATGAGATGGTTGAAGGCCCGATCCAATAAAAATTATTACATATAATATATAGGGATTAGAGCTTCTACAACCCAGTTTGTAAACAATTTGTGTCATTATTTCGGCACAAGTATTTTCGTGCCTGATTCCTTAGTATTATTTGGCAAAAGCACCTATATTAAACTTCAATAGAGCTTCTTTGGACGTAATCTTAACTCAAAATAGTAATAATAAGGCAATTAAGATGGTTAGTAATTGACTTCTTGTTAGAGCACAATGACTTAGCAATTTCTAATTTTTAGCTAAAATAGGTAATGAAAAAAAAAAAAAAAAAAACCACTCCATCGGCTTATGCAGATTTAAATGGAGAACCCATTCGTGAACAAATCCCATTTCCCCTCTGGGAAGCGTACTTCCAATGGTACTCCCAGTACTGCATCTTGAGCTCCTCCATGAGGGCCCAGTAGTGGTCCCTATAGGCTATAGCATTTCGTGAGCTACCTGAGGTGGTGGCACCGGCGGCAGAGGAGCTCCTCCTGGCGCGTGAGGTGGCGAAGCCTTCTTGGGAGGGTCTGATAGGTGAGCTGGTGGTGGTTCTACTGGTAGTGGGTTTTGGGTCTTGTCCGTCCGAAGCGGTGGCCCATGGGGTGTAGACACTGTAGAGAGAAAAAAAAAACGTTAAAAACTTTTTCTAGTGGCTTGAAATGTTTGTTTGTTTGTTTTTTTTTTTTTAAATCCTGAGCTGAGCTGAGGCCCAAAAGAATAAAAGGAAAAATAACAGGGTAATGGGCTTACAATTAAAACGACATTAACAGAAGCTTGCGTTGAGCCTGTGGACTGGTGAAACTGTGAAGCCCAAATCTGCAACAATAATGGGTTTAATCGTTAGCAGTTTTTGGTGTTGTTGGCTCTTGTCCCAAAACCATTTTCATTATATGTAAATATGTAATGATTTAGAATTCCCCACCCATTATAAAAATTTATAAAAAAAAAAAAAAAAGAAAAAAAAAAAAGGAAAACCTTGTATCAGGTCTATTTGCAAAAGTAATGTTTTGCAGCATCTAATATAAGGTGTACACATCAGCTCGGTTACACCTGATAGAATAGGAACAAAAACATTGGATTTTATTTCTCTCCCACTTTCTATTTTTCTTTATTTGCTGGTTCATCTTCACCGAAAATTTTATTTCATCTTCTTCTCTTTCTCTCCCACTTTCTCTTCTTCTCTTTCTCTCCTAGACTCCCACCATTTACCCACCACATCCACTATAGCCGCAATAGCAACATCCATGGCTAGATCACAGCAGGCAGCAACCCTTTCTGGCGGATCCCTTTAGGGTGATAGAATCCTTATAAAGTTAACCTTCTTCCTCTAGGTTTTAGTTTTAAATCCAAAAACAAGTTTAGAGACATTAGAAACAGGTTTTGAGAGATTAGAAACGAATTTTAAGGCTGAGTTTGGCAGAAAAGTGGCCAAAGAGGGTGATCCACAACTAGGTGACGGTCAGACCCACGGCTGGGTTTGCCGTGACCCAACCGTGGGTCACAGTGGTTTGCTGGCGCCTTGGGATGCTGGCCTGCGCCAGTGGTTTGGTTGTGGGTTTGCTGTTATCTAGTGTTTTAATCTTATTTTGTTAAAATGTACTGAGTGATGTGTCAACACATGAATGAATGCTGCAAAATACCACTTTTACGCACTGACTAGAGAAATGCTTGGCTTCATTAAAAAATTAATTTTTTTGCCATTTTAATCCTAAGTGGTATGGTCAATTTTTCATAAATCTATTAATTTATTGTTTAAAATCTATTAATTTTAAAATAGACCATGTCACCTAAAATTAAAATGGCTAAAAAATAAACTTTTTAATGAAGCCTAGCATTTCTCCTCTAAAAAAAAAAATAAAAAAAATTAAGAGCATGTTTCCACCAATAAGAGTCGGTCAAACTCCAGCGGTCTATAAGTCTATTGCCCTACAACTTTCCCATCATTAAGGATATTCAGATTCATGGTGTACCTTTTCTTACTTACTTATTTTCCAAGCATTTAATATTAATAAACTGCAATTAATATTTCAGAGAAATTTTACCTTTTAGCATATATATATATATATATATATATAACTGTCTAGAAATTTTACCTTAACCACCTGAATGAAATTAGGCCCCGTAAAGTGACTCTTTTGGAATTTGATGTTTTTTTTTTTTTTTTTTTAATTTGATGTTGCGCATGCTCCAAACGTCCATGGCAAATGGACATTGCCATAGAATGTGAAACCCCACCTCCGCCTCTCTCTCACATATTGGACACATAGGGTCATTGACAATATGCCTCTTGTATAGGGAAAAATGCAATTCCTAAGTTTATTCTTACGTACCATCATTAACTATATTCTTCATCATAATAAATGAAAACGCTCTAATTAATTAATGACACGGTGCGCCATTAATATTAATGAAATATTCCTAGAATTGTTCAAATAAATCTATAAAATAATAAAATAGTATATATACACAGATATCTTCTAAATTTGATTCCATTTTTTAATTTTTTTATTTCTTATATAAGATTCTTTAATCTATTGATATCTTAAATTGTTACAAATTTCACTAATAATAAAAGGTTAAAATAAGTAGATCGAGTAAGATCAGATCCGATCAATGTTGATAGTTTTTACTCCATAATGTGAATAACATCTACTTTTCTTTTATAAAACAATTTTAAAGACTAAAATTATCCAATTAAAAAAGAAAAAAAAACAAAACCCTATCCGTATCCATCCGTCATTCTGTAAATCATATGGACCGACAATGGCACCAGTGGCTATAAAGTTATTGACATTAAGCAAACAAAGAAAATAGTTCGTGGGTCCAATCTAATTGGCTTGAATTAAATATGTACAACTGTGGTACGAAATCCCAATCCACAACAATTAGGTCACATGCTGAAAATGGGCTTATTTATTTATTTATATATATGTATGCGCAAAATTTTGTATAAAAGAAACGTACAAAGGGACATGTCACGCTCTAAATTTGCTTTTAAAAGATTGATAATTATAGCTAAATCTTATTGGACCCAACTTTTACCAGCCAACCTAAAATTGATTTCTTTATGTCCCGTAAGTGGCAAGCAAACTTTTAATTTTTTTTTTTAAAAAAAAACAAGAGTTACTTTTTCCCAAATTCCATTCACACCCAAATTTTTCTTTATATCTTTCTTTTTGTGTTGGTGAGGGTTTATTTAATTTTAAATTTATACCACATCATAAAAAGACAACAAACCAATAAAATTGAAATTATTCAAATTGAAGCCCCACTCACATTCTTGGAGTAATTTTAGAAGTCATTTTTGTATTTCTCTTGTGTCATTTTAAGAGTGAGATAATTTTTAAAATTATCATTCCATCAAAATTTAATAATAATCAATCATAAGGCCAATAATGATTTTAAAAATCACATCATTTTTTGAGTAAAAAAAAAAAAAAAAAAAACACAAGAGTGACTTTTAACATTACACCACATCTTCTCCCTATAGGGTCGTTACAATTAGGGCTAATAAAATGGGTTGGCATCTCGGGTTCGTGTCAACCCAGTTGACCCGCGAACCTATTTATGCTAACCCGAATCCGACACATTTATATAAACGTGTCGAACTACACAAACCTGAACACGACACGTTTTCTTAAGGGGTAACACGACACGACATGTGTAATTGTTTAGATAAACACGTCGTTTCGGGTTGACACAACCCAACCCCGTGAACACGTTTTATTTAGCTGTCAATAGGTTCCGGCATGACCCAACAGTGAGTCATTTTTATTTTTATAGCCTAACCAAAATGGTAAAATCCCAGCAATGTGGCAGTTTTTAATTGAAAAAAAATTGTGTTTGAGAGAATTGATAGAAAGCCTCCAAAACAACAAAAGCTAATTCATGGATCTATTATTAGTGGTGATTGAGTTTGAGCATGTACATCTCAACATATCTTAAAATAACTTGCATAAATTCAACAAACATATGGACAATCTATTTAGCACAATTTTAAGGTACGTGCCAATGGACATCTATAGCATGCAATACTAAACAAATGAATGGCAATTTTTTTTTATTCTCTTTTACCTTTTATTACTATTCAAATAAAAAAACACGACAAAATAAATTTTTCTACTTTTTAATACCACTTTTTCACTTTTCTATACCAATTATTATTTTATTTTTTAATTTTTTTTTATTGTGAACAGTGTCTTGGAAAAGCATTGTTGTTTAACAAACAAGGCCCTAGTTCCATGACACTTCTCTTCTAAGATGCGCACGGTCTAATTTTTCTATCATCTCCGTCGTCAAGTGATTCATCCAATCTCCAACCTCAACTCGACGAAAAAATGCAATGGCAGAGCCACATGGAGGCCAGAGGTGGCCACGGCCCAAAGTAGGATTTTTTTTTTTTTTAAAAAAAAAAAATCTAAACAGTCCCCTTCAAACTATTAAGAGAAAAATATATAAGCGGCCCTACGTGAAATTTTTTAAACTCCTCCATTACTCCTTGGCTTCTCAAATCTCGCGCTTCCGCCTTCTTTTTCCTTTCTTTTTCACATTTTTCTTCTTTTCCCACCTTCTCCGCCAACTTCCTCTTTCTCTTTTTTGTTTTATTTTTATTTTCTCCTTCCCCACCACTCACTTTGTTTTATATTATTTACTTTATTTCTTTGTCTCCCACTATCCACTCTCTTTCTTTTGTGTTTTTTTTTACTCCCTTTCTCAAGCTTCCGGCTTCTTCTCTCCCTTTCTCTTCTCCCTCTGTGGTTTAGTCCCTCTCAATTTCTCAAATCAAATACTCTTTTAGGTTTCGACTTTATTAAATTAAGGCTTTTGGTATGTAAATTTGATATTAGTTCATTGGAGTTTGATCCTGAATTGCATCATCACATACGAAAATATGATGTTAATCAACGAGGTGCGAAATAACTCAACGCATGTCACACTTTTTGAGGTTAGTACTCTAAGTTCAATTTCTAATCTAAGTGGTCTTGTAATTTGAATATTTTTGTTATTAATTATTGAGAATATTGGTTGTTAGATTTTAAACATTTAACTGAAGAATTTGACACAATTCTAAGCTCAATTCATCATTGTATTTAAGTACTAGTGATTAGAAAAAGAAGAAAAAATAGGAAAAAAGTACCAGTTCATTACACGGTGTCAAAAAAAAAAAAAAAAAAAAAAACTTAAGAAAATTTTTTTTAGTGTAGCGGCCCTTCAATATGAAAAGGCTGGCTCCGCCACTGAAAAAATGCATTGTTCTCCTCGCAGGGCGCCAGACAATTTTCCACTCTTATTCACTTCCAAGTTGTTCAAATTGTTTTTTTTACAAAAAATGAAAAACTAAATAAAAAATAAAAAAATAAAACTGTTCAAATTGTCAAAACTACACAACCTTAATTAAGAAATTATCCTCTACATGCACCTTGGGCCTTTTCTTCTGGGGACGAAGGGCACCCCAGCAACTGAGCCAATCTCTTCAAATTGGCAGCGGGCTACTCTTTCATTTCCTCAAACCTCAAGAAAAGAATATTTTGAGGCATTTCTAAGATTTTCTTCTAATATCCCAAAACATTGTCCCAATAAGGTAGGCTCGTACAAACTCACTCCCCTACAAAACTTGTCAAAAGCCTTTTCAATTGAAATGGTGCCCTGAATCATTGGTCTCGACTTGTTGGTGAAGTGCCAAAGTGACACAAAAGTGTTCTTAATTACTTAGGGTTCTAACACAAATACACAATCTTGCAAACCGAGTGTTTCACAGATGTCGGTAGCACAACAAAAGGTAAATGAGTTGAAAAGTTAGAGCCTTGGAAAGGCAAAGGAGGTGAGGTCTGGAAGCTAATTTTCAGTATAGAGATTGATATCCAAGAAGGGCACAAGAACATGAGAGTTGTTGGCGTGTAGAGGGTATTCATTTCATGCCTCGTAAATCACTAGTTGTCTTAAAAGTTTAATTTTTACAAGAAAATATAAATTTAATCATTTAATTACCACTCCCCCCCCCCCCCCCAAATCCACAAGTGAAGTGAATTGACGGAGTCAATATTCGATCTATGGACCTTTAGCTGATACCATGTTAAATCATCCCTTATCTTAAAAGTTTATGCTTATAAAAAGATGTAAATTTAATTATTAATCAACATTTTAACAATACATCCGCTCTCTATATATAACTAAGATCCTCACCCAAACAACCCATCAATTAGGGACCAAATGAAAATTTTTCATTCTAGAACCAAAATATAAATGAAAGGTGAAACCTAATTTTAATAAGGGATAAAGCTTAATTTTTAAGCTTTTTTTTATATATATATATATATATATATATATATATATAAAAGCTTAAATTTAAAAGAAACCCTTTGCCTATATTGTAGTTCGAGGGGTGGCGAAGAGATCCATTAAAATCTAGATTTACAAACGTTAAAAATAAAATGATAAGATTCAGATGGCGAAGATTGAGAGAGATGTAAATCGTCGTCGTCGTCGTCGTCCTCATGTAGGGTCATTATTAATTTATTGTCATTTATTTATTTATTTAACTTTTTCTCATGCCTCATGGGACATGGATATTATTGGTTGCTCTTGCTGGAAACGAAAAAATAAAAGGTGAACTCAGAAAAGCAGAGGCTATCATTAATTCATTGACATGGATATTATTCATTGAAACCACCGACACCCCTTTATCCTTCTAGATTTTCTATTTGTCTTTTTTCTTCTTCTTTTTTCCCATTTAATTTTTTTAAGAAAAATCAACAATTGAATGTTTAAGACTCACATGTTCACCCATGTTCACCCATGCATGTGGCGTCCCATTTCGCATGCTATTTCGTATATCATTTTGTCACTGATATAGCATTGTTAATTCACCTTCAGATCAATCTTATTGATACATTATTGCTGCTGCACAATCATTTTTATGCCTTATAACCTTCTAAAACTTTTAACTTTTGAGAAACTTAATTAAAAGATGATCATACATTAATTACAATTTAATCATAGTTCATAGTTGTGTCGTACATACAATGTAAATATCCAAACACAATTTTTTTTATTATCACATATATATATATATATATATATATATATATATCAAAGAAAATACAAATAACATTTTATTGAACGTTGATAATATGTCAACATAATTATACATGCACATTGACAATCGAAACAGAGAACACAAATAAAAAAAGTAATTGAAGATTGATCAGATGTCAACATATAGTTGACAACCGAATCAAGAATACACAAAAATTTATTCGGAGGTTGATTAGATGCCAACACACAATATATACTTAAATAAGAGAAATTAATTATGATGCAGCGCCTAAATACGTACCTAAAATCTTAACCCAGTGCCATGAAACTTCTCTTCAGTAATGCGGTCCAATTTCTTTATCATCTCAGCTGTCAAGTATTTCATCCAGTCTCCAACTTGACCTCGACGAAAAAATACTTTATTCTCTACGCCAAACGATTTTTCATTTTTATTCACCTCCAACTTGCTCAAATTATCAAAACTACATAATCTTGAGATATCATTCACTACACCTTTTGCCTCTTCTTCCGGAGAAAAAGGGCACCCCAAAAAGTCAGCCAGCCTCCTCAAATTGGCAATTGGCTGCTCTTTCATTTCCTCATACTTCAAGAAGAGTACTTTTTCTGGCTTTTCAATGCTTTCTTTCCAATATCCCAAAACATGATCCCAGTATGGGCCAAATCCACTCGATCCCCTACAAAACATATCAAAAGCGTCTTCAAGTGAGAGGGCACCTGTACTCATTGGTCTCAACCTGTTGAAGAAATGCCAACGTGACACAAAAGTGTCCTTAGGGTTCCTACACAAACACACAATCTTGCAAGTGGAGTTCTTTGCAGATATTGGTAGCAGGGAATAAGGTAAATGGGTTGAGAAAAGCCTTGGAGAGGTAAAGGAGGTGAGATCTGGAACCTCTTTTTTATTGTATAAGTGCTCCAAGATGGTCACAAGAACGTGAGGATTGATTGTGAGGAGAGGGTGTTGTTGAATGTCCGGATAGCGCACCCGGTTCAGTAAGCCGAAGGAGAGGGCCTTCAACCAAGTGGTGCCGGCTTTGGGATTGGTGGCAAGGAGGATATCGGTGTCATGAGCTTGGAAGTGTTTTTGAAATGCTACAACTCCTTGCATGATCCAAGTTTCAAGCCAAAAGCCTTGATATTGATGGATTGTTTCATGAATCCAGCCTCGTTGTGTAGGCAAAGTGGATATGAGATCCCTGCATTCTTGGGTCATTTCAGGTTCTTGGAAATACTTGGGAATCGGAGGAGAAAGAGGTGGTTGATCATCATCAGGTGTAGCCATATGTATAATATTAGTTGGAGTCTTGCCTTATAGTGTGCGTGGTTCGTATATATATATATATAGGAACATCCTAGCTAAGTGATCCGTCTAGAGAAATGCTAGATTTACAACCATTTCCACAAACTGAATTGCACAAGCTGACGTGGCCACGTTTGTTTGTTTTTTTTATTCTTTCTTTTCTCATTGTTTTGTTTTCTTCTTCCTTCTCTTTCTCTTTTCTCACCTGCTCCCATTTGCCTTTGTCCATTTGCAGAGAGTGACGGAGAGTGTGAGACGATGAGAGAGAGACGCAAGGAGAGAAGAGAGAAAATTTTGGGACTGAGGGAGAGACGAGAGGCAGTGAGATAGAGAGAAGACCTAGAAAGAGAGGGAGAGGGACGGAGCTGAGAGAGCTCGTGAAGGAGCAAAGATGGCAACAGAGATGGGCGTAAGGCAAAGCAGAGTGAGATACAGGGAGTGTTGGCTGGATTTTCCAGCAAGACACACTCCAAGGGCAGTATATTAAACAAGGAAAACACAAGAGAATAAGAAGATCAACTTGCTGCAGAAATTCTGCAGAAAATGACCAAAAAAGGCAAGAGAAAAAACAGGGGAAAAACAGGGAGAGGAAGAACAATTTTCTGCAAGGGACTTGGCTCTTTCTTCTATTTTTCTTCTTCTTACGTTACAAAATTCTGAAGCTACACACTACAAAAAGACAAGAGAAACCTTTTACAAAAGTAAGTTCTTGAACCACACGTGGCTTCACAACAAACACACATTTTCACCTACTACAAACTAGAGTTTAATAAACACAACCAAAGATAAAAGTTGACAAGTCAAAGCACATTAGTTTGTAACATTCTCCCCCTTAATGTGCTGTTTTTGAACTCCCAATGCTTCTCTCAGTTGCTGGAATTTCTCCTTTGGCAATGCTTTGATGAAAATGTCAGCTACTTGCTCCTCTGACTTGCAAAATTTCAGCTCCACTTCACCTTCTTCAATTGCTTCTCTAATAAAATGATGCTTGATTGCAATATGTCTGGTCCTGCTATGGTAAACTGGATTCTTTGCCATTGCTATGGCTGATTTGTTGTCACAATGCAAGTGTGCAGCCTCTTCTTGCCTCTCACCAATATCTTCAAGTATTCTTCTCAACCAAATTGCTTGAGATGTGGCTAATGCTGCTGAAACATATTCAGCTTCTGCTGAAGATTGAGCAACTGATTGTTGCTTCTTTGAGGACCAAGAAAACACACCTGATCCAAGTGAAAAAACATAACCTGAGGTGCTTTTCATATCATCAACACAGCCACCCCAATCACTATCACAAAAGCCAAGCAACTTCACCATGGAATTTCTGCAATACCTTATTCCATAACTTGTGGAGCCTTGAATGTATCTAAGCACCCTTTTTGCTGCTGCAAAATGAAAATGGCTTGGAGAATGCATGAACCTTGATAGCAAACTTGCAGCAAACATAACATCAGGCCTTGTAGCGGTGAGATATAGCAAGTTTCCAACCAAACTTCTATAGAGAGTAGCATCCACCTTTTTTCCTCCATCTTCTTTCTTTAATTTTTCATTTAATGCAAGTGGTGTAGCCATTGGTTTGCAACCAAGCATTCTGAATTTTCTCAGAATTTTTTCAGCATACATTCTTTGTGAAATGAACACCTCTTCTTTGTCTTGATAAACTTCAATACCAAGAAAGTAATGTAGCAGCCCCATATCACTCATCTCATACTTGTTCACCATATCTTTCTTGAATTCTTCAATCATTTTAGCATTGCTTCCGGTTAATATCAAATCATCAACATATAATGCAACAATAAGCAAATCAACATTATCTTGATGCTTTACATATAAGGTTGGCTCACTCTTGCTCCTTTTGAAACCACTTTCATTGAAGTAATTGTCAATATGGCTATACCATGCTCTAGGAGCTTGTTTTAGCCCATACAAAGCTTTTCTTAGCTTATACACTTTCTCTTCTTCACCTTGGATTATAAATCCTTGAGGTTGTTCAACATACACCTCTTTTTTCAACTCTCCATTCAAGAAGGCTGATTTGACATCAAGTTGGTACAATAACCAACCCTTTTGTGCTGCTAAAGAAATTAAAGCTCTCACTGTATCCAAGCGAGCTACTAGAGCAAAAGTTTCATGAAAGTCAACTCCGGGCTGCTGTGAGTACCCTTTTGCAACTAGCCTTGCTTTGTTTCTTTGAACCGACCCATCTACATTATACTTCACTTTGTAAATCCATTTCACACCAATTATTTCTTTGTCTTGAGGCCTTTCAACCAACTTCCATGTTCTGTATTTTTCAATAACTTCAATTTCATCTTCCATAGCTTTTCTCCAACTCTCTTCTTTCATTGCTTCTTCAAAGTTTTCAGGTTCAACAACACAAAAGTTGCACCTTGCATAAATATCATCCAAATTCCTCAATCTCATTGGACTTGAGCTTGGAGAAGTTGAGCTTGAGCTTGGAGATGATGGTGAGCTTGGTGATGGAGTCGAACTTGATGATGAGTGAGTGCTATCATCATTACTTGCACTTCCTTGGGCTGGACTTTGCTGTAAAACAGTCACCGGAACCAATTGTTCTTCAACTTGGCCTTGCTCCCAATTCCATTTAGCTTTCTCATCAAATAAGATATCTCGGCTGATGATTACTTTGTTGGTTTTCAAGTTGTACAGCCTATAGCCCTTTGACATTGAGCTATAGCCAACAAATATACACTTCTCACTTGTCTCATCCAGCTTGTATCTTTTCTCCTTTGGAATTTGAGCATAGCAAATACAACCAAACACTTTGAAATGCTTGATTGATGGCTTTCTTCCACTTCAAGCTTCAAATGGTGTTTTATCTCACACGGCCTTGGTTGGACATCTATTCAACAAATAAACAGCTGTGTATACAGCTTCAGCCCAAAATGCTTTTGGTAAGCCTTTTTCATGCAACATAGACTTGGCCATCCCCATGACAGTTTGATTCTTCCTCTCGGATACCCCATTTTGTTGTGGAGTATAAGAGACTGTCAACTGCCTCTCCACACCTTCATCTTCACAGAATTTATGAAATTGATTTGAAGTATATTCCTTCCCTCTATCACTTCTCAAGACTTTAATAAAACAACCACTTTGCTTTTCAACAAGGCATTTAAACTTTTTAAAGATGTTAAACACTTCAGATTTTTGTCTCATGAAATAAACCCAAGTCATGCGACTATAATCATCAATAAAAAGAATGAAATACCTGTTTTGAGAATGAGGAGTTTGCATAGGCCCACAAACGTCAGTATGCACCAACTCTAGCATCTTCTTAGCCCTCCATGCTACTCCTTTGGAAAATGGTTGTCGATGATGCTTCCCAAGAGCACAACCTTCACAAACTTCATTCTTTTCATTAATAATAGGAAGCCCTTGCACCATATTTTTCTGATGTAGTAGCTTGAGACTTTGAAAATTCAGATGACCAAATCTTTTATGCCACAACCATGATTCATCAATTACACTAGCTTTTAAAGCCATGTCTTTTGCATATTTGAAAGTGAGTGGAAAGCTTCTATTTGGAGCCATTTTAACTTCAGCTACAACCAATTTTTCTCTTCCTTCATCATAAACTGTACAAGTACGGCCTTTAAAATGAAGAACATAATCATGCTCCATAAGTTGTCCAATGCTAAGCAAGTTTTGATCAAGCTCCGGAACAAATAAAACTTCACGAATTTTCTTCAGCCCTCTCTTGGTTTCAACTCCAACATTGCCTTTCCCTTTAACATCTACCACAGCACCATTTCCCATCTTCACTTTAGAATGGAATGAAGTGTCTATGTCAAGGAAAATTTCCTTCTCCGGTGTCATATGATTGCTACAACCACTATCTAAGAACCATGTATCATTTTTCTTCTCGGAAACATGTTGACAAGCATAGAACAAGTTCCCTTCACTTTCTTTCTCCTCAGTGAAATTAGCTTGTTGATTGTTCTTCAAGAACCTACAATCCTTTTGCAAGTGGCCAAACTTTTTGCAATTAAAACATTGAGGCTTTCCTTTGAACCAACAATCTTTTTCAACATGACTGCTCTTCTTGCAAATATTACATCTTTGTGAAGAGCCTTCCACACTTGGTTTTCTTTCATAGCTACCTCTGCCTCTTCCTCTTGGACTTCTTCCTCTTCCTCTTGCTCTAAAACTTCTACCTCCTCTAGTTGAGTCCCCTTCACCTTGTTCATGACTTAATGCTCTCTTTTCAAAATTTTTTGAATTAACAGTGAGCTTAGATTGAAATGCACTCTCTATTGACTTTTCGGAGTGTCGTTCCAACCTTTGCTCATGAGCTTTCAATGAACCCAACAACTCTTGGACACCTAAACTAGAGAGGTCTTTTGTTTCTTCAATTACAGCCACCATAGGATCAAATTTTTCATGCAAGCTTATCAATATTTTTTTCCACAATTCTACTATCAATCATATTTTCACCATAAGCTTTCATTTGATTTACCAACTCCAAAAATCTAGTGGAATAATCTTTCACACTTTCATTTTCTTTCATTCTCATATTTTCAAAATCTCTTCTAAGAGTTTGAAGTTTGATGGCTCTTACCTTTTTATCTCCTTGAAATTCTTCTTGGAGAATATCCCAAGCCTCCTTAGCTCTTGTTGCTCCCATAATTCTTGGAAAAATAGTTTCTGAAACTCCCCTTTGAATCATCCCAAGAGCTCCTGCATCTTTGCTTTTGTTCTCCTTCAATTCCTTTTTTTGAGCTTCAGTCAAGGTTGATGTAGATTCAGGTATTTCATATCCTGATTCTACCATCTCCCATAAATCTATGGAGACAAACAAGGTCTTCATCTTTATAGACCAGAAATCATAATTTTCACCATAGAAAATCGGTACCTGGACATTGCTCCAATTCATGCTTGTGCTGGCGGCCATGTATTCTCCTTCAACTTATCCTCTTCTTTCTCTTCAAATTTCTGCCCAAAGCTCTTCTTAGAACCAAGCTCTGATACCAAATTCTGTTGGCTGGATTTTCCAGCAAGACACACTCCAAGGGCAGTATATTAAACAAGGAAAACACAAGAGAATAAGAAGATCAACTTGCTGCAGAAATTCTGCAGAAAATGACCAAAAAAGGCAAGAGAAAAAACAGGGGAAAAACAGGGAGAGGAAGAACAATTTTCTGCAAGGGACTTGGCTCTTTCTTCTATTTTTCTTCTTCTTACGTTACAAAATTCTGAAGCTACACACTACAAAAAGACAAGAGAAACCTTTTACAAAAGTAAGTTCTTGAACCACACGTGGCTTCACAACAAACACACATTTTCACCTACTACAAACTAGAGTTTAATAAACACAACCAAAGATAAAAGTTGACAAGTCAAAGCACATTAGTTTGTAACAGGGAGAGAGTGGGATTTGAGAGAAAACAGAGATGGCGTGAGGATGGTAAGAGAGAGAGTTGGGCTGAGAGTTTCAGGGAGGAAGAAAATGAGCAGAGACAGAGGGACAGAGAGCTAAAGAGAGAGAGGTTTCAGAAAAATGGGTTCTTCAAGGGTATAAATTGTTCCCTTTTGTTTTTAATTCTTGGTTATAGTTGGGTTTTCTTGTGTTGACCATGGATTCTTGTGAGCATTTGATTCTAGGTCTCAATTGTGGAGGATTTTTGTGTCAATTTTCTTAATCCTAACCGAATGGGTCTTGAGGTTTCGGTGTTGAATTTTTTTGGGTTTGATTTTAGAGTTACTGTGAACCCTCGACTCTCTCTCTCATCGTCGCACACTCTCCGTCACTCTCTGCAAATGGACAAAGGCAAATGGGAGCAGTTGAGAAAAGAGAAAGAGAAGGAAGAAGAAAACCAAAGAATGGGAAAAGAAAGAATAAAAAAAACAAACTAACGTGGCCACGTCAGCTTGTGCAATTCTGTTTGTGAAAATAGTTGTAACTCTAGCATCTCTCATCTGTTTATGGGCCAGGGAGTAAAAGAAAAAAATAATGCATCTATATATATATATATATATATATGCCCACCAGTCACCGACTCCCATTCAATTTTTCAATTTTTTATTTTTTCCTTTTTGCTGTTCCTAAGTTTTAGGGGAAATTTCAGAAAGCCTCATGAACTTTTAGCCAATTTGAAAAAAAATTTCTGAATTTTCAAAACTCTCATTTAGGCCCCCTGAACTTTGGTTTTCTCTCACTTTTGACCATTTTAATATTAAACTACGTCGTTTTGTGTCCTAAAATTACAACACCTACCCAGCCCAAAACGACGTAGTTTAATGTTAAAAGGGTCCAAAGTGAGAGAAAACCAAAGTTCAAGGGCCTAAATGAGAGTTTTGGAAATTCATGGGGAGTTTTTCAAATTGGCTGAAAGTTCATGGGGACTTTCTGAAGTTTCTCCTAAGTTTTAAGAAAATGTCAAAAAAATCGTCAACTCACAACAGACTCTCTATATGCTTCCTTAAATCACCGGCTGCTACAGTAAAACCCAAAATATTGGGTCACCGTAGCAATTATTGTGATTATTATATTCAGAAAATCATTATTATATTCATAAAATTATTTTCTGCCTCTGATGGGTTTGCGAAGGAGGAGAAGACCCATTCGAGGAGAAGGAGAAAAGGCTGAATCGGACGGAGAAGACCCATTCATACAGCTGAATCGGTTTCCTCCTTCTTCTTCGTCCGGGAAGAAGCGGACTCGGACGGAGAAGGAGAGGACCCATTCATAGAGCTGAATCAGTCTTCTCCTTCTTCTCCGTCCGAGAAGAAGCTGAATCGCATCTTCCCAAATAGAGAATGCAAAATATTCCCAAACAGAGAATGCAAAATATTCGCATCTTCATTTCTTCTCCCTTTGCCAAAGAATTGGGTTAGATGAAAACTCGGAAAAAAAAAGAATAGGAAAAATATTTGCATCTTCATTTTCCTTCGTTTCTCGGGACCCAAACAGAGAACTCGGAGAAGATGAGACGATGCAGTTCGAAGATGAAACGATACAGCAAAAACCCAGACCGATCAAGACCCAATAGAAACCCAGAAACCCAGACCGATCAAACCAGACCTCACGGTTCTCATATATGCTCACCAGACTTCACCATTCAGGGAGATCGAGAGAGTTAAGTAGAGAGTGAGATGGAGATGAGTGAGGCAGAGAGGGAGAGAGGTGCGGCTGGAGGGGAAAGAAAGAAGACGGAGATGAGATGTGAGAGAGAGAAAAAAAAAAAAAAGGTTAAATTAAAAGAATAAAATATAAAAAAGTAAAATAAAAATAATAATATTTTAATGATATAAAGAAGTTATTGAGGTGCAAATTGATATAGAAAAACAAAAAAGTAATTTAAATTATTAAACTTAGGGAATATAACCGAGTAGCTGCTGGAATGCTCTTAAGAGTTATAAAATTGTGAGACTCAGATCCTTAATTGACTGCGTGAATATTCATGATTATTATCAAGTTGGTCCTTAGTTTATAACTAAACTTATAAAATTCAAACAACAATGAACTTGACCAAACTTCAAAAGTATGTAGGTTAAATTTGATCTTCGCCCACTACAGTTAATTAATACTCAAGTTAATTAAGCAGATGAGATGATCTATCAATCACAAATGATGGACACACATATATTTTGCCTATTTAATTTTGATTGAAATAATAGGTTAGTTGCAAGTTTTTACTATTGAAATAATGGCCCGTGACTCTCTCTCTCTCTCTCTCTCTCTCTCTATATATATATATATATATATATATGATTGATCATTACACCTAACATCGTGATATATATGACTGATCATTTTGTATCATTAGTGGAAAAATAGACAGATCGAAGAAAAGAAAGAAAGTTGACAGCGTAGATAGACATGCATGTTGTCAAAAGCACCGGCAAAAATCTAAAACAACGTGGATGCTGGATATATAGGGTGCTCTTTAAAGTTGACAAAAATGGGCCAATTGATTTAGAGTTATTGGAATACTGATTAGATGGTCCCTATGAACACTATGGAAAGAGCTTTTAAATTGAAGTTTTGAAAAATGTTATTTGGTATTTTTAAATTTTTATTTATTTTTTTTAATGTAGCACATATTTACATTCACTTTTTTTTTTAAAAAAAAAAAAAACAAAAACAAAATAACAAAGAAAATGCTTTTTTGAGAAAATACTTGAAAATTAACACTTAAAAATATTAAGCAACATTTCTCTTGAAGTTTTACACAATTTTGATAATTGTTGCCAAATTATGGCGGAATTGGTTTATTGCACACTGCGTGATATTCTTGGGATCCAGATCTCTTCGAATTCTTAAATTTGGTCGTCTATTATATTTAAGGATTAAAACAAATGCCACATTTTTTTGTTTTATTAAGGAAACAAAATAACTCATTATATTCTCCAAATAAAAAGGTAACGCATAAATGATCTTATTTTTTTTAGAAGTGATTTATTTATTTTGTTTCTCTCTAAAAAAAATAATGTACAACTCGTTTTCCTCCCAAAACAAAAATAACTTTCGCTTCTTCTTCCTCATGTCAAAGTGAAAGAAAATCTTAGTTTTTTTAACTTCTTCCGGTAATTTTAAAAAATAAATAAATAAATAAATCTCACACCCAAGCACCCCAAACAACTTAGAATTTGTTCCCACATTTCTGAACTAGTTCAAAACGTTACACTTCAAGAAAATAAACGACAAATCCATTGATGTCAAGAAATAAAATCATTAAGAAAAAATAAAAATCTCACACCCAAGCACCCAAACAAGTTAGAATTTTTTCCCACGTTTTTTAACTAGTTCAAAAACGTTACACTTCAAGGAAATAAATGACAAACACATTGATGTCAACAAATAAAATCATTCGTAGGGAAAAGCTGTTCTGCACATACAATCAATAAATATATATCTTCTTCAAGGACGAACTTGTTGACCCAAAAGGTCGGTACATATATTTCATTTTTGAATCATGGAATATATATTATTATTAGGAATATATCAAATCTTAATTAGCAATCTATGAAGGTTCCGGGTTGGGGCGGAAATCTAATTGAAATAAATAATAATGCATTTTAAATATTATTTGAAATTACACACATTGATGTCAACAAATAAACGACAACGATAAACACATTGATATTATTTGACAATCGTTAAATTCAATTAGTCTGTTCTTGTATATGTGTTACAAAAGTTGCTTACTTTTCATTTTGTATTTCGTTATTGTGTGTGTTTTTTTTGAAATCATTTCGTTATTGTGTGTGTTTTTTTTTTGAAATCATTTCGTTATTGTGTTGTTTACCTAATAAAAGTTTTTTTTTTTTTTTAAGACTCAGCCTTGTTTTCACTATTTCTTGTGGAATCTTTACCAAATCGACCCTCTCAGTTTCTCTCTTGCTTCCAAACCCGACACGATTGAAACATAAAACTGTAAATGAAAGAAATAAAAGTGAAAAGAGATATATAATTAGTATTTTCATCATTAAAAGATCAGACATTGAATTCAAAACAAATAAAATAATAGTCGTGAATTCCTGCAAATCTCTTTATTTCTTATCCGGACGTTGTCAGTCTCTATCCTTTAGACATGTGTAACAAATCAATTGTCGACTCGTCCACAAAGGCAATCACATGCAGCTGGCCGGAGAACCACAGCCCTATAGAAGACAAGCCATTTTCATCGTAACTTGTTGTCAAAAGTTTAGCTGGTCAACTTCGAACCAATAACTCTTGCTTGAATTCAACATTTGTAGATAATATACAAAGCAGAGTGCTACTCATTCAGAAACTACACAAAGCCAAAATGTATGTGACAAGACATCTTTCAGCGTACCGAAGGTCTCCTGATGCCCTCTCCTTGCCTCCACCGGAGGGTCGGAGTTCTGGTATTCTGGTCATCCAAGATGAAGAATCGGAGCCAACTTGTTGTTTCGGATTGTGCAAGAGTATTGACATCAAGCACCTTCCTTTTCCTCAGAACAAGAGCCTGGAACATCGATACTCAACAGGCTTCTCATCTGTCCAAGTTCTTCATTTTCAGAACATTATCTTCATTCCAGTCATTAACCAGCCCCTGTCTTCCAATCTCTACTACGCGATACAATACAAGAAGCATAAAGGGTATGCATTTTATCACAAACCGCGGTTATTTTAGCATGATATATGATTGCCCAGATGACTAATTCATGCTCAAATTCTTTTTCCAGGGAAGCGTACACAAGTTCAACGGAGGAGGATGAGACCACCTGTTGTTTCGGCGGATACGCCACCGATGTGCCACCACAACCTTTGGATCCCACCAATGTAAATCAGCAATTTGAGATCCGTCTCAGAGGAGGAATCGTCAATGATTGGGGGGGGGGGTCGTTTTACTGCCAAATCCGTAGCTCCAGATGGGTTTCTTCCATTTATTTTGGGGAAAGTAAAGTGGAAAGTGCGTGCCTCAGCTTCCCCTGCATTCGATTTAGGTGAAGCGCAAGGCGTTGACACAACCCTCCGTGCCCACCTACCAGAATTCACCTTCCCATTATCAAACAGGAGCTCCCAATTACCTGTGGTGGTGGGAAAATGGTATTGTCCCTTCATGTTTGTTAGGAAGGAACACTGAAATCGTGGAAGGATGCGATGACTAATTTGATATATTACGAGATGAAGCTGGAGCAAAAATGGGAACAAATATTTGCATGTTAGAATAAGAGTGAAGGCAACGCTGTGGTTGTGGATGCTCTTGTGGACAGAGAAGTTGTCACAGTTGGTGGAAGGGAAGCTGTGGTTGATGAGAGGAATGTGGGTGATAGCTTGGTGTGGTTTAGGAGCAATGGGGACGCGGGAGAAGAAACTTGTGTGGCGTTAAGTGAAGTAATAGTTGAGAGAATGAAGTGGGAGCAGGAAAGGGCTGGGTGGGTTGGGGGAGATGGAAAGCAGGTGAGGGTCAAGAAAGTAGGGGAGTTTGGGGGGAAAGGTGGGTGGAGGAAATTTGGTTGTTATGTTTTGGTTGAGAGGTTTGTATTGAAGCGACTGCATGGAGGCTTGGTGCTAAGCTATGATTTCAAGCACACTCATCAGATTAGGAGCAAATGGGAATGAGAATATTGCTGCTCTTTTAATTAAATTTGATTGTATTAGCTAAAGAATTGTGAGCAATATGTAAAGAACCGTGTGAGAGTGAGAGGTGCAAAGTGTCGTTTTGCTCACTTAGATGGCTATTAGAACATGTATTCTCATTGAACATCGGAACATCAATTGATTTTTAGAATCAAGGGTCAAAAGTTTGATTCAACAAGAAGATTTGAGTGATTTTTGTTACCTTTATATCGTACCTTTGTTTTTTCTCTTCTTGCCCTTTTTGATGTAATTGTCTGTTTAAGAAGAAAAGACAATGAACTATATATATAAATAGTTGTTTCATTAGATCGATCCGTCTTCTAAAGCTTGTCCGAGGGTAGATGAGAAACAATATGGCGAAAATCCTTGCATAGGATCAGAATTATCTCAAGTTTATTGGCCATCCAGAAGGAAGAAAAGGGGTGCAAAGAGAATTACTTTTTGTTTTTTTCTCACATAAACGTCTTGAGCCAGAGAAATTAAACTTTAATAAGTAGGAGAGAAAAAAAAAAAAAAAAGAAGTGTGTATTGTACTTGAAATGTACTATTATCCTTAAGAGGTCAAATATTTGCCAAAATGTTGTAAATTCAAACAAATATAATAAAAATAGTCATGAATTCCTGCAAAATGAGAAATGATTCAAATCTCTTTAGTCCTGATCGATCTGGACCATGTCAATCTCTATCCTTTAGACAGACAGGTGTCACAAATCAATTGTGGAGTCGTCCACAGCTGGAAAACCCCATCCCTCAAGACATGCAAGTAATATTTTTCTTCGCAACTTGCACACAGTTTCGCAGGTCAACTTTGAAATCTCAACTTCTGCACGTCGTTAATAATAATCAAAGCTCATATGCCTTGTCTAAGTTGCTTACGCGGACTCGCGGAGTTCTTTCTTTCTTTTTTTTCTTCATATAAATACATGAAAGTTCATATATATATACTGCTGATACAAAATAATCACAAAGCAGACGAGAAATATTTGTGAAGGCAAGATTAGCTTGAGAGGAAATGTATGTGACAAGGCCTCTTTCTTTGTACAAACAGTTTCCTTCCGCGCTTTCATTGTCACCTCCTGAAGGTCGAAATTCCGGCATTTTGGTCATCCAAGATGAAGAATCCGAGGCTACATGTTTTTTCGGATTGTTCAAGAGTCATGAGATCAGGGACTTACCTTTCCCAAAGAACAAAAACCTCAAGCTTCGTTATGCAACAAGAAATGGCGAGCACCAACATGTTTATCATTTTTTCGCTACCTTCGTTCCAGTTCTTAACCAGCCATTATCTTCCAATCGGTATTATGCAATAAAGACACGAGGAAGCCATAGAGGGTGTGCCTTTTTATGTTTTTTTTTCTTCGATATGGCATTTGTTAGTTGCTCCTATTCATGTCTGGTTGATCATCTATGAAATCATACACAAGTTTGAAGTTTGCATTTTGGGTCTCAAAAACAATTTTGCGATATGAAATCAAAGTTGTCGCACTTGCATGAGTTGCACTAACGGGATATATATATATATAGAAGGAAAGGATTTTCAAATCCTTCTGTATAAGTTTAAATTTTTAAGATAAAAATGGCGATTTAATGGTATTAGAGATTCATGAGTTCAAATCTTGTTTTAGTCATTAATTTACAATTTAAATTAAATATATCATGTATTAAGACTCATTTATTTCGGCTATGAATTCTAACTTATATACCAGCCCCTTGTGCATGGGCAAAACTAAAATTTGAAGTTTTGAGGGTAAAAATTTGATTTAAAAAAAAAAAAAACAAAGTTTTCCTCCAAATTAAGTTTGAAAAATTTTCTTCAACCTAGTTTATAAAAATGACATGTGTCTATTTTTTTAATAACATGTGAGATGCACATGAGAATTGGAGCTTAACCATGTGGCTTAATTTGTTTGGCAAAGTATTTTTCCTTTGTTATTGTTCATGCACAATTTCCCAAAAAAATCAACATCAAAACATTTTAATTTTTTTCATTTTTTATATCAAATCATTCATTTTTTATTACTATTTAAATAAAAAAAATAACTACAAAACAATATTTTTTTAACTTTTTCATACAATTTTTTTTATTTTTTTATACCAAACATTCTTACTTTTCTTTTTCTTTTTTTTTTTTTTTTTTTTTTTTCAAAAGGCTTTGCTAAACAAAGCTAGTACTCACCTCCAGCCGCGTGTCAGAATGCTAAGTAAATAATTTTTTTTTTTTTTTTATCTATTTATACTTTTGAGATACACAGTATTTAACAAAACTTGTAATTTATGTTAAAAATTGCGTTGTAGGGAAGCATATGCAAATTCCAAGGAGGAAGACATGGGAAGCTGCTTCTGCTCCAGCTTTGTTCGTGACGTGCCACCAAAGCCTTTGGATCCCAACGACGTATACCAGCAATTTAAGATTCACCCTGAAAGCAAAATATTTCAAAGGGGTGGTTTTGTCGCCAAATCCGTTTCTCCAGACGGGTTCCCTCCAAAGTTCCTCGGAAGAAGAGGGTGGGAAGTGCATACCTCAACTCCCCGCGATTTCAAGTTATGCGACGACGCACTAGGTGTAGACACCGCCCTCCGCGGTCGCCTTCCAGACTTCAACTTCCCGCTATCGCACAAGAGTTGTCAGCCAGTGGTTGTTGGAAAGTGGTATTCTCCTTTCATGTTCATTAGGGAAGGAAGAGATTTGGAAGATATTATGAGTAGATCAATGTACTACGAGATCACGCTCGAACAGAGATGGGAACCAATGTTCGCATGTGAGCGTGATAATGAAAGCCAAGGCAATGGTGTAGCTGTGGATGCTGTTGTTCAAAGAGAAGTTGTCTCAGTTGCTGGAAGGGAAGCTGCGGATGTAAATGTGGTTGATGGGGTGATGTGGTTTAGGAGCTTCAGCGAAGAGGGAGGAGAAATGATTGCGGGGTTCAGCTTATAAGTCGGTGAGAGAATGAAGTGGGAGGAGGGAAGGGTTGGATGGGTTGGGGGGAAAGAGAAGCATGTGACACTGAAGAGAGTGGAGGAGTTTGGAGGGAAGGGGGAATGGAGGAAATTTGGTTATTATGTTTTGGTTGAGAGGTTTGTGGTGAAACGAATGGATGGGAGCCTAGTATTAACCTATGATTTGAAACATATTAAACAGAGTAGATGGGAGTAAAAGTTCTAGTTGTCTTCTAAATTAAAATAGACCCACGGCCAGACCCAGCCGTGGGTCTAGTGAGACCCACGATGTTATGAGTAGATCAATGTACTACGAGATCACGCTCGAACAGAGATGGGAACCAATGTTCGCATGTGAGCGTGATAATGAAAGCCAAGGCAATGGTGTAGCTGTGGATGCTGTTGTTCAAAGAGAAGTTGTCTCAGTTGCTGGAAGGGAAGCTGCGGATGTAAATGTGGTTGATGGGGTGATGTGGTTTAGGAGCTTCAGCGAAGAGGGAGGAGAAATGATTGCGGGGTTCAGCTTATAAGTCGGTGAGAGAATGAAGTGGGAGGAGGGAAGGGTTGGATGGGTTGGGGGGAAAGAGAAGCATGTGACACTGAAGAGAGTGGAGGAGTTTGGAGGGAAGGGGGAATGGAGGAAATTTGGTTATTATGTTTTGGTTGAGAGGTTTGTGGTGAAACGAATGGATGGGAGCCTAGTATTAACCTATGATTTGAAACATATTAAACAGAGTAGATGGGAGTAAAAGTTCTAGTTGTCTTCTAAATTAAAATAGACCCACGGCCAGACCCAGCCGTGGGTCTAGTGAGACCCACGATGGGTCTCGCCCATGTCAGAAATATTTTGACGTGTCTTTATAAAGTTTTGGATGTGTCAAAAAATTATTCAAAAAATGACATGTCAAAAATTTTTTGACGTGTTAATAATGACTCATCAAAAAAATATTTTAACGTGTCAAAAACCGACACGTCAAAATATTTGACGAGTCATTATTGACACATCAGAATATTTGACGAGTCATTATTTTCTGACGTGTCATTTTTTGACACGTCAGAATTTCCTGACGTGTTAAATCTAATACGTCAGAAATTTTTTCTGACATGTTATTTTTGACACGTCAGGAAATTCTGACGTGTTAAATCCAACATGTCAGAAATTTTTTGTTTCTGACACTCACAATTGTAACGCCTAAAACACGTCAAAACTGACCCGTAAGAAGGATTTTCTGACGTGTCAGACCACCTAACACGTCAGAAAATCTAAGTCAGCAAAAAATTGATTTTTTGTAATGTTTGTTCTTTTAAAAAATTAATTTTTTATTTTTTAAATCGTTAATTTCTTTTATAAAAACATCTTCCATGGACGTAGGTTCCGGCATGTCCAAATTCTCACCTTTTTTTTTTTTTTTTTTGCAAACGATTCCTCACTGAAGACAATTTTTAATAGTTTATTATTAATTGTACAATCTTTCAGTCTTACTAATTCGGGTAATGAAGTCAGAATTAAGAATTTTCGCTTAATTTTAAATTCTCAACTTTAAAACAAAATTAAAAAAAGAATCTTTATTTTTAAATACAAATTTCCGGTTTTTTTTTATATGTTTAAAAAATTTTAAAAAGTTTATTTTTTAATATTTATCGTTAATTTATTTTATAAAAGCATCTTCCATTCTTCCAATGCACATGGGTTCTGGCATGTGCGAATTCTCACGTTTTATTTTTTGGGTGCAAATTGTCACTGAAGACAACTCTTTTTTTTTTCACTTTCTCCTCTCTGCCGACACTCACAACATCTATTCCTCCTTTCTTCTTTCCTTAGTATTCACAACATCTTCCTTTGTTCCTTGTTTTGGGGCTTTCTCTTGCTTCTTACTTCTTCTGGTTTATTCCCACTTCACTTAAAACTGATTGTGTGGTTTTATTGGTATTTGGTTTTATGTTATTCAGGAAAAACATAATTTTAGGAAAAAATTACTTGTATTAACATTTTTATTGCAGAAAAGTAGGTACTATAATAGACCGTCGTGTATTGGTAATATTTTTACTTTTAGTTTTCCTTCTTGGTTCTCAGCAGCCAAACATAGGCGTACCTAAAGCAAAACTTTAGTGAAAAAATGGCCTCAGATCCGAAGGTTGACATTCTTGAAGAAGTCACAAAGCACAACAGCACCAAAGATTGTTGGCTTATTATTTATGGGAAGATCATATTTTTATCATGAACTTTTATCTTTTTTCAGTAAGTACTGTTCTTTTCTCTTTTCTCTGAATGGTCTTATATATGTAGATTACACTTTATTTCTTTAGATCTATCACACGTATGGTTTGTTAAACACGTTTGTTCATTATTAAGTCTACAGAAACATAAGAAAGATTTGGTCATTCATTCAATTCGTTAAACCACTCTGAAGGTAGATAAAACACTACATAAAAACATAGGTCAGCACAAAAATGAATTTATATAAAAGAAAAAAGTTCAATAAAAATAAAGCTTCTAAAAGTAGACTTACTGAAGGTAGATAGCCTTTTCTATTCGTTTAACCACTCTGAAACAGATTCTCTTGGTTTGTATAAATCATTTTTGCAGATTTTAAGATATTTTGGATAATTAAATTTCAATTGACTCAAAATAAGTAACACAAGTAAATCATGGAAAAAAGTTTTAAAAAGTACCTTACTGAAGTTTAGAGATTTTTCTTTCACAACTTGCTTTAAACTTGCAAATGTTTTGTAATGATTCCCACTACACTTATTTCGGAAGCTTGAAAGTTGCTTAAAACATCATTTGATTCCATATCAGACAAGAACAATATATGATGGTCTTCACAATTCTCGAGCATCATCCTTGCTTTACGACTTTTTTTTCAAACATCTTTATGCTCGAGCGTTGGCAGATAAGATCATTAAGGCAGAGACTTCTGCATCTCTAGCCTTAAAGAAAGAAAACCAAAATGAAAATGAAAATGAAAAGGTCGAAGGAAAATCAAACCAAATTGCTTAAGAAGCTCAAAGGTTGCTTAAAATATTGTCTGATTTCATATCAGATAAGAACAATAAATGACAGAGTTCGCAATTTTCAAGCACCATCCCTGCTTTACGACTTTTTTCCAAAAATCTCTTAAGTGTTGGCAGACGGGCTCATTAAGAGACTTATGCACCTCCTACGAGTAGAGCCCCAGCATGGCAGTGTGGCATAAATATTTTGGCTCAAGAAGCAAATCCGGATTTCAAGGTTTTCATTTTTTTATTTTTATTTCTTTATGATCATGGAGTCCCTTGGCAGCCTTGCGTGAGCTTCTTCAACTTTTTATTTCTTAATTTTATTGCCGCATGCTAATTGAGTACCCCAAGAACCCAACCACCACTTTATTCTTTCTTTTCTCCTTTCTTATCTTCCTACTAACAACATATATATATATATATATATATATATATAGGTCATATGTCTACCGATGCTCAAAACATACCTCCAACAATTGTAATTAATTAATAGCAATATCATTACATACTCATCAAACTTAATCTAATCTTTTTAATACCCTTCTTAACTTATTCTTCCAATATCATTTCCTTCTTAAAAATCAATCATTCACTATTTAATCACCCTCTAATTTGTTATTCTAATCGTTTATAAAATAATTCTTTATGTACTTCAACCTTTATACTTGAAGAATATTAAATGGGCAAAAAAACCCACTTTTTAAATTGAAAACCCAATCTGAAAAACTATAATTATACCATCTTTTCTCTCACTGCCGGCATTTCTCTTAGTAACACTCATTGTCTCTTTCTTCCATAGATCTCCTTCTAAGGGTTGGAGAGAGAAGAAATATGAAAAGAAAAAAAAAATTGATGAGAACATGTTGGCGTGAATGGGGAAAGAAAATAAGAAATAAGTGAAAGTATAATACTTAAGTGAGTGCGTTTTTCTAAGGGTGGGACTGTTTATTTTATACTAAAACTTAGAGTGCTAGGGACAATAGGGGTGTAGTTTTCTTTCCACAAACGGCACACTTAACTAACTTATATATCTAATCTAACCACTTTATTGTCTTCAATAATTATTTGTTGTAGTTACACCGACACACACCATCATACATCCTTTAGGTCATACGTCCACTGACACTAAAAACACACCTCCAACAATTTGTAATTAATTAATAGCATTATTATCGCATACTCATCATACTTAATCTAATCTTTCTAATACCCCTCTTAACTTATTATTCCATCATTTGATTCATTTCCTTCTTAAAAATCAATCATTCACTATTTAATCATCCTCTAATTTGTTATTCTAATAGCGTTATCAAATAATTCTTTATGTACTAGAACCTTTATACTTTGAAGAATCATAAATGGGCAAAAGAAACTCCTAAATATTATTCTAACTCAATCAAAATACATCTATTACAAAAATGTAAGATCATCATCCATTCTTGACTAATACATGTTGTGCCTTGATGAATTTTAGAGATGAAATTGATAAGCAAGCAAAGTTGGATATGGGTAAGTTTCCAAGCTGGAAGTCCATATGTATACTCATATTATATATTTTCTTTCTTAGGTCTTGCAAGGTCAAGAAAAAGAAGAAGATGAACAGAGAGTCCTGATGTGCTGCAAATATAAGGGCTTGAAAAGCATTTCAGGACATGATATGTATGTGACTTCTTTCAAAGTCATTTGGAACATACATATCGAGTGCTCTTTATCTTCTGTCATGTAAGATCACTAAGGAAAGAGAGAGATATTTAGCTTGAGAAGCGTCATCAAGGATAATCTTGCTTCAATGGTTTACCATGAGAGAATAGAAAGTTGGGTTTCATGAATCAATTTGTGATGCTACATATTTCCTTTGATAAGTGAGAAGAAACTCAAACTCGAAGAAAATTTGAGTTTGAGTACATGAGAAAATATTATAGGAAGATCATAGGTGAAAACTTTGATAAGAAGAATTGTGTTTCAACTTAGAAGGGACCTGACTTTTATAGGAAGGATTCTGGAGATAAATTTTGGTCAAATTTATGATGGGAGACATGATCCAAAATCAACGGGATCTTTTTGACAAAAAAATCCTTCATCACCTGAGGTCGTCTGCCATATGCTTTTTTACTGTTGAATTACCTTAGGTTAATTTTATTTTATTTTTTTTAAAAAAAAAAATGCAAGCCTGCTTCTTCCTGAAGCACTGCCATACCTTACAACTCTAAGTTTTCTGACATCTATTCTCCCTGCACGTTTCTTCCCAAAATTTCATCTCTCCCAAATTTTTCTTATTCTCAAATATTTTCCTTACTCTCCTAAACATGGCAACATCATCATCATCCGTTAACAACATCGACTTCAATGGTGCTCCTGAAACACAACCCATTGTTATGCCTAATGTACAACCTGACTTACTTCTTGCTCACCCTGAAGTGCCTGCTGATCACCCAGACAAACTTGCTGTACACCCTGACGTATGGCAGCCAACTTTTGTCTTTGACAATCATCCTATCATCATTCATGATTCTGTTATGCTGCATGATTCGACTGCTATAGCGGTGGCCATAGGCCTCGTAACTCCATGGGATCAAAGATTGTTGGCTGATAGGTCTGATGCTGAGACTATTAATAATTCGTTGGCATTCAGTATCCAAGGTGCTGCTTCAATTTCTAACATGGCATGGCATTTAAGTGTCAGAAATGAGGAGATGAAGATCTTAAGGAATCAGGTTGGGGTTTTACATCGACTGCTCAAATACTACAAATAGAAATACGCGGAATTGAAGCAGGAAAATAATGAGCTAGAAAATTAAATTGGTGGTGTCGTATAGAAAGGACTTGGGAGTTAAGGTGGTAGAAATGGAGAAGACTACCGCCCATCTCCAGCAACAGCAAGAAAAGCTCCGGGTCGATGTACAGGAGTGTCGTGCATCTTTCTGCCCAAGCTCTAGCCAGGTACCTCATTTGAAATGAATATTCCCTTTGATAACTCATCAATCTAAAATATCTATAATTCTGCTCATACTAAGTTTGTTTTCTCTTTGCAGAAGTAGTCTCTTGGAGCAGGACATCCGCTATGCAACAACTCTTTCTTCTTTTTTTCATATTAATGAACATTTGGTCTGTAATATATATAAGGTCCTGAGCCTCCAATCCCTAGTAATTTTTGTTTTTATTTTGTTGTTGTTTGCTCTAATTTTTTTTTCTTTGTAATTTTTTTTTTCTTTTTTTATCTTTATATTTGTGCAATTTGTATAAATATTTAATAGAGTATTTTATTTTTTTGTCACTATAGTTTTTTTTTACTTTGATTTTATTTTTGTGCTCATAGCAATTAATCTTATAATGTTTATTTCTTCCCATTTCCTCATTTTCTTCACAGCCCCACCCCACTTCTCTACTATTCTTTCTTTTTCTTTTTTATTTTTTTATTTTTTTATTTTTTTTATTTTTTTTTATTTTTTATCTCTTAGTCTCTCTCACTCACCACACTCTCATTCACGACACAACATTGTGCAATAATTGGCCTTGGCGGACCAACAAACTGGACCAGTACATGGACTCGCATTCACTACTTATCACTACGAAATCTTCATTCATAAATCCATACTTTACAACCTCAATTATAGTACTATTATTGTCACCAACAAATCTTAACCATGATTAAAAACTCATTTTTACTCTTTTGTCACCAAATCAATTACCAATATTCATTTCACAACCTAAATCCATAAAACCATAATACAATTATTCAATCATAATTAATAATCTTTTCTAAATCCTTGAGATACCTTATAATATATTTGTATCTATCAATACTCAAGAAAGTTGCCGATAATCCAAATGAATAGGTACTACATCACAACCTATCTTTCATTTTTTTTAAAAAAAATATATCCATCTATATCCCCAATTTGATTGTAATACTAAAATCCTCAAAATGATTACACTAAATTGAATTTTTTTTTTTTTTTTTTTTTAAAGGCGATGACATAACAAACAAAAAATATTAATCATTAGAAAAATACTCATGTATCATTTATTAAAAACCACAAAAATACAGACTCTACTTGGCTAAAACGTGACTTCCCAATACTTTGTTTTTTTTCGGGGTCAAAAATCTATGTAACCTTATAACCATTGCTATTGCTATGATATAGGAGGGTAGCTTTTGGAATTGTCATATAGGGGTTTTTTTTCGGGGTCACAAATTGCATATTCCAGTTTGCCGTGCATCAGGAAACCAATAGGCACGATAATGGGTTAAGACATGTATATACTCCAAATATTTATCTTTAAAAAAAACAAATAACAAGTGGTAAATAACACTATCCAAATTTAAGAAATTTTCAAATAAGCCATTTTTATAAGAACAAAATTTAAATGTGTTGGACATTCTTCTAACAAAATTTAATAATCTCATATCGGCCACGCCACCATTTTGACCTTGTATTGGCAGACAATTAATATTAGATGGAGTAGATTGATTAGATAGGTTTTTTTACGTATATTCAATTGGAGTTAATATCAGTTTACAAATAATCTCTTCCCCATGCTGCTTTTAGCTCTTCCTAATGCTAACTTTGAATAAACAGAGCTGATAAGCAGTGATGGGATCTAAATCTCTTTGAAAGATATTAGTTTGATGATATATATTGAGGTCGTCGATGTACGATTGTGTGATTGTATTGATTAGATGCAATACATTTTCATTTCTTTCTTCTTCCAAATTCTTGTATGAATATATTAAAATGGAGTTAGATTGTGTTACGATGTAAAACTGAAATTGCAGAGTTGTAGGAAGAAGAAAAAGATGGTGAACAATTGGTATTCTAAAGAAGAATTTTTCCTTTTTTTTAATTACAACTTAAGCTTATTACTTAAAAAAAAAAAACTTGTGGAGTGCAGAGGGAGGTGAAAAAAAACGAAGAAAGAGTGAGGAAGGAGTGTGTGCGTGGGAAGAAATAAAAAAGTCAAAAAGTCGCATTGAAATCCGGATTTGTTCTTTGAGCCAACCAAAAATTTGTAGCTGCATCTTCTGATGCCAACAACCAACTTTAGTCATTTACTTTTTATACATTCTAAAAATTTCCCTTTTTTAAAAAAAACAAATTTCGTTTTTAAAGATGCATCTTGAAATCCGGATTTCTAAAAAATTCATGCATGCGACCAAATGGGAAGTGAAGAAGGCATCTTTCACGTTAGAAAATAAAAAGCAACCACAATTGTTTCACAGCAAAAATTGACAGACATTTATAAAATATGGAGGCTCTCAAATCGGTGAAAAACAGTGTCAATTAAAAAAAATTGTAATTGATGCTTGCAAATATTTCACACCAAACATTCATTAAATATGGAGCTCTCAAACAAACCCAAAAATCAATAGCCAAAAAAAGTTCAAGATTAACCAGAAGAAGAAGAGAAAAATATACCAAAAAAAAAAAAAAAAGCATAAAAAATCAATACATAAAAAGCTCAAGATTAACACGAAAATATTAAGAAAAAAAAATTAAAAAAAAAAACCCAAAAGCTCAAGATTAACCCAAAACCCAAAGACCACACCATCAATTCAATACCCAAAAGCTCAAAATTAACCCCGAAGATTAAGAAAAAAAATCTAATAAAACCTAAAAATCAATACCCAAAAGCTCAAGATTAAGAGAAAAATATACAAAAAAAAAAAAAAAAAAACCAAAAAATCAAAACCCAAAAAAAGCTCAAGATTAACCCAGAAGATTAAGAGAAAAATATATTAAAAAAAAAAACCGAAAAATCAAAAAATCAAAACAAAAAAAAAAAAAAAAAGCCCAAGATTAACCCAGAAGATTAAGAGAAAAATATACAAAAGCTCAACATCAATTCAATACCCAAAAGCTCAAGATTAACCAAGAATTCAAGATTAACCCAGAAGATTAATAGAAAAATATACAAAAAAAAAACCGAAAAACAAAAACTCAAAACCCAAAAAAAGCTCAAGATTAGCCCAGAAGATTAAGAGAAAAACATACAAAAGCTCAACATCAATTCAATACCCAAAAGCTCAAGATTAACCAAGAATATTAAGAAAAAAAATGCAAAAATCAATACCAAAAGCTCAACCCAGAAGATTAAGAGAAAAATATACAACTAAACCCAAAAATCAAATATTAAAAATTAAAAAAAATTTAATAATAAAATATTAAAAAATGCTTACCACATCAGCTTTTGATGGGCTAAATATAGGAATATTATTGCATTGTAGAGAAATTTCTCTGTCACAAATCAATTGTGGACTCGTCCACAAAGGCAATCACATTCACAGCTGGCCGGAGAACCACACCCTTATAGAAGACAAGTCATTTTCATCGTAACTTGTTGCCAAAGGTTTAGCTGGTCAACTTCGAACCAATAACTTGTCTAAGTTGTCTACTGCGGGAGTTTTTTTCTTACAAGGAAAATAACTTCTCCACTTATAAATACATGAAAGTTTATATAACACATATACAAATCACATAGCAGACTAGAAATTGTGAAGATTGCTTGAGAGGAAATATGTATGTGACAAGACCTCTTTCTCGGTACAAAAAGTTTCCTTCCGAGCTCTCATTGCCGCCCCCTGAAGGTCCAAATTCCGGTATTTTGGTAATCCTAGACGAAGAAGCCGAGGATACTTCTTGTTTCGGATCGTGCAAGGCTCATGAGATCGAGGACCTACCTTTCCCTCAGAACAAAAACCTCACGCTTCGGTATTCAACAAACGAAGATGCTTCTTATTGTTACGCAGCCTTAATTCCAGTTTTTAATCAGCCACTATCTTCCAATCGGTACTATGCAATAAAGAGACGAGGGAGACATAAAGGGTATGTTTTTTCCTCTGATATCCCCCTTGTTAGTTGTTCCTATTCATGGCTGCTTGATCATCTATGTTCATACACAAGTTTGAAGTTTGCATTTTTGGTCTTAAAAACAATTTTGTGTATGAAATCAAACATAGAAGAAAAGGGCTTCGATATTACTCTGATGATATCTAGATCCTACCCTCTTACACTTAACCAGACCCTTACAGTGCACTTTTAACTTTGTATATCCGATCCCCCCCACCCCCCCTCCCAAAAATTCTAATTTATGTTCAAAGCCTTGCAGGGAAGCGTATGCAAATTCCAAAGAGGAGGACAAGGGAAGCTGCTTCTGCTTCAGTTATGTTCGTGATGTGCCACTAAAGCCTTTGGATCCCAACGACGCAGACCAGCAATTTGAGATATTTCGAAAGCGTGGCCCGCGTGGGGGTTTTGTCGTCAAATCCTTATCTCTAGATGGGTCCCCTCCAACTTTCCTCGGAACAGTAGTGTGGGAAGTGTATACCTCAACTCCCCGCGATTTCCATTTAGGTGACGCACCAGGCGTAGACAATGCCCTCCGTGGTCGCCTTCCAAACTTCAACTTCCCGCTATCGAACAAGAGTTGTCAGCCAGTGGTTGTAGGAAAGTGGTATTCTCCTTTCATGTTTGTTAGGGAAGGACTCCTTCCATTGAAAAATCAAATGCGTAGATCAAGGTATTATGAGATCACGCTCGAGCAGAGATGGGAACGAATGTTCGCATGTGAATATGATAATGAAAGCCTAGGCAATGGTGTGGCTGTGGATGCTGTTGTTCAAAGAGAAGTTGTCTCAGTTGCTGGAAGGGAAGCTGCGGGTGTAAATGTGGTTGATGGGGTGATGTGGTTTAGGAGCTTCAGCGAAAAGGGAGAAGAAGTAAGTGCGGGGTTGAGCTTACTAGTCGTTGAGAGAATGAAGTGGGAGCAGGAAAGGGTTGGATGGGTTGGGGGGGAAGAGAAGCAAGTGACACTGAAGAGAGTGGAGGAGTTTGGAGGTAATGGGGGGTGGAGGAATTTTGGTTTTTATGTTTTGGTTGAGAGGTTTGTGGTGAAACGAATGGATGGGAGCCTTGTATTAACCTATGATTTCAACCACATTAAGCAGAGTAGGGGAAAATGGGAGTAAAAGTTCTTGTTGTCTTCTAAATTAAAACACTGTAAAATTCAATTACTCTGTTCTCGTGTATGCATTACAAATGTTGCTTACTTTTCATTCTGTATGGATATGGTTATTGTGTTGTTTACCTAATACAAGTGTTTTTTTTTTTTTTTTTTTTGGAAGACTCAAATCAATTAAACTCATCCTTGTTTTCACTTAAATTTCTTTCATTACAGATTTGTAATTCAATTGTGTCAGGTTTGGAAGCAAGAGAGACAGGGTCGATTTAGTAAAGTTTTGAGAAGTATTTTGGGTTTTGAAGGACTTCTTTGAGAATTGATTTGGCGGGCCACATTTGAAAAAAAGTATAGTATGTAGGATTTAGAAACAAAAATATGATTGATAAAATTTTAAAAAGAAAAACTATTGCAATTTATACTTGATGGTGGTGGCCACCACCGTGGTGTTCGCTTTAGATAGTCTCAGCGGCGTGGACTACACGCGTCACAGCTACCATAGGTCTCTTGCAACAAAATTCGATCGGGTTGGACTCACTGTCCCATTAGAAGATCTCACAACTGTTGTATATATTATTCCTAGTTTCTCCAATTTCCTTGAAATTTGGTTTGAAGCTAAGTAATATAGGTTTCTTTTGTTAGTACTTCAAATGAATTTTTCATCAATGGCTGCTCAACTGCTTGTCCGCCACTCTCGAGCCCAACCACGATGTCCGCACCTTCGATGAAGCTTCCCTTAATCAGGCCTCTCTTCGATCAACCAGGTTTCATTTTCTTCTCTATTTCTCTGATTTCGTTGTGATTATTGTTTGATTACTTTCAGAACCTTGTATGCCACTCATAAATCGGCGCTTGTATTAACCGTATCAACATTGATCTTCCTCGGTGTAATTTTGTTGGTTTTAATTAAATCCAGTTTGGCTTCAAGAAGTATGTTGTGTGCGGTGTATGTCTCATATTCATTTCAGTCTTTTTACTGAGACGGTCGGATGATGCTATATCCAATTCTGGTTTGTGGATTTCCTTATAGTGTTGGATGCTGCTGCGTGGTCTGTAAAGTCATGTTTATTTTTTAAAACATTATTTTAGCTTGAATTATGTGTTTCAGATCGAGTATAGGAAATAGGTGGTTGAGATGGATTATTAGGTCTGCCCTAGGAAGTTTGTCTGTTCTGTACAGCTTAAGCATATCATATCATCATTAATTGGAGCCCTATAAGGCAGAATGGTTCAATTGGGCTCAAGTGGTAAGAGATTCCGAGGTTGTTGAGGATGTGCTCAACGTATCGGTTGTTTCTCTTCAAAAGTTGAATATGACGGGTTCAATTGGGCTCAAGTGGTAAGAGATTCCGAGGTTGTTGAGGATGTGCCCAACGTATCGGTTGTTTCTCTTCAACGTATCGGTTGTTGAGGATGTGCCCAATGTTTTAGGAAAGTTCTTTGCTTTTTCAGTCCCAATGACGTTCATAGCGAAGTTATGGGCATGAGTGACAGAGAGACAAGAGAAGGTACATTCTATAGACGATCAGTCAATTAAATATTTGCTTTTATTTACCAAAAGAAAGATAAGAGGCTGGGGTTGAAGGCAGGGACAAGAGAAATGCTAAAAGTACATAGGGAGGGAGAGGCTGAAAGGATTATCGATCAATGCAGAGACAAATACACAATCACTTATGATTTAATTCAGTGGTTATGGTCCTTTGACTTGTCAAAAAAGAAGGAAAGAAAAAAAAAACCAAAAGAGAGATGGTCCTTGATGGCCAGCTGGATGGAGGCTGGACTGCTGCAGCCGGCTACAGATAATTCAAATCACTGCTAAGAAAAAAATAAGATTGCTTTTGTTATTTTGAGGCAATGGTAGCAAAAAGTCAGTGAGTGGAACACAATGATAGCTTTAGAGAGAATGAAAGGAAATCAAAAGAAGTCAATCGAATTGAAGTTTAGGATAGTAAACATTCAATTCCTTTTTCTATTTCTTTTTTTCCTTGGAACCATCAAAGAATTTTCTGGCAAACAAAATGCAGGTAGCATATACCAAATTAGAACAATTCAGTCAGACTGCTGTATAGCTATTATTACATGAGATTTAGTATGCTTGAGGCGACAAGGATACCTTGCCTTTTTTTTGCTTCTTTGTGACAAATACTCATTGAGGGATTCGCAATATTCATTTAGGATGAATAAACCTCAAGGGATATTAATTATTATGTATATATACATGTATTCCTTAAAAGTTATATTGAATATGGTTTAAGGTGCGTTAACGAAATAGTTGAGGTGTAATAATGTCACTCTATTCACTTGGACGATTTTTAGAACATGTCTTGCAAGATACAATTTTAAATGTCATGAAAAGTTTTGACTTTTCTCACTAAACACTAATTAATTTTTAAATGAGATGGTTAAAGGTCCGATCCAATAAAAATTATTACAGATAATATATAAGGATTAGAGCTCCTAGAACCCAGTTTGTAATCAATTTGTGTCATTATTTCCGCACAAGTATTGTTTGAGGGTTTCGTCTCTTTTCTCTCTGGCTACCAGAGAGAAAAGCGAGAAACTCTTCAGCCACACAAGGAAGGAGGGTTGGTCGTTTGGTTGCCTCCCTCCTTCCCTCGTCCTCCTCACTCCGGTGCTAGTTATTTACCTGATGCTCTAGCCCTGGTGCCTCATTTCTTCATCTTCCTTACCGCTCTTTTCCCCTATGTTTTCTCTGTTTCTGCCCCTTCCCTGCCGCTTTTCTTCCCCCGCCTTCCTTTTTTGCAGCGAGCTCTTTGGCCTTGTTTTGGCTCTTTGTGGGTTCAGCTTGTGGGGGGTTTTCTTTCAAACCCCCCCCCCCCCCCCCCCCCACCCCATTTGATTTTGTCTGTGGTCGCCGCCGACCTGTGTCGCCGCTTCGCTGTTCGCTATCAGGGTTTTCTTTCATGCTTCCCCACCGCGTCAAGCTCCCACGCCCCTTACGCTGCGATTTCCGGCTTGCACGGGTCCTACTCCCTTCCAACTACCGTCTTCCTGCTTTGTTCTCATTTCCCCTGTTTTGGTGGTTCCTTGTTGTTTTTTCCCTTTTTTTTTTCTTGTTTGTGGTTGTTTTCAAGTCCTGCTTTGCCGGTCTTCTCCACGCATGTTTGCCGCCCACCGCCCACTGCCCACTGCTGGGCCTTTCGACGCATCCCCGTCGTGATCAGCTTCCAACACCCCTCCGGTTTTCGGTTCCCGGCGTTTGTGTGACCGGAGTGTATTGTTTCTTTTCTTATTTTATTTCCTTGTTTTGTTGTTTCTTTAAGATGTATTTGTATTTTGACATGTGTTTTTTCCTTGTATTGTTTAATTTTCTTGTTTTGTTCGGCTTGTAATAAGGTTCTTTCCTCACTCACCCGATCTATGTCGCCTTCAGGTTAATTAGTTTTGGTCCAAATCTTTGGGTTGTGGAAGTAATTATTATCCTGGCATTCGGGTTGAGGAGGAAGAGTTTCGGCGTGAGAGTCTTTTCACTCTCAGAGTCGAGGAATAATTGTCATCCATGCATTTGGTTGAGTCTGTCTGTCACAGATCTAGTATTAAATCTGATTTTAGTGATGCGTTAGCGGATTGGTCTCGAATATTGTACTAAACTTAGTAATCTTGTAGCTTTATGCTATGGTTGCTTCAGAGCTTTGTTATGTGATGTAAGAACTTTATGTTCGTGATATTATTGAATGAAATGTTATGTTTTTCTAAAAATTAAAAAAAATAATAATAAAAAAAAAAAAAAGATATCTTCTAAATTGTTACAAATTTCACTAATAATAAATGGTTAAAATAAGTAGAGTAAGATGAGATCCGGTCAATGTTGATAGTTTTTACTCGATAATGTGAATAACATCTACTTTTCTTTTATAACAATTTTAAAGACTAAAATTATCCGATTAAAAAAGAAAAAAATAAAACCCTATCCGTATCAATCCGTCATTCTGTAAATCATATGGACCGACAATGACAACAGTGGCTATAAAGTTATTGACATTAAGCAAACAAAGACAATAGTTTGTGGGTCAAATCTAATTGTCTTGAATTAAATATGTACAACAGTGGTACGAAATCCCAATCCACAACAATTGGGTCACATGCTGAAAATTACTTATTTATTTATATATTTATAGGTGTATGCACAAAATTTTGTATAAAAGAAACGTACAAAAGGACATGTCACGCACTAAATTTGCTTTTACAGATTGATAATTATAGCTAAATCTTATTGGACCCAACTCTTACCAGCCAACCTAAAATTGATTTCTTTATGTCTCGTAAGTGCCAAGCAAACTTTTATTTTTTTTATTTTTTTAATTTTAAAAAAACAAGAGTTACTTTTTCCCAATTCCATTCACACCCTTTTTTTAAAAAAAAAAAATATTTTATTTTATTTTATTATTATTATTTTTTTATCTTTCTTTTTGTGTCGATGAGGGTTTATTTAATTTTAAATTTATACCACATCATAAAAAGACAACAAACCAATAAAATTGAAATTATTCAAATTGAAGCCCCACTCACATTCTTTGAGTAATTTCATACGTCACTTTTGTATTTCTCTTGTGTCATTCTAAGAATTAGGTGGCTTTTAAAATCATCGTTTCATCAAAATTCAATAAAAGTCACATCATTTTTTGAGTGAGAAAAAAAAAACACAAGAGTGACTTTTAACATTACTCCACATCTTCTCCCTATAAGGTCGTTACAATTAGGGCTGAAAAAATAGGTTGGCGTGTCGGGTTTGTGTCAACCCAGTTGACCCGCGAACCCATTTATGCCAACCCAAATCCGACACATTTATATAAACGTGTCGAACTTCCAAAACCTGAATACGACACGTTTTTTTAACGGGTAACACGACACAACATGTATAACTGTTTAGATAAACGCGTCGTTTCAGGTTGACATGACCCAACCCGTGAACACGTTTTATTTAGCTGTCAATAGGTTCCGGTATGACCCAACAGTGAATCATTTTAATTTTTATAGCCTAACCAAAATGACAAAATCTCAACAATATCGCACCTTTTAATTGAAAAAGAATTATGTTTGAGAGAATTGATAGAAAGCCTCCAAAACAACAAAAGCTATCATGGATCTATTATTAATGGTGATTGAGTTTGAGCATGTACATCTCAACATATCTTAAAATAACTTACATAAATTCAACAAACATATGGACAATTTATTTAGCTCAATTTTAAGGTGTGTCTCATTCCAAATGGACATCTATAGCATGAGAAGCAGAATAAATGAATGCCTTCTTTTTCTTTTTTTTTTCTCTTTTGGTTAAAATTTTAAGTTTAAAAAAATTAAATAATAATAATAAACAACCTGCAGAATGACACGACTCATTTATAACTCAAATTCGGTTAACCTAAACCATAACCGTAAATTTTCCTGTTCGTGGATTATATTATCCGCCCTGGTTATTATCAGATAATAAATTTTCGTATACCACGTGGGATTTCCATGCTTTAAAAGCGGACAGTGGCAGAAATGTCACGTGCCAGAGAAAAAAAAAATGTACGTAACCAGCCGTTAAGAATCAGTTAGCTTTCAGACAGCTTTCAGACAGCCACCCTTTTCTCATTTTCTGCCTCCGGCTATGAAAATCCAGCCTTCGCGCGCCATGAGTCGCCATCCATCCTCGATCCATGACCCAGCCAGCTGTAACCCCCTACAGCTCCCCGACAACTATTGGAGCTCTGGGTTACCCGTGGGCAATGAGTAAACGGTATATATGGAGTCCGTCGCCGCCGGGGACCAGTACTCTGAGTTTCTTCTTCTGTGTATAGGACTGAAAAACAGAACGTGGCCTACTTGTCGTTTCAATTAATACGTGGGGGCGCCCTTCGTTCGAAACGTGTACAGACAGACACAAAGCTCTGCTCACGCGCTGATGGGGGAGTTGGGGACCACTTTGGTTTTGCGGGACTCGGGCTGAAAAGGCGTCCTCTGCTTACTACTCCTTGTCCGTGACAATCTGGCGGGAAAAATGCCCTTCATTTCATTGCTCGGGCCCTCCCACCATTTTAATTCGACTATTAATCTTATTTAAATACAAATATTATTTTCTATTCTTAACTTCTTCTTTTTCTTATTGGGTATATATATATATATATATATAATAAAAAAGTTGTGTTTGGATATTTACATTGTACGACACAATTATGATTAAATTGTAATTAAATCATCGATAGATTAAAAGTTAATAATGATAATTTTAAATTTAACGGTAATTTTAAAAGTTATGTTATAATTGAAAAGACACCAAAAAAAACATTTAACATTTCTCATTATATATATATATATATATATATATATATATAGATCGAGAGGGATACGACAACAAATTACAATGCTTTCACTTCAACCACCTTCTTCTACGCTTCCCAACTACTTGCAAGAAGATGAACTGCCGCAAGAATGCAGCGACGTCGTATCCTCCCTGCCTAGAGAAACAGGCTGGGTTGCAAAATATCTCCATCAATACCAAGGTTGTTGGATCTCAACTAGATACATGAAAGGTGTTCTTGCATTCCAAAAACACTTCCAAGCTCACCACACCGACATCCTCCTTGTCACCACTCCCAAAGCCGGCACCACTTGGTTGAAGGCCATCTTGTTCGCCTTGGTCAACCGGGTGCGCTATCGGCCGGACCCTCTACAACACCCTCTGCTCACCAACAACCCTCATGTTCTTGTGCCCTTCTTGGACGTCAATCTCTACACTCAAAGCCAGGTTCCGGACCTCTCCTCCTTTGCCTTTCCAAGGCTCTTTTCAACTCATTTGCCTTTTGCTTTGCTGCCGACGTCTGTCAAAGACTCGGCTTGCAAGATTGTGTATTTGTGTAGGAACCCTAAGGACACTTTTGTCTCACTTTGGCACTTCACCAACAAGTTGAGACCAACTGCTTGGGGCACCAATTCACTTGAAGAGGCTTTTGACAAGTTTTGTAGGGGAGTGAGTATGTACGGGCCTTATTGGGACAATGTTTTGGGATATTGGAAGAAAAGCTTAGAAATGCCTCAAAAGATACTTTTCTTGAAGTTTGAGGAAATGAAAGAGCATCCAGCTGCCAATCTGAGGAGACTAGCTGAGTTCTTGGAGTGCCCTTTTTCTCCAGAAGAAAAGGCCCAAGGCGTAGAGGATAATATCTTAAGATTGTGCAGTTTTGACAATCTGAGCAACTTGGAGGTGAATAAAAGTGGAAAATTGCCTGCCGGCGAGGTGAACAATGCATTTTTTCGTCGCGGTGAGGTTGGAGATTGGAAGAATCACTTGACGGCAAAGATGATAGAAAAAATAGATCGCATCACGGAAGAGAAGTTTGATGGAACTGGACTAAGAGTTTAGATATTCAAGTTGCATCATCATTTTCATTATTATTATTATTATTATTGTATAAATAAATAGATCCCTAGGTTCTCGTCAATGTGTAATGTTATCAGTGTTCTCTGATTCGATTGTCAATTGTCAACTAGTTTGTTGACATCCGATCAATCTTCAATAAAATGTCTTGTGTGTACTGTGCTTTGATCGATTGTCGATGTTTATGTTGACACTTGATCAATCTTCAATAAATTGTTGTTCGTATTCTCTTATATATTGTCACTCTTCAAGTTGGATCATCATTATCATTGTCCTGTATTATTTTAAGAATGAGGTAGCTTTTAAAATCATCATTTCATCAAAATTTAATAATAATCAATCAGAAAGCCAATAATGATTTTAGAAGTCACATCATTTTTTGAGTCAAAAAAAAAAACACAGACAAGAGTGACTTTTAACATTACTCCACATCTTTTCCCTATAGAGTCGCTACAATTAGGGCTGAAAAAATAGGTTGGCGTGTCGGGTTCGTGTTAACCCGATTGACTCGCGAATCCGTTTATGCCAACCCAAATCCAACACATTGATATAAACGTGTCCAACAACCAAAACCTGAATACGACACATTTTCTTAACGGGTAACACAACATGACATGTGTAACTGTTTAGATAAACGCGTCGTTTTCGGGTTGACATGACCCGCCCGTGAATACATTTTATTTAGCTATCAATAGGTTTCGGTTTGACCCGACAGTGAAGTCATTTTAATTTTTATAGCCTAACCAAAATGGCAAAATCCCAGCAATGTGACAATTTTTAATTGAAAAAGATTTGTGTTTGAGATAATTGATAGAAAGCCTCCAAAACAACAAAAGCTAATTCATGAATCTAATATTAGTGGTGATTGAGTTTGAGCATGTACATCTCAACATATCTTAAAATAACTTGCATATATTTAACAAACATATGGACAATCTATTTAGTACAATTTTAAGGTACGTGTCTAATTCCAATGGACATCTATAGCATGCAATACAAAACAAATGAATAGCAACTTTTATTTTTATTTTTTTTTCTCTTTTACTTTTTACTACTATTCAAATAAAAAAACACTACAAAATAAAAAATTTTCACTTTTTAATACCATTTTTTCACATTTCTATACCAATCATTATTTTATTTTTTTAATTTTTTTTATTGTGAACAGTGTTTTGGAAAAGCATTGTTGTTTAACAAACAAGGTCCTAGTTCCATGAAACTTCTCTTATGAGTTGCGCGTGGTCTAATTTTTCTATCATCTCTGCCGTCAAGTGATTCATCCAGTCTCCAACCTCATCTCGATGAAAAAATGCATTGTTCTCCTCGCGGTGTGCCAGACAATTTTCCACTTTTATTCACTTCCAAGTTGTTCAAATTGTTTTTTTTTACAAAAAATAAAAAACTACATAAAAAATAAAAAATTAAAAAAAAAAAAAAAAAAAAAACTGTTCAAATTGTCAAAACTACACAACCTTAATTAAGAAATTATCCTCTACATGCACCTTGGGTCTTTTCTTATAGGGACAAAAGGCACCCCAGGAACTGAGCCAATCTCCTCAAATTGGCAGCGGGCTGCTCTTTCATTTCCTCAAACCTCAAGAAAATAATATTTTGAGGCAATTCTAAGCTTTTCTTCCAATATCCCAAAACATTGTCCCAATAAGGCAGGCCCGTAAAAACTCACTCCCCTACAAAACTTGTCAAAAGCATTTTCAATTGAAATGGTGCCCTGAATCGTTGGTCTCGACTTGTTGGTGAAGTGCCAAAGTGACACAAAAGTGTTCTTAATTAGGGTTCTAACACAAATACACAATCTTGCAACCCGAGTCTTTCACAGATGTCGGTAGCACAACAAAAGGTAAATGAGTTGAAAAGCTAGAGCCTTGGAAAGGCAAAGGAGGTGAGGTCTGGAACCTAATTTTCAGTATAGAGATTGATATCCACGAAGGGCACAAGAACATGAGAGTTGTTGGCGAGTAGAGAGTTGAAGTCTCTCACCTTGTTTTGTGATTCATTTCATGTATAGTAAATCATTTGTTGTCTTAAAAGCTTAAGTTTATAAGAAAATGTAAATTTAATTATTTATGTTAGAATATATGGAAAATATAATATATTTTCCATATATTCCATAATTATGCTGATATTAAAATATTCTCTATTTATGGGTTGATTGTAATCATATATTGAGATTGTAATCAAATTCCCCTTGATTTGATTACCAAACTTGTATTTAGACATTACCCTATAAATAGGGACCTTTGTATTGTAGACAAAAAAGTTAATAAGTACAATGTAGCCCTTAGGAGTATTCCGAGTGGTGGACGTAGGTGTCTAACACCGAACCACCCGTAAGTTCTTTGTGTTCATTTTCTCTCTCTTGCTTCCGCTATAATTCCCACATCATCATTATTTCCAAGTGAAAAAAAAAAAAAAAAAAAAAAAAAAAAAAAAAGCGGTCCAAGTGGACCACATCACATGCGCCACACGCCGGTCAGGTTCGGTGCGCCGATCTGATAACCGCCCAAGTGGGCTCATTTTCTTTTTTATTTTTGGCCCAAGTTGGCCCCTTTTATTTTTGGCCCAAGTCGGTCCTGGCTCGTAGTCGGCCCTTTTTTATTTTTGGCTCATAGTCAGCACTGGCCCGTAGTCAGCCCCTTTTTATTTTTGGCCCATTGTCAGCCTTGGCCCGTTGTCGGCCCCTTTTATTTTTGGCTCATTGTCAGCCCTGTCCCGTTGTCGGCCCCTTTTGAAGTTTGGCTCGTTGTCAGCCCTAGCCCGTTATCGGCCCTTTTGAATCTGCATTCACCAGCCACCTGCCGCCGTCGCTGGTTGCCCGCCAGCCTCTATCTTCTCCGGCAGTCGTCATCATCTACGGCCCGTTCCCCACCTCCACCACCGCCATCATCATTGTTTCGGATTTCAAACTCAAGGTTTCAAAATATTTCACCTTGAGTTTGAGGGGGGATGTTAGAATATATGGAAAATATAATATATTTTCCATATATTCCATAATTATGCTGATATTAAAATATTCTTTATTTATGGGTTGATTGTAATCATATATTGAGATTATAATCAAATCAAGGGGGATTTGATTACAAAACTTGTATTTAGACATTACCCTATAAATAGGGACCTTTGTATTGTAGACAAAAAAGTTAATGAGCACAATGTAGACCTTAGGGGTATTTCTAGTGGTGAATGTAGGTGTTTAATACCGAACCACCCATAAGTTCTTTGTGTTTATTTTCTCTATATTGCTTCCGCTTATTTCCGCATAATCATTATTTCAACAATTTAATTACCACTCTCTTCCCCCCACCCCCCCCCCCCCCCCCCAAAAAAAAACAAGTGAGGTGAATTGACGAAGTCAATATTCAATCCATGGACCTTTAGCTGATACCATGTTAAATCATCACTTATCCTAAAAGTTTATGCTTATAAAAAGATGTAAATTTAATTATTAATCAACATTTTAACAATACATCCGCTCTCTATATATAACTAAGATCCTCACCCAAACAACCCATCAATTAGCGACCAAATGGAAATTTTTCATTCTAGAACCAAAATATAAATGAAAGGTGAAACCTAATTTTAATAAGCGTCAAAGCTTAATTTTTAAACACACACACATATATATATATATATATATATATATATATATATCAAAGAGAATACAAATAACATTTTATTGAACGTTGATCATATGTCAACATACATGCATGTTGAGAATCAAAACAGAGAACACAAATAAAAAAGTAATTGAAGATTGATCAGATGTCAACATATATATAGTTGACAACCGATTCAAGAATACACTAAAATTTATTCGAAGGCTGATTAGATGCCAACACACAATATATACTTAAATAAGGGAAATTAATTATATATGATGCAGCGCCTAAATACGTACCTAAAATCTTAACCCAATACCATGAAACTTTTCTTCAGTAATGCGGTCCAATTTCTTTATCATCTCAGCTGTCAAGTAATTCCAGGGGCGGACCTACGTTCATTCGTCCCCCCAAAATTTTTTTCAACCCCTCTTATTAGGGGCCTAGAAAAAAAATAACCTAAATATTAGAGGTTTTTCATAACCAGCGTCCCCCCAAATATTTAATATTTGTCCCCCCAAAACCTTTTTGTATATATTTTTACTTAACTGATTCTCTTTGGACTCTATTTGTTTCCAGACTCTGCTCCTTTGCAGCGTGTAAGACAGCAATGAATGACAATCCTCCTCTTCCTCCTCCTTCTCTCTCTTTTTAACCCTATTCAATATTCATTTTACTTCTTGAAATTTAGGGAATTAATTTAATTTCTTAGGTTATTGTGTAAGGAATAACACAATATAATGATGTTATAATTTGATTTCCTTACTTTCAACGTTGGTAGATATAGCAAATGTGGTTACAGTCCATTTACAAGAACTGACACTACAAACTTGAATTTAAACATTTACATTTGAACGTAGATATTTATTAGCAGAGTAGTTTTATTTGTATCTTTATTTGTTTATGATGGTTAATTCACATTTGAATTCGTTTGGTCTGAAAAATTAATTTGTAATAAAACTACAACGTCTTTTGTCCTTTGAAAATCATCCAACTTAATTCCTTATCTATTTTTTTTTTCTTCTAAAGAATATAAACGCAGCATATATATATATATATATATATATATATATATATATATATATACCTTGAAAAATCATCAAACTTAATTTCTTTCATGTTTCTTCTTCTAAGAACATAAACAACTGAGTTGTTGACCATAAGCACAACTCATAATGCTAAATTACTTTTGTTGGCGCCCTGGCATATAAACGAATGAACCTACGGATCATGCGGTGTAAACACTCTTCTCAATGGTTCAAAGATCTCATAAGTTCAACTCCTCATTATTACCACCGCTCATGTCTACGTAAGTTCGTCCCCCCAAATAACAAATCCTGGTTCCGCCCCTGCATCCAGTCTCCAACTTGACCTCGTTGAAAATATATGTTGTTCTCCTGGCCGAGTGATCCTTTTCCACTTTTATTCACCTCCAAGTTTCTCAAATTGTTAAAACTACATAACCTTGAGATATCATTCACTACACCTTTTGCCTCTTCTTCCGAAGAAAAAGGGCACCCCAAAAAGTCAGCCAGCCTCCTCAGATTGGCAATTGGCTGCTCTTTCATTTCCTCATACTTCATGAAGAGTACTTTTTCAAGTTTTTCAATGCTTTCTTTCCAATATCCCAAAACATGATCCAGTATGGGCCAAATCCACTCGATCCCCTACAAAACATATCAAACGCGTCTTCAAGTGAGAGGGCACCTGTACTCATGTAGGGTGTAGGCTTTTATGTAGGGTGTTCAGTTTCTTTTGGGTGTTAGCTTTGAGGGTCTTTCTTTTGGGTGCTCCTTGTGAGCTTAGGGTATTGCTGGGTGTCTAGAGCACTCTCTTTTTACCGTGTCACGCGCTTCCCTGTTTTTTTCTGTGTTGCGCCCCCATTGTAATTGTGTTGCGCCCCCTTATGGGTTTTTGATTTATATAAAAAAGAAAAAAAAAAAGAAAAAAAGTACATAATTGGAGAAATAACACACAGAATGACCGAGTTGTTAGGAATGTAACAGTAGTCTATCTAGGTGGTGAATCTTTTAGTAATAAATCGATGTCATGTTTTAGGAAAGCTCTTTGCTTTTGAGTCCCAATGACGTTCATAGCGAACTTATGGGCATGAGTGACAGAGAGACTGACAAGAGAAGGTACATTCTATAGACGATCAGTCAATTAAATATTTGCTTTTATTTACCAAAAGAAAGATAAGAGGTTGGGGTTGAAGGCAGGGACAAGAGAAATGCTAAAAGTACATTGGGAGGGAGAGGCTGAAAGGATTATCGATCAATGCAGAGACAAATACACAATCACTTAAGGATTTAATTCAGTGGCTATGGTCCTTCGACTTGTCAAAAAAGAAGGAAAGAAAGAAAAAAAAAAACCAAAAGAGAGATGGTCCTTGATGGCCAGCTGGATGGAGGCCGGACTGCTGCAGCCGACTACAGATAATTCAAATCACTGCTAAAAAAAAAATAAGATTGCTTTTGTTATTTTGAGGCAATGGTAGCAAAAAGTCAGTGAGTGGAACACGATGATAGCTTTAGAGAGAATGAAAGGAAATCAAAAGAAGTCAATCGAATTGAAGTTTAGGATATTAAACATTCAATTCCTTTTTCTATTTTTTTTTTTCCTTGGAACCATCAAAGAATTTTCTGGCAAACAAAAAGCACGTAGCATATACCAAATTAGAACAATTCAGTCAGACTGCTGTATAGCTATTATTACATGAGATTTAGTATGCTTGAGGCGACAAGGATACTTTGCCTTTTTTTTCCTTCTTTGTGACAAATACTCATTGAGGGATTCGCAATATTCATTTAGGATGAAAAAACCTCAAGGGATATTAATTATTATGTATATATACATGTATTCCTTAAAGTTATATCGAATATGGTTTAAGGTGCGTTAATGAAATAGTTGAGGTGTAACAATGCCACTCTGTTCACTTGGACAACTTTTAGAACATGTCTTGCGATATACAATTTTAAATACCATGAAAAGTTTTGACTTTTCTAACTAGACACTAATTAATTTTTATATGAAATGATTAAAAGCCCGATCCAATAAAAAAATATTACAGATAATATATAGGGATTAGAGCTCCTAGAACCCAGTTTGTAAACAATTTGTGCCTTTATTTCCGCACAAGTATTTTCGTGCCTGTTTCCTTAGTATTACTTGGCAAAAGCCACCCATGTTAAACTTCAATAGAGCTTCTTTGGACGTAATCTTAAACTCAAAATAGTAATAATAAGGCAATTAAGATGATTAGTAATTGACTTCTTGTTAGAGCACAATGACTTAGCAATTTCTCATTTTTAGTTAAAATAGGTAATGAAAAAAAAAAACCACTCCATCGGCTTATGCAGATTCAAATGGAGAACCCATTCGTGAACAAATCCCATTTCCCCTCTGGGAAGCGTACTTCCAATAGTACTCCCAGTACTGGATCTTGAGCTCCTCCATCTGCCCAGTGGTGGTCCCTATAGCATTTCGTGAGCTACCTGAGGTGGTGGCAGCGGCGGCAGAGGTGCGCCTCCTGGCGCCTGAGGTGGCGAAGCCTTCTTGGGAGGGTCTGATAGGTGAGCAGGTGGCGGTTCTACTGGTAGTGGGTTTTGGGTCTTGTCCGAAGCGGTGGCCCAAGGGGTGTAGACACTGTAGAGAGAGAGAAAATAACGTTAAAAACTTTTTCTAGTGGCTTCAAATGTTTTTTATTTATTTTAGGATGAGATGAGGCCCAAAAGAATAAAAGGAACAATAACAGGGTAATGGGCTTTACAATTAAAACGACATCAACAGATTCAACACAAGCTTGTGTTGAGCCTGTGGAGTGGTGAAACTGTGAAGCCCAAATCTGCAACAATAATGGGTTTAATCTTTAGCAGTTTTTGGTGTTGTTGGCTCTTGTCCCAAAACTATTTTCATGTAATGATTTAGAATTCTCCACTCATTGTAACAATTTAAAAAAAAAAAAAAAAAAAAAAAAAAAAAGAAAACCTTCTATCAGGTCCATATGCAAAAGTAATGTTTTGCAGCATCATAAAACCCTATCCGCATCAATCCGTCATTCTGTAAATCATATGGACCGACAATGACAACAGTGGCTATAAAGTTATTGACATTAAGCAAACAAAGAAAATAGTTCGTGGGTCCAATCTAATTGGCTTGAATTAAATATGTACAACTGTGGTACGAAATCCCAATCCACAACAATTAGGTCACATGCTGAAAATGGGCTTATTTATTTATTTATTTATATATATGTATGCGCAAAATTTTGTATAAAAGAAACGTACAAAAGGACATGTCACGCACTAAATTTGCTTTTAAAGATTGATAATTATAGCTAAATCTTATTGGACCCAACTCTTACCAGCCAACCTAAAATTGATTTCTTTATGTCCCGTAAGTGCCAAGCAAACTTTTGATTTTCTTTTTTTTTTTTTTAAATAAATAAACAAGAGTTGCTTTTTCCCAATTCCATTCACACCCAAATTTTTCTTTATATCTTTCTTTTTGTGTTGGTGAGGGTTTATTTAATTTTAAATTTATACCACATCATAAAAAGACAACAAACCAATAAAATTTAAATTATTCAAATTGAAGCCCCACTCACATTATTTGAGTAATTTTATAAGTCATTTTTATATTTATCTTGTGTCATTCTAATAATGAGGTGACTTTTAAAATCATTATTCTATCAAAATTCAATAATAATCAATCGTAAGGCCAATAATAATTTTAGAAGTCACATCATTTTTTGAGTGAAAAAAAAAAAAAAAAAAAAAAAACGCAAGAGTGACTTTTAACATTACTCCACATCTTCTCCCTATAAGGTCGTTACAATTAGGGCTAATAAAATGGGTTGGCGTGTCGAGTTGGTGTCAATCTGGTTGACCCATGAACCTGTTTATGCCAACCCAAATCCGACACATTTATATAAACGTGTCGAACTACCCAAACCTAAATACGACACGTTTTCTTAACGGGTAATACAACACGACTCAATAGGTTCCGGCATGACCCGACAATGAGTCATTTTAATTTTTATATCCAAACCAAAATGGCAAAATCTCAGCAATGTGGCAGTTTTTAATTGAAAAAGAATTGTGTTTGAGAGAATTGATAGAAAGCCTCCAAAACAACAAAAGATAATTCATGGATCTATTATTAGTGGTAATTGAGTTTGAGCATGTAAATCTCAACATATCTTAAAATAACTTGAATAAATTCAACAAACATATGGACAATTTATTTAGCTCAATTTTAAGGTGTGCCTCATTCCAATGGACATTTATACCATGCAATACTGAACAAATGAATGCCATTTTTTTTTTTTTTTTCTCTTTTGGTTAAAAGTTTAAGTTAAAAAAAAATTAAATAATAATAATAAACAACTTGTAGGTTGACACGACAGGACTCATTTATAACCTAAACTCAATTAACTTAAACCATAACGGTAAATTTAAGTCTTCGCGGATTATATTATCCGCCCTAGTTATAATCAGATAAATAAATTTTCGTATATCACGTGGGATTTCAATGCTTTAAGAGTGGACAGTGGCAGAAGTATCACGTGCCAGAGAAAAAAAAAAAAAAATGTACGTAACGAGCCGTTAAGAATCAGTCAGCTTTCAGACAGCCACCCTTTTCTGTCTCCGGCTATGAAAATCCGGCCTTCGCGCGCCATCCATCCATGATCCATGACCCAGCCAGCTGTAAGCCCCAACAGCTCCCCGACAACTGTACCGTGCAAACTGTACGTAGAGAGGCATCGCACAGCTGGATCCATCTATCGCTATTGGAGCTCTGGGTTACCCGTGGGCAATGAGTAAACGGTATATATGGAGTCCGTCGCCGTCGGGGACCAGTACTCTGAGTGATTTCTTCTTCTGTGTATAGGACTGAAAAACAGAACGTGGCCTACTTGTCGTTTCAATTAATACGTGGGGGCGCCTCTCGTTCGAAACGTGTACAGACAGGCACAAAGCTCTGCTCGCGCGCTGATGGGGACCACTTTGGTTTTGTGGGACTCGGGCTGACAAAGCGTCCTCTGCTAACAACTCCTTGTCCGTGACAATCTGGCGGGAAAAATGTCCTTCATTGCTCGAGCTCTCCCACCATTTTAATTCGACTATTAATCTTATTTAAATACAAATATTATTTTCTATTCTTAACTTATTCTTTTTTTATTGGGTTTACGTATATACACGAAAAGAAAAAGAAAAAATTGTATTCAACGTATACGGCATAGATTGAATAAGTAATCTGAATATTGGAGTAGCTAATTAATTAGTCTAATAAAATGAAGAACAAAAGTATTTATATATTTAGGGCATGTTTGGGAAATCGATTTTAATAATTGAGATTTTAAAAAATGTGTTTTTGAAATTGTTACTTTTTAAAATGACATAGATGTTTGGTAAAACATGTTAAATAATACCTTTTTTTTTTTTTTTTATCAATTGAGTTTTTGAATAACATTAGTATATAATTGCGGTTTCATGGCCAAATAGGTAAATATTACGCCATATATTGTTTTAAGAGAAATCGTAATTTTGGTTTAAATTCTCATTTTTCAAATAAGTACCCTTAGTCAGTTTATAGAAATCGCGAATTTTTTCAAGATTATAAAATTTTCATTTTTAAAATCGTAATCCCAAATACTCAAAAATTATCATTTAATTTAAAAACATAAATTAATTTTAAAAAAATGCGCTCATAAACGGACCTTAGTAGCCCTTGTGGCTTTTTTCCCAAAGTAGAACAAATTTGAAGTGCCTAGCCCCCATATGCCACCTCGTATTTGTCCCTATATATCCCATGATTCATCATTTTGGCCAAGATTTTGTCTATTTGCTAGGTGGCAGGCTAGAAAATGGAAAAGCATAGCCTCTCATTATTTTGTTTAACAAAATGAATGAAAAAAAAATAATAAAATCATTTTTTTAATAGCTGGACCCCTTAAAACATGGACCAAAAACCAAAAAGAAAAAGTATGCATATTACATATTAATATGGCTTGCAATGCACCCCAAACGTATCACAACTTCGCAAGGACCCTTCTGGGCCTCCAAAGGTCACCCATCGGCAATCGCTCTAAAAATTAATTTTTAAGTAATTTTAAAAATGTCGTTAAATATTTGATTGTTAAAGTAATTGTTAAGTGATTAAATTTATTTTTTTGTATTAGCTTAAATTTTTAGGATAGTTGATAATTTAACATAGTATCAGAACCAAATATCCTAAGATCGAACTTTAACTCTGTATGATTTAACATTGATAAAATTATAATTTAATTTTTAAAATTATGCATAATTAAAAACTCACTATTTTACATGCAAAACATCTTTTCAATGTCGAGTCATTACAATTATATAGCAATTTACACACAAAAAAAAAAAAAAAAGAGTTACTCAATAAAATATATTATGACTCACACACACGTGTACCTTTGCGAGGCTCAAAAAGTTTGAAAGGAGACTCAAGAGTAAAGATCTCTTAGCTAATTTGACCGTTGACTGATTAACTATGATTAGTTAAGCTAATTAATTAATTAAGTGGTGTTGATGTAGTTAAGAGATGGCCTTGAAGACCGTTAGAATGGTGGTTGGAGGTCAACAATAATGAAATTATTTTATCCCATTCTTCTGTTTCGTTTCAAAGATTAGTCCAATACTGTAGCACGTGGTTAAGTGCGGCTAATGATAGGGAATAGGGATCTAGAGGTAACTAATTGCCTCAACGTACAACTATTTACATACGCTTAGATTTGATTTCCTTTGGATGTGGTAGCTAATGATTTTGATAATCCAAATGGAGCGTACATCTTAATATAATTAACGGAAAATTTATAAAATATAATGTGAATCATATGATAGGAGTGTAAGCAAGTAGGCAGTAGAGACAATAAATCATTCAAGTGCGCACGCCTAATTAGATAAATGTCATTTTTTTTTTTTTTTTTAACATGTCCATATAAAAGGGGGAGAAGAGATTTTTTAATTTTTAATTTACGCATGTATTCAATAGTTTCATTTTATTTACAAAAATACTCAAAAGAGCAATGTTAAATTGGTGTGATAAAGTTCATTAATTCTTAAATTTTTATTTTTGTTAAAAAAAATAAACATAAGATGATTCTAGAGTGTTGGATGTATAATAAGTAGGCATTACTGGTATGAAAAAGCTACTTTTTTGGATAAGCATATGAACAAGCCAACAAGGTACCTTTTCAGCTTTTTGCCTCCACTAAAACTGTTTTTTTTTTTTTAATTTTTAAAATAATCAATTAATTAATGAATTGGTCAGAAAAATAAATTAATAAATGCAAGACTGAATCTACATCAAAAGAGATTCTGTCTTTTTTAATTATTATCTAGAGTAAAGTCTATTTAATTCTCTCAAATTATTACTTTAATGACAATTTATTCTTTAAAAACTATCAATTGTGACAATTTACTTCTCAAATTACCAAAACAATGACAATGTACCTCCAATTTTAACAAAATGACGAAATTACCCTTACTAAAATAAAAACAAAAATACTAATTTTTTTTTTTTTTTTTTTTTTTTAAATTTTAAGGATATTTTTGTCTTATTGAAAATTCTATAGGGGTAATTTCATCATTGTTTTAGCATTAGGGGTACATTGTCATTGTTTTGGTAGCTTGAGAGGTAAATTATCGTAATTGATAGTTTTAGAGGTAGATTGTCATTGGAGTAATAGTTTGAGGGGATTAACTGGATTTTACCCTATTATCTACTTGTTATAAGCATTACTCTTTAAATTTGTTTATGACATTCATGTAGAACATGTTTGGGATTAGGTTTGAAAAATAGTACTTTTAAATTAAAAATATATATATATATATATATATATTTTGTGGTAAAAGCTTTATTTTTAAGTTTTTGCTATTTTTATATTTTTTAAACCCTTAAAAACACTTTCAATTTTTTAACCAAATGGATGTATTTTTTTGTTTTTTCAAACGGACTTTTTGAGTGTTAAACGCACACCAAAATAGACCCATAATATCAACTAATATTGTGTGTTTTAAATGGCTTATATTTTTAATTTTTGGTCAACCAATGTGATATAAATGTAATAAATAAGTATAAAGGGCGTTGTTTTGAATATACCTTATCTCATCTAAAAAAGAAAGTGAAAGAAGACAAACAAAAAGGACACCATTCCCGTGCCATGTTGGTGCAGAAAACTGTACACTTGGAACAGATTTTTGTGGAGGCCAGGAGATATAAGTATAAAAATGGGGAAATAATTAAGAAAAAGTAAGAAAAAAATAGTACAAGATTTTTTTGGGGCAATTGGATGATATATTGGAACGCAAGTCATTTCCAAGATTGGTGTGGTGGCCTTCTTTCTCCAAATAAAAAGGGGGTGATTAGGAAAGCACTCCAATGGGTTTCATCATCATGGGACCGTTTTCATGGGTGGGTGGCCGTGGGCGCCCATGAATGTGGGAAATTAATCAGTAAGCTTGAGCTTTTTGGCGCCCACGACATTACAGGTAGTATACCCGTTACGGCGCCAAAAAACATGCATTTGGATATTCTTGGACAAATATATCTCTGCATTAATAAGGACAGGATCCCCTCCCGTTCAAATGAATTGGAGAGGATCATAATCTAAAAAACACAAGAACGCATGGTAGCTCTCCAGAAGCCCTTGTGTGACTTAGCTTACAAGAGCAAAGTTTGGGAGTGGCGGTTGCATAGATGTAGCACCACCACCACTCAGCACCACACCCAATTGCCTACTCTCAATTTAACCACTCACTCACCACTCCTTAGGTGGAAGACATCAACTTCACACTCATTTTAGTTTGGTCTCGCACCTTAAAAAAAGCCGTATTACTCAAACGTACGTAGTCGAATGACTCATATACAAAACAAGTTTATTTCCAAGACTTTACCGATCATGAAAAAGAACAATTGAAAACAAAAACATTAGTTTAGAAAAAAAAAAAAAGAAAAAAAAAGAAGCGTTTGGACTTTCAAGTTTGTCAAATATTTATGAATTGTGCCAATTAATGATCGGTAAACACAAAAAAATCAATTGTTTACCAACTTATTTATCAAGTTATTGTACTTGTGCTTACTTTTCTCGTTTCTAATGTAAGTACAAAACAAGCATTTTCAATCATGACTATTATTAAAACTAGGCTTGCAATAAAATCGAAGAGAGGTTTTTTTTACTATAGTTCTATGATGTTGTGTTTCAAAAGAGAAATTGATACCAAATTTTTACTAGTTCAAGATCTAAAACAACGTTGGGTTTTATTTTGATAGGTAATTGAATTGGAAATTGAAATATATTAAGAAAAAATAATTTTATTTGTTCTTTTCTTGTACTTTCTTTACATTGAATGAATACTAATTTTAAAATTTTTAATATTTATTTAATTTTTAATTTTAATATATTTTTTTTCATTTTTTTCTCCTTTAACTTAATAAAAACTAAAATTTCTCTCATCTTTCTATGATCCCCCTATTCTGCATAACTTTCTTCTTCTTCTTTTTTTTTTCTCAAAAATAAAAAAAAGATTTTTTTTTTCTTTCCAAAATTGTTAAAAAAAAAAAACAAAAAATGACGTAAAACTTAATCCCAGAAAAAAGGGGGACTGGGGGAGGAAGCAGATGGGGGCCCACGTGCGAGGGACATTAGGCCGGCATGCAACCGCAAGACATGCGTGTGTGCGCGCACCAAATAATATTGACCGAGAAAGCAAGTATATACAGTTGCCTCACCATCATGTGGGGGCACTCAGGTCCACCGCAAATATATATATATATATATGCCTAAATTACTTGGGCGGTTTATTTTATTTATTTATTGGATTTAAAGGATATTTTTACTATATTAGACAGTGATTAGTTGTGTTTTAGCTTGGACGGTGGAGATGCATGTTAAGCTAAAAAACTTGGGTTAATTTAGGTAATATTATAGTGATTTGTTAGTTGTCACTGCGTTCGTGAATCACAAAACAGCAAAAATGTCTGAGTCTTTTCTCTTTTTGAAAAAATCTGTTTCAAATGCTGCGAATTAAGATAGCTTCATTCTCTGTTATAGTAAGATGTTTTTTTTTTTTTTCTCCTGATTCTTGGACCATATATGGGAGAGACAGATGTACTCAATATATATCCAACCTTTCTCAAATAAGGGAACAAAACTAAAAATAAAAATGGTAAAAACATGTTGCAAAAACTAGGTAACATTATACGATTTACACTATATATGGCATGCGTCCCACGTTAGCAGTTTTCACTAATTGTTTGTTGCTTCATTGAATAAGATCTTCTCGGGTCGGGAAACGAAAATGAGTCATAATCAAAATTTTCTTTAACAGATTTACACTATATATGTAGCATTATATATACTATTAAATGCAATTAAATAAAATCTTAACCATAAAATAGATTCTAAGTAAAATAGAAAGGAATAAAAGATGCTTGTCATATATTTTTCTTGCCTACTTATCAAGTTATCATTATGAGTGATGCTTAATAATGTGAACATGTCCTATATATTAGCACATGTTACACATAAAATCCACCATCACGTCAGTCGGTAAGATTTTGTTTTTTAATTTTTTTTGTTTGTATAATGCTACTCTTTTTTGTTTAAGTATTGTGTAAAATCCACTTAATTCCCTTAAACTATCACCCCAATGACAATCTATCCCCCAAAATATCAATTGCAACAATTCATCCTCCAAACTATCAAAACAATGACAATGTACCACAAATTTTAACAAAATGACGAAATTACCCTTACTAAAATAAAAACAAAAATACCAAAATTTATTTATTTTTTCAAAATTTTAAGAATATTTTTGTCTTATTAAAAATTATATATGGGTAATTTCATCATTTTGCCCAACTACAACTATATGGGTAATTTAAAAATTAAAATTTTTTGTCTTATTAAAAATTATTAAAAATTATACATTGTTATTGTTTTGATAGTTTGAATGGTAAATTGTCGTAATTGATAATTTGGGGGTAAATTATCATTGAGGTGTTAGCTTGAGGGGGTTAAATAGACTTTACCCTTAATTATTTTTAAAAAGTTTGTATAATGAATGAATATACATATTGTCTTTCTCGACATGCGTGTTGTGCAAAAAGACTTTGTAGGTGTTCGTTTCTTGGAAAGCATTTGGTGGAAGAACAAAGGCGATGATGTCAATTCAATGCGCCTGAAAGTAGGATGGGGCTTCGGTCCACAATAACTTTCTTTTAAAAGAATATAAAATATCATCTAACGTTATCATTTTAATAGATTTTGGTGTTATATATACGCTTTTTTTTTTTTTTTGACATGTCCGCATAATAGGGGAGAAGAGGATTCGAACTAATAACCTCCACTTCATTAAGTGTGGTCCCAGCTGATTGAGCTACCTCTTGGAGACGTGTGCTAACTATTGTAATTTATATAAGGTTTTTATAGAAGTTATTTTATTTCAGATTTACTTATTTGATTGCAAAGAGCAAATCATTGTACAAAATCCCTAATCGTAGGAAATTTGGATCCGTTAGTAAGTGGGACATATTACCCACTTTTATAATTAAGTAAAACAAAAAAAAAAATTTCCCTTTATCTTTTTATTTTTTATTTTTTTCCTTTTTTTGTAAGATCAGATTCAACTTATCTAGCACTATTACAGCACCATTTACTTGCACGTTTTATAAACAATATCGTTAATCGGATGTTTCACACAAAAGTGATTGTCGTACATGCATGTGTGGATTGTAAAATACATACTCATAAATAGAAAGTTGCATTTGGCGCGATGGAAACTCAAGAGTCAAGAGCGAGAGTGACCGCAACAATTTTTTTATTTTATTTTTTTACGTTTTTACCGTTTCTGCCTTTTGATGAAAGAAAGTAAAAAAGTCATTAATATTGGTGTTAGTGAATTGGACTGGGGTCCAATTGGTCCGCTCCACAAACCTTGGAGCGATTATTAACCCAACCGACTAATAACACGTGGCTTATTGTTACCACTTACCACCCCTTCCTAAATAACGAAACTTCAAGCCCACCAGCGCACTTTAGCATATACCTGCCACTGTGTCTAATATGCACCGGGGGTAGTTCAGACTCACTGCTCTGTTTTAGAGAGAAACTGAAATCGGAAACAGAGCATACAAAAGAGAGAGAAAGAGAGAGAGAATGGGGGAAAGGAAAGGCTAAAAGGGTGCGTGTGTTACGTGGTACTTTTTCGTTGTTGCAGGTTTTGGAGCATCGTGTCGGGGGAAGGGTCTGATTTTTTTGGAATTCTTTTATTTTTGGGTTTTCTTTAAAGGTTGAGACTTATATATATAAAAATATTTCCTTGGTGAGAGAGTACATAGAGAGAGAGAGAGAGGTTGAGATCTCCGAGTGCGTATATAAATATATACTGTGCTTTGTTGGTCGCAAACACACGAGCTTCCGTGTTTACAGAACCGAGAAAACTTTTGGTGTAGTGGATCACTAATCTTCAAGAATTGGTAATGGGTACGTGCTCCTTCCCCCTGTTCCTCTTTTGTTTCTCGTGCTCTGTTCTTGGATTTGTGCCTCCTGTTCTGTGTTCCTCTGTGTGGCTGTTAATCCTTGTTTGCTTTTGGGGTTGGGCTTTATCCTGGGTAGGAAGTACCGGGCGGTGTGTGTTTCCTGTGGTTTTTGTTTTAAGCTTTTGGGATGGGTGGTGGTCATAACTTTGTTTGTTGTTTTGGCTTTTTAGTTTCGGCTTGTGTTGGTGAAATTTTTTGTGTTCATTATGGTTAATTTGTTGTTTCCGGGGATTTGTACCGGTTCTCTGGTTTTTTTTTTCTCGGATTTTGTGTTTTTTGGGGGCTGGATTTTGTTAGTTATGTGTTCTCTGCAGCCTTAATTGTGATCCCGGCGGATGGAATCTGTGCCTTTTTCTGGTATTTGTGCTTGACTCTCTCTCTCTCTCTCTCTGTTGAAGCTTTTGTGCTTCAATGGCTTGGTGGGTTATGTGTGTGTGTTTTTTTTTTCTCCTGTTTTCTCTCTCACATTCGCCACCGAGCCTACCAACACATTTACATTTACACGCGCCCCCACCAACTTTTTGGTGGAGGTGGCTTGGCTTAATTGGCTTTCTTGGTATCTGGGCAATTCTAGAATTTGTTAGTTTTCTCTCAAGCCCCCCACCCCGCTCTCCTCCCCCTTCTCTACCCTTGAGAGGATTTGGTTTATGGCTTTTTTCTTTTCTTTCTAATCTTTATGAATTCCAGTGTCTTTTGTTTTCTCTGTAATTGTCCTTTCTTCTCTGATTGGTTCATTTTTTATTATTCCTACAGCTTTTATTTCGGAGGTCAACATGAGCTTTTCACATGACATGGATGATGAATATGAGAAACTCTTTCGGAGAATGAACCCACCTCGGTATGTAAATTTCTGTCTTCTTCAGTGTCTCTCTGAAAGTGACCTTCAAAATTTGGCCCAACTCACGCTGAGATTTACGCCTTTCTGTCCACCAACCTTTTTTCTTTCTCAGGGTTGTAATTGATAATGAGGCCTGCAAGAATGCAACAGTAATAAGGGTATGGCTTTAATTTCCTTTTTTTATTTTCTTTTATTTATTTATTTATTTTGTCCTTTATTGCCTTTTTTCCCCCTTCTTTGAGAATCTGTTGGTACTTATTTTTGCTCTATTATGATGCAGGTTGACAGTGCAAACAAATATGGAATACTTCTGGAAGTTGTACAAGTCTTTACTGACCTTAACCTTATCATAACTAAAGCTTACATATCTTCTGATGGTGGATGGTTCATGGATGGTAGGATTCTTTTAGAGTCTCTGAGACCCATTCTCTGATATATTTAACTGCAGAAGTCAAAATTTATTTTGTGATTTTTTTTTTCTTCCACTAGTTTTTAATGTCACCGATCAAGATGGAAACAAGGTTACTGATAAAGGGATTTTGGACTATATTCTAAAGGTGAGTTGCATTGGATATTGATGTATTTCTCTGATTTTTTGCATATACTTAGCTGATAGCTGATTACTTGTGTTCATCTTCAGTCTCTTGGGCCAGAATCATGCTTTATATCTTCTATGAGATCTGTTGGGGTTAAACCATCAACCGACGACACTGCAATTGAGCTAACCGGAAGTGACCGACCCGGACTTCTTTCTGAAGTTTGTGCTGTGCTCACACATCTTAAATGCAATGTGGTGAGTGCAGAGGTGTGGACACACAACACCAGGGCTGCATCCGTGATGCATGTGACTGATGAGGAAACTGGGTGTGCAATTACTGACCCAGAGAGGCTATCTAGGATCAAGGAACTTCTCTGTAATGTACTCAAGGGCAGCAACAAATCTAGTGGAGCCAAGACTGTTGTCTCTCATGCAGCCACACACACCGAGAGGAGGCTTCACCAGATGATGTTTGCTGCTAGGGATTATGACCGAGCTGATGATGATGCCTTGGAAGAGAAGCAGAGACCTAATGTGAATGTTGTCAATTGGTCTGACAAAGACTACTCTGCGGTTACCATCCGGAGTAAAGATAGGCCAAAGCTTCTCTTTGATACAGTTTGCACATTGACAGACATGCAATATGTGGTTTTTCATGCAAATATTGATGCCGAGGGGCCAGAAGCTTATCAGGTATGCCATTTTCCTCCTCCTTTGGTTAGTTACACACGCTTGTGATATTATTTGTAGCATTGTGGCTAATTTTGTAGGGATAAATCTGCAGGAATACTATATCAGGCACATTGATGGATCCCCTGTGAATTCAGATGCAGAGAGACAAAGACTAATACAATGTCTTGAAGCAGCTATTGAGAGAAGGGTATCTGAGGTGAGTACTCTAAATATGTTGAGAGGAACTTGCCAATATTTTACCAACAATTATGTACATTGAACATATGGATAACTATATCTTTGGAATAATTTTGCTGAACATATTTATTGCTTTAACATTGATCTTAATCTTTTGAGCATATTCACAAATTGACTGTTTGTTTGTGTGATTAGGTTCTATAGTTCTCTAGTTCAGATCTCTTCAAGAAATATTAAGCATCCAATAGAACTTGTAAATAGCAGCTGAAAACAAGTGCACTTGGGTCATCTTTTGTTCCTTGGAGAGGCTCTTTTTATTAAATTGTTTCTTCCTCATTCAGGGCTTGAAGCTAGAACTCTGCACCACCGACAGAGTTGGGCTGCTATCAGATGTCACCCGCATCTTCAGAGAAAATAGCCTCACTGTCACCAGAGCAGAAGTCACAACCAAAGCAGGCAAAGCTGTTAATACATTCTATGTTCGAGATGCATCAGGGTATCCTGTTGATTCAAAGACAATAGATTCCATCCGACAAGCAATTGGGCAGACTATACTTAAAGTGAAAGGCAGCCCGGAAGAGTCAAAGCCTGTTACTCAGGAGTCTCCCACCCGGTTCCTCTTTGGTGGTCTCTTCAAGTCTAGATCCTTCGTTAACTTTGGTTTGGTCAGGTCCTACTCCTGAGGAAAACTCATCAAGACCTCACGCCCCCTTGTACATTGAAACCCTTCAAGCTGCATACTTCATTACAAATCTCAACCACAGTGACAGAGTCAAGTCCTTGTAAATACCACCCATTTTTCCTGCTTTTTTAACCCTTTTATTTGTTATTATGATTCCAACACTCACGTTGGAATCTTGAAATCAAAGAAGGAAAAAGTCTAAAATCTAACCTCAATGTACATAATTTTTCTCTGCCTTGAATGAATCTTTTTGACTCTAATTTTGGATTCTTGTCCACATCTTGAATGTTCTTTAGAATAGGTTTGTGTTAAGATACTATTACAATTTACAAACCTCGGGGAAGGAATTTCCAGTGAAAAGATGTGCCTAAGAGTTTGAATTTTGTGGATTCAGCTACCTACCTTGACCATTATCACCCCATTGGACGGGGTTGTTTGAGTGGCGGCTTACCTTTTTCCAGTCATAGATTTAGTATCTAGATTCTACCTAACATTTGGATGCCAAGATCTTTTAACATCACTCCCCTACAAAGACAGCCACTTCATAGCTGGGTCCGGTTTGTCAACTAGAAACCATTTGGTTTGTTGTTGAACACTGTGCCAACCCTTTGACAAGTCCATTGTTTTCTTTTCACTGGAATATATATATATTATATATTTGTTTTTGAATAGTTGCACCCAAATGATTTGGTATATACCGTATATGTAAGATTCTGCTAAGGATACCAAAGAAAAAACCCATTTGGATTGAAATAGAAATAGTTCCCTCATTATTCTTTTCACCAACTAAAATAGTAGTTTGCAAGTCCTTCTCATCCAATCCAAAGCAATCTGAACATTCTTTTTGACCAAGTGGGGAGAGAAGAGGATATGGTTTGAAAGCTGAAAGCAAAAAGCTCAACACAATATGAAAAGATGAAGGAAAAAAAAAAAAAGGTGGGGGAAAGATGCGGCCTTCTTTTCTGAATTCCTAGCCCCACACTTGTTATAATAATAATAATATTAATAATAATAATTCTATTTCTATTTCTATGTCATCGTCACCACCTACATGATTGGCGCTATCATTATTGGTTGCTGCGTTTCCAGGGGTGCCTCCGCGTGGCATCAGTTTTCACTAGAATTAACATCATTGGATTACTCCCCACCTGCAAGATAAGATGCACCATATAATGTTTAGGTTAATGTGGAAAGGTAATCAGCATCCTCATTAATTCTAGTTGCATAAAAGTAAATCATAATTTACTTTTTATTAGCATGAAAGTGACGAGATGCTTTTTTGTTTTGTTTGAGCACATCTTATTAAAGCTAGAGCTGCACAAGTCTTGAAAAAGTTCAAATAATTGGCCACATTATCCTCTCCCATAAAACCACCCTATTGGCCAAGCATTTCCACTTTATTCATACATTTTGCAAGGCAATATATATATATATATATATAAACAATAGAATAGAGAGACGTGCACAGAGCTGATCTGATACCCCTCTAGTGTTTTGTGTTCTGCTAGACTAGTCAGCAGTCAGCAGTCAGCAGTCAACCATCAATGCTCCCATAACATGTGAAGCATCAGATAGTGATTTATAAATAATAATAAGAAATGCACATCAGCTGGGTTGGCATGATAATCATAGTCTAATAATAAGCACGATTATAAGATATAATATATAATATATAATAAACTTAATTTTATTGCTACATATGCTTAATTCTATATCATAAAAAAATGGGCACGACTCCGTGAATAAAGAAACCCAGAGTGTAAAGGTGAGAAATCAGTAACTAAAGTGTTATGTGCGTCTATGGAGTTGCTGTCACTGAAAACTTTGGGCTTTTAATGTGTGCATTGATTCTTGTTTCACGTGGAGGACGGTTGGAAATTGCCAGTTTCTTATTATGGCACATGCACCATCTGGGCAACCTCCCCTCACATGAACGCCTTTGGAAGAGTTAAAGCCTGTGTGTTTTTTATTAAGTCGTTTTGTTGGAAATGATTCATTCTTTATACATTAAATATATATATTTGTGATGTGCCACTCTCTTGTGGGTCGAGGTGATGCTGATATTTACGAGGCCAATTTTATGTAAAGGACGACTTGAAATTATTGAAACAAATGGCTTAGAGGTATGTTGGGGTGAGACGGTGATTCGGTGAAGGATTCGTCCAATGCTTAAGTCAATTGAGAGTTTGTCTTCGGTGTGGATTCTCTAAGCATAAGGCTATTTCTTCTCCATACGAGTCCATTAATTACGGTCACCGATTATGGTAGGAGGTGTACCTGATAACCCTCTCTCTGTTACGGATTAGGTGGCATTAAATGCTAACTGTCATAGTAATAGGAGGAGAATGGTGCTCTCACATTGTCTTCGGTGTGGGTTCTCTAAGACAGCTGTTGACACATCGAGGTTTGAACTAATTTAGGTAACGGAGTGATTGGGTACTTCACACGGTCACACCCATTGAGCTGCAAGCTGGCCGAAGCGTGGGAGGTAAAATCTAGGCGTATCAGGTACATGCATGTGGGTGCACTTAAAAAAGATAAGTTTATAATGAAAATTGCAGCAATAAAATGCATCACAACTGTCCAGCAATTCTCTTGTCATAATAAATTTCATTAGTTTATTATCTTTCATATTACATGATTGAGATCTGTCTCGATCTCTCTATCTCTCTTTCTAGGCCACTACTAAAAAGAGAATAGATAAAAAGGTCCAAGAACATTAAAAAGTGGAGACCCATGGAGGATTCTAGTTCTGAGTTTCCTGGCTTCCAAATTTGTGTTCATAAGGATGACTTCGTATTTAGAAGTTCTTTAAGCCGTTTGCAAAGGCAAGCTCCTTCTCCTCTTCAGTTAAAGCCTACAGTCCCTTCAGCATGCAATGCTGCGTCAAAACCGTTTGTGGGCAGTTCAAATTCCTCTTCGTCGCCATCACCATCTTCATTGAATTCATTCTATCACAGTAAAGATCCCATACCTCTACTTTCGCCTCTTGTGTTGCCTTCGTTGCTTGATTCTGCCTATATTCAGGATGGAAATACAAGGAAATCACTTTGAATATTCTATATATATAATCTATGGCATATGTTGGCTGGCTCTTAGATCCTCTAAAATGTGGCCAATATTGGTTCTTCTTAAAGGTTAGTCTAATTACTACAATGAATATTTCTCTTCTTTAAGAGTAGTCTTTTTCCCTTTTCCACTTGCTTTTGTGAGATAACAACTATGAGCTGATGATTACACTATCAGCCTGCATTAGCGCTAATGCAGGCTGATAGCCCTTTTAGCAAGTTACTTGAAAGTCACTTATGAGATGTTAATCAATAAACCTTCCACTTCAAAAGTCACCTAATAATAAGTTGCTAAAGTTTTCAATTTTGGAGGATATATACATCAACAGTTGCACCATTTCAGGTGGATGCTATATGGTTAAAGTAGTATGAATGCTTATTGATTAATGATCCAACAGTTGCACCATTTGGAGTCATGTGTGTGTGCCAGTAATGGTTGCATTTCCTCTCTTATGTAGAGTGCTTTTTCTTTGGCCCGACAGGAAATAGCTCTGACATTTAAGTTAGCAAACAATCCAATAAATTTTTGGGATTGTTGCTATCAATTCATTTGACTTGTGTTTTTGACATCATTCACCAGAGTTCTCTTTCACCTTTTGCTGCCAAGGCCCTGCAATTGAAGTTGGCTTTTGAAAAAAAAGAAGAAGAAGAGGAAGAAAAACGAAAAGCAAGCAAAACTTTGCTAATAAGTTTTCAATTGAACCCAATTTCAAGGTAGCAAAATGTACATGTGAAACATTGTATAGTTTGACTTGTTGCGTTGTATTGTGACATTAATATAAGATTATATATATCAATCTCAACCTAACCTATTTAATTAAATGAGTCAAACCTCTCAATTCTAACCTGTTGTATTGAGTTCAGGAGGCATGTAAAACATGTTGGACATAATTTTGGATGGTGCACAAATTCTCATTGATATAAAATAATTACAATATTAAAATTAACAATAAAATACAAGAGATAAAAAGTAGAGTATGAAAAGATCTCACAATACTATAGAATCACGCAAGAGCGTTGTCTTTAAAGGTTGATTCGTGCCTCCCGGAGTGTATAATTCAGTGCGATCGGATCCTTTGACACGCAATCTTCCAAGATTAGACTATAGCGTCTACTTTCGTTAATGATGCACTTCCAATAACGAAGATTAATAGAACAACCTTTTGATTTGCTTGATAAAAATCCGCATAGAGAAAAACATCGAATAAAAGACACTAGGAGGACTTTTATTTTATGAACAAAACTAGATAAATATGTCACCAAAAATTGGATGTAAATATAGAAGCTTTTTTTTCTCTCTCAAAAAAAAAAAAAATCAACAATAAAACTAACAAAAGTAGTCTTTTATATTGCTACTTTGTTAGAAGGTGTCAACTTAAATTATGGTAAAACTTGAAGAAATGTAATACCAAACGTATTAAACGGTCAAACCGTTGAAGACTAAAACCATTTAACTCACCAATGGCCATAAATCTTAGAGAAAATCATTTGGTCAAAAAAGAGAGTTAATGACCAACAGATACAAACGGAAATGTGAAAGTTGATATTTCTTTTCCACTAAAACTCATGAAGATGTGATAAATGCAAAAAGGTCATAAAAGATATATATACATTTAAAGCTTATGACCATATGTTGAAGACTTGGTCTTCAAAGTATGAAATAGTCATTAATAAAATAATTAAAAGCTTGTAAATAAAACTTTAATGATTAAATGGTTAAAACAAAAATAATGGCTTTTACAAAGTTTTTTTTTTTTTTTTTTTTTTGAGAAAAACATAACATTTCATTCAATAATATCACGAGCATAAAGCTCTTACATCACAGAGTAAAGCTCTGAAGCAACCATAGCATAAAGGAATAAGATTACTAGGTTTAGTACAAGATTAAGACTAATCCGCTAACCCATGACTAAAATCAGATTTAATACTAGATCTGTGACAGACAGACTCAACCAAATGCATGGATAGCAATTATTCCTCAACCCTGAGAGCAGAAAGACTTTCATGCCGAAACTCTTCATCCTCGACCCGAAGGCCAGGATAATGATCACATCTACAACCCAAAGGTCTGGACCAAAACTAATTAACCCGAAGGCGACATAGATCGAGTGAGAGAGGAAATAGCCTTATTACGAACCGAAACAAAACATGGAAATTAAACAATACAGGAAAAAAAACACACGTCAAAACACAAATACATCTTAAAGAAGCAACATAATAGAGAAATAAAACAAGAAAAAAATAGCACACTCCGATCACGCACACGCCGGGAACCGAAAACCGAAGGGGCGTTGGAAGCTCATCGCGGCGGGGACGCGTCGAAAGGCCCAACAGTGGACGGTGGGAGGCAAACAGGCGCGGAGAAGACCGGCAAAGCAGGACCCGTGCAAGCCTGAAACTAGATAAAAGCTTTTGCAAAGTTTTTAATACAAAAAAAAAAAAAAGTTTGTAACACATATATTACAACAAAACATTGACAATCCTACCTACTAGAAGTATTTTGTGATGCATAATGGGGACGTCTTAGGGATATTCAATGCTTGGTCTCTAGATATTACTATTACTTGGACACATGAGTGGAACTAGAATTTTAGAAGAGTCGGGACAAAATTAAAAAAGATAGATTTTTTTAGGGTAAAAATTAATTTTGGGGATTCATTTCATTAAAATAATTAAAATTTAAAGGAAAAATTCAAATTCTTGTGACATTTTAAAATTTTGAAGGGCCGAGACCTCAAGACCATAAGTGGTTCCGCCACTGCTAAGACACAATGATAGTTCCTCTGCATCTAGTTACATTATATTATGTTAATAAAACAACAATTTGCTGATTTGCTTACGAAATTTCTTGGCTTGACAAAATGTCACTATCTCTTTAACAAAGTTAAATAATTCTGAATATACACGGTAACATGAGGTGGGTGTCAAGGAAGGTGTTAAGGAAGGTGTCAACGCAATTAATTGTAGCCCGATTTGCTCCTTATTCCTTCAATATTTTATTCTTTTGGTCAACTATGATTTATATATACTAACAAGTAAATGCCAAATATATTGCAATGAGCAATGTTATCGGCTTTTTTTTTTTTTTTTTTTAATCATTTTTTTTTTTTGTCATAAACTTGAAATGACTTTTAAAATCATTACTCGATCAAAATTCAACAATAATTCATGCCACTTCAATTTTAAGAGGATTAAAAAAAAAGAAGATAAAAAGATACTAAAAGTACATACTATTACAAAATATGTGTACTTTTTATATATTAAAGACACATATGACAAATTTAAATACTGATTTATAAGAAAGATTATGCAAACAAGTGAGAGGAAATTTGTGTCCATTATAAACGGATCTGCATCTTATAGGCCCATGAAGCTCATTACCTCAAGCCACACATCAAATTTTTTAAATTTAAACCGTAGCGTCCACTTTGCATAATGCCCGTTATTTAATAAATTATGTATATTTATTTATTTTCTTGAGCTACATCCGAAAATAAATAGGGAGATCAGGACGAGTCTTTCTTACACTTAATTCTAACATATGAAAGAGAAGCAAAGAATGTTGAAATGCATTCATAATAATGATAAGAAGCAACTCATTTGACAATAACATGTGCCCCAAGATTAACTCTCCTATAAACCTAAGAGCATAAAATTGTTCAATTATATATATATATAATTGTTATGTATCATTTAATATATAAAAAATACGTGGGCTTGTCTAGTAATACTTTTGAAGATAATTAAAAAAAAAAAAAAATCCCTTTTAATATTACATTAAAAAAATATATGCTTCTTACGTCATGCCAAATTCAGGTTTCTCCCGGTTTCTCTTTTGGTACCAATTTGTAGTTTCCAAAACCCTCACGTCGTCGGTCACATTCGCTCGCGACCTCTTAATCACCTTCTATCGGTCTCCTTCTATTGCGAAGAGTAAGGCTGGCTCGTTCTATTGCGAAGAGTAAGGCGGCTTTTCATTGAGAGGTAAGCCTATTTACTTTAATTTCTCCTGCTATTTTTCGATTTCATGCTTTTAGTTTTCGTTCTTGGAAAATTGGGATAGTTTTGTGCTTACAAAAATAAAAATATGGATTATTATGCAGTTGCTTTGTGTTCGATTTTGACTTTGTCGTTGTAGTTAGGGTTTGGTTGCGTTCAGCAATACGCCAAGCTTCTTCCTCGTGAGAGACGATTACGCTCTCTGATTTTTTGCTTAAGTCTGGTTTGGGTGTTTGAATGTGAATGTTATTTTTAGGGCTTTTGGTTAAGGCATATATTTGAGGCTAAAAGATTTGGTTTGTATTGATGAAACTGTTCTTTGGCAAGGACGCATAAAGATTTTGGCGTTTCAATCGAATATATTTCCTAAAATTACTATATAACTATATTAGTAATTTAAGACAGGGAAATGCTTCTTTGTATAAAATCTCTTGGTATTCTATTCATTATTAGTTTTTTTTTTTTACTTATCAAAAAAATATATATATATATTTCCTAAAAAGAAAATTTGGGCGAATTGTTATTTCACTTGTTCTGTATCGTTTTGAAAAGAAATGATATGTCCAGGAAGTTTTTATTTTTATTTTTATTTATATTTATTATTTATTTATTTTAAAAAAGCGCAGTAGCATAGGCATCCAGAATTATGTGCAAACTTGAGAGGAAATTGAAGAGGGGTTGCACCCAAGTGTCTTCCTCTTTCTTTTTTTTTCTTTTTTTTTTCTTTTCAAGTACCATTTATGCAGACAATTATGCTATTGTTTTTTGTTATCGGCAGAGTAAAGATCTCCATCCCGTTCTCCTTTTCTTAGAGAGAAGTATTTATTTGATGGAAATTGGTAAGAATAGATTGATAAATCAACAACTTATCGATATGGGTAATGCTGTTTATGCTTTGTCAAATGTAATGCAACGATTAAATTAATAACATGAACTATATTGCTGTCCTTGCACCATGGGACCCCAATCAACCATACATCCCTGTCAATTCCTTCCGCAGAATACTTTTATCAGAGACCATACACACCTGAGAAGGCCATCTAATGATATTTTACACATTGAGACCTACAAGATGCAGAGAAGTTACCTTCTGCATCATTACTCTTTTTGACCCAAAGCAGCAGCACCCCACCCGAAGGACATACTGCACACAGATTATCCCAGCCAGTGACTTGAACCCAAAAGCAATGAGTTAAGAAACCTTTGCCCCAGTCAATTATCTGTAAAATGAACACTGGACCACCTTCTTCGGCAATCACTTTGAAAGATTTTCACTCAATCTGAAAAAAGCTACTCCTTCAATTAACCCAAAACTTGGTTGATTGTATAAAAACGGAGGCTGGGTAATTTCAGGATCTCTAGACGCTAGCGTGATATAACAGAATCATAATGAATTGGAAAAATAGGTCTGCTGGAAATATTCACCGTTGTATTGCTTGTGGATTAAAATTTTATCTACTTTTAGCAACATATAATTAATTCTCAAAATGGTACCTCATTTCACTTTCATCTGCCAATCGAAATAGGGTGGAAATACCATCCTTATTGGTCTCATGTTGTGGATATGTTGTTTACTACCTGTGTATTTATGCTATCTTGAATAGTAATTTTCTTACATATGTTGTTGCCAGGCAGAAGTAAATGGGAGGAAAAGGAGTATCAAGAGGTCATTCTCAACCTGGAACTTCTTCTGGGAAGAAAAGACTGAAAACTGGCGAGACTAAAGGAAATCTTGATGATGTTGTTCTCATTGATGTTGACAGTGATCAATCTAGTAATGTTATTATTATTGACGGTCCCGAACCTATACAACAGACTTTAAGAGGTTCCAATGTGCAGAGAAAAGGGAGAAAATTTCCACTTGAGGGTGTTATTAGTATTGACGATGATGAAAGTGATATCATGGACCATCCTGGAATCAGTGACAAAGGTGGTGGGGATCTGGATAGTGATGCCACCTCAAGTAAAAGATGTTGTCCTTCCTCTAAGAATATGCGGAATACTGTAGACTTGGATGGTGATGAATGTTGGGTTGTCCATGAAAAAAGATCTTCATTCAAGTTGTCAAAGTGCAATCAAACATACTCAGAGAAAACTGCTAGCAGAAATCGTTATGGTTTGGATTCCGAGTTCGAGAGTGGTTCATCTGATAGCGATTGTTCTGATTGTGAGCTTATGGAAGGTTCTTTTGGAAAACTTCATGAACAGTGGAAAAAAGCTTCTTTAAAGAGAAAACATGATCTTCCCAATGGTCAATCTGGTTCAGATGATCAGACTAGTATTTCTGGTTCCCATACTGATAGCCCCACAAAAGTTGAAGTAGAAAATAGGACAGAAAAGCATCCAGAGGTCCCTGTTTGTTCAAGTTCTAGCAATGAGGATTGTGAAAAGGAAAATTTGTTTGGCTTCTTTGCAAGTGGTGATGGATACATGCGGAGTACTTCCTTAGGCTCTGGTATGGAGAGCCCTTTTGTGAAATTTGATCATAGAGATCCTCCTCTCAGCCATGGGTGGCAGAGATGCAATCATGTTAATAGTGGTGGCAGTGGTTTTTGCCGTGGAGAACAAAGTCATCGAAGACATCCTTTATCAACTGATCAAGGACAGAGTGATAAACAATCTAAATATGCAAGGTCCAATCAAGAAGGTGAAATACATGCTGGTCCTGGTAGAGTTGTATCAACGAACAAAGATGGTGACTTTCCACAGGCACCTTCTAGTTGCAATTCCTTTGATGAAACAAATGATAATCTTGATAGAGTCGTGACAAATGAAGCTGGTGGCAATGAAGAAGAACAGGTTAATGGCATTGGCAATGGTTTTTGCAATGAAGAAGAACACCAACCCCAGAGTTCTTTATGGTCCAACCAAGAGCAGGGTGGTAAACGATCTAAATGTGCAAGTTCCAATGAAGACAGTGAAGTACATGTTAATCTTGATCGAGGAGGTATATTCAGGAACAAAGATGACGGGTTTCAATGGGCACCCAGTTGCAGTAATTTTGATGAGAAAGATAGAGTTGTGTCGAATTCTCGATCATCTGGTGAAACACAGTTTGATAATGGTGTTGCTTGTGCTGAGTACAAAGTTAGAGCTTTTCCTGAAGAATCTTTCTTTTGCAACATCCCTTTCAAAGGCAAGTCAGGAGTCGGTAATGAAAAAAAATTTTCTAAAGAAAAGGTTATAGAGGATTCTGAGCAAAGACATTTTAGCAACACTCAACGTACTGAAACACATTTGGTGGAAGCAAAAGAGGCATATGATGTAAGGGATCAATTACTTGCCCAAGATGGTGATGTTACTCCTTCTTGTCAAACAGATATAATTAATGAACGAGAAAAGCTGAAGGAGACTGATGAATACAAGCGAGCAATTGAAGAAGAATGGGCATCTAGGCAGCGACAATTAGAAATTCAGGTTTGACATATATATTAATTGTGGGTAGTTGCTTCTAAATGCCATTCTGTTTTCTCCCATGTCATATTTATCCTCTTCTAATTTTATACTGTACCATGTATTTGCATGACTGAATATCTTTTTTCCCCTCCTGATTTGCACTCACATTTTCTTATTTTGTCCATTGAGCAGGCTCTAATATTTGTGTGTGAATGTATAATTATTGCCTGGAATTGTTAAAGAAAGCACATGTGTGGTACACGCATATTGCCAGCTAATTTTTTCTTCTAATGTATTTCATACACAGGTCATATGGATTAAAGTGTCCGCTTTTATGCCTTCACATAATTCTCAACTATCTCTGTTGAATAACACTTATGTCCTATGAATTCTTACTAAGTATCCGATGCAGTTAATGGTCTAATGCATATCTAACAAACAAGAGTATCTATATGAACTATCACATTCTGCTCGATAATGTGTTAGTTATGTAGTTTAAAACTAGGTACAATTAATGTTTAAGTTTACAATGCTTTTGAGATGATAAAAATTCTCTGAAAATTGTCTATGGTAAGAGTTTCTTCTGGTGAGATGGTAGGGACATTAAATAAAAATTTAATTTATTAGAAGTTTTTTTACCCCTCTAAATGTTTTTTTAATTTTTTTTATTATAAGTAATTGAGATATTATTAAATGTAAGACACCCACGCACACAGGAGTTTAGCTGCCCTAGCCTTTGGAGGTAGCTAAACCACCTCCAAAGGCCATTGGGTTCGGCCGCTTCCTTTGGTAATCAGGGTTACTTCGGCCACCTCCAAAGGCCAGGTTGGGGGTGGGGGAACCACCCCTTGTGGCCATGGCCAAAGGGGATGGTTCGGCCACCCCCAAACCCCCTCGTTCTGTTAATTTTGTTTTTATTTTTTTCTAATGTGGCATTTTTAAAATGGTATGGCAAAGTTAATTGGTGTTGACTCATTAATATGTACACGTGTCAAGATTTCATTAGATATGATGTGGCCATCAGCTTACATATCATTGCTTACCGTTAAAAAATCTAATGGATGTAGTGATTTGATAACATTGCATACTTTAAGAACTGCCTTTTACATTCTAAGGAGTGATTTTAATAAAAGGTAAAACTATAGAGCCCTTACAGTATTTCTAAATTTTTCTCTTTAGTTTTGAACATTTTTTTGGGGCTGTTCATGAGACATGTTCTTCACTTCTTATCTTAAAAACTTAGGTTGAAGCATATGGGCAAACCAAGAACTATTGAATTATTCAATAGTTGACAAACGTATTATCTGAAACTTAAATATACTTGCTCTTTTGCAGGCAGAAGAGGTACAGAGGTTGCGCAAGATAAAAAGAGCGGAAAGGCGTTTACTGGACATGCAAAGAAGGCAAAAGCAACGTGTGGAAGAAGTGAGAGAGACTCAAAAGAAGGTGTTGAAACTTTTGATTTAGCATAATAGATATATTATAACTTCCCTTCGACAAGGATGCTTTTCCTTAGCCTTCTCTGGTTTACCTTCTCTTGCTCTGCTTCCGCTTGTCTTTCTGCTACAGTTAGCTGTTTATGTATTTCCTTCTCAAGTTTAGCCAGACACGATTTACCATTTCGAAGATTGCTAATATTAATTTCTCCCCCTATCTTCTAAATGATGCCAAATACAGGATGAGGAAAATATGAACTTGAAAGAGCAGCTTCGTGTTGAAATAAGGAAGGAGCTTAATAAATTGGAAATGATGTGCATTGATATGGCTTCATTGCTTCGTGGTTTAGGAATCGAAGTTGGAGGTGGTTTTTATCCCTTGCCACATGAGGTGAGTTACATACATCGCATGCCTAGATACGTACCTACCTACCTACCTACCTACCTACCTATAAACGTTCATAGATAATGGTTCAGTTCTTAGTTCTTATTGATATGGTGCAACTGAGACTTGCATACAAGTTTATGGATTTACATATGTCCATAGAACCTTTTGGTCAGAAGTCTTTTTGTATTACAAAGTGCAATATGTTGCTTTTATGAGTGGGCGGAATCAATTGTTGGTTGACAGGCTATTTATTATGATTATATATACTTGTAAGTTATGTTGGAAAATGTCAGTGGACTGTATTGATCCTTTGTCACTGCTTTAGTAGTTTTGTGTATATTCTTCACTAACAGAAGCAAAACGCGCTACGATACTTGAAATAGAGATTGGTGTATTTGAATTGTGTGGTTTGGTTAGATTCTCATAGCATGAAGCCACGGGAAAAGTGGCCACACATACACCTTATATCAAAACTCTTTTCTGTTGCTTTTCTTTTTTTCGATAATTTTTTTTTTGATGAAGGGTGGTGATGATTTCAGGTGCATGCAGCTTATAAACGAGCCTTGTTAAAGTTTCACCCAGACCGGGCGTCAAAAACAGACATCCGCCAGCAGGTTGAAGCTGAAGAAAAATTTAAGCTTATCTCTCGCATGAAAGAGAAACTTTTAGGGACTTCATTTTAGTGAGTGCTAACAGAAGAGTTTTAATTTTAATTAGAAATTTATCGATTTCAGTTGCATTGATTGTAGCCTATTTGTGGGGCTTGTATCCTAGTTAGTTTCCAATTTTCTTTCATATTTTATCTGATGTCCCTGAGCCAGTGAGTCAGGTCCCGCAAGTTGTATTTGTAACACGGTTATAATTTTCTCTTATTCTTTAAGGAAATCATTTTCAGCATCTGTGAACTGCAATATTCTCCATCCTTCGTCTCTCTCCACCCCCCACAATATTGTGAACCGCAATTAATTTTTGCCCTCCCAATTCTAGTTCCGCCTATGTAAACATGTTAGACTTCTCAATTATATCCTTCTAATTTCGTGTTAGGTATATGGATCGTGTCAAAAATTGTCAGTCCTACATTTTATAGTTATGATTTAATGTTGGTATATCTAACAATGTAAACGATGCCATATCATTTAATATTTTTGAATGATATGCATATTTATTATGTGGCATCATCTACATTGTTTATACCAACCCAAGACTTGTAAAATACTCATAGAAAATTGACCAAAACTCGTCTATGCCAACCTAGGATATGAGGGGAGGACATTTTTAGGTCTAAGAATTTGCTACCTCAGCGATTTTCTTCATAGCTAAGCTGTGAAGGGACCCCTTGTATGGCAATGAGATTCTTGCGAAACAAAAGCAAGGTCATAGGGTCTCTGGTTGGGGCTAAAGACTTTCCAATGCTTAAGTTAACATCTTTATTTTTAGGTAAGAAAGATAATGAAAATTTGCTTCTAATTATCCATGAATCGGTGTGTGTTTAGAGAGGTATGTGAAAAATGAGAGGGAGAGAGGGTTGTCACACACAGAGAGAGAGAGAGAGAGAGATGAGGGAGAGACGTGTGTGAGGGGGAGGAAGAAAGAATCAAAAGAAGACCCATTCTCCTTTCTCATTTTATCTAAAGATGCAACAAAAAAAACAAAAAAAAAGTGTACACTAGGTGAGTGGGTAATGACATATTAAAATTCGAATATATGTTTTTTTTTATTCACAAGTTGCTTAAAGTTTTATGGATATATAGAGAGACAGAGCATCGTTACAATGTCCAAGACTTGGAAAATACACGTAGAAGATGGACAAAAACTGTCGTTTACGCCAACCCCCAGGATACTATTGACTGCAACATGACTTTCTATGTTCCTAGAGATTGACCGCTTTGTAGTATAAATACTCTACGAGCTTTCTCTTTCCCAGCATCTGTTCGATCAAGAGCTGAAAATTAGATCATCAATATTGACATCATTGTGGAGTGTGGGGTCATAATGGGTGGCAGCGAAAGCTCACAGAACCATAAGAAAAACGACGATTTGGCTGGACATGTACATAGAGATGATGCGTCTAAGACAGTCGAGTTATCAGGTGGTGATATTGTCGCAGGTGTTCTATTAGCGGGTCTCGCAATTGCTGTCCTGTTTGGCTCAGAATCTAAATCTAAGAGGAAAACAATGATAACTCCCGAAAGAGGCACTCGCATATTCAGGGATGACTTTGAACGAGACCCTGCGTCCTACTTTCGCGACTTGCGCAAGTAGTAAACATAATTTTTATATGGGATTTGGTCCTCTTCTCTTTTGTCTTCTATGTTCAATAAAGCTTTCGGTATTGAGTCTTATATTTTTTGCTGGTTAAGGCATGCGGCTAAGGATACCCTCTACATTTAGCTGCGTAAAATTCATTGGAACATGTCGTTTTTGAATGGAGTACTATGATGGATTGTGTTGTTATCTACGTGGGATGTTCTTTTCTTTTCTGTCTTCTATTTATTCTTCTGTCTAAACCTAATGTGTTTTGCATTTCTAGATGAATGTTCTCATTCTCTCTCTCTCTCTTTAATCAAAGAGTAAGTTATATATGTTTGGAAAATTATGTCAAAAAAAAAAGGTATTTAAAAGATAATAGAGAAAATAAATAATTGAATGTGGAGTCATTAGTTAAAATAGAAAAAACTAGCTTTTAATTAATTATTTTATATAGAAATGTAAAGTATCAATTGTCAATGCTCCAAGTCATCAAGCGTATGCAATAATCTAATGTCTAACTCTCAGAGAGCTTCAGAATTTCTAACTTTGATATGATTGAATGAATAATTTGATGTTTTAACTTCCATCATATGAGTATTTATAACCAACCAAGAAACACAACTTTTGGTAATGGAAGTTATTAATTCCAGGAGATACAACTCTTGGTTTTATATGGACCAACTCCACTGTGGGTATATTGAAGTCTAATTCCTAACATATTGAGGTATAATTTTTATGTTTTTTTAATTGACAAGTTATGTGAATCCTGTATGCTAATATTGTTATACTAGTAGTTAAGGCTTCCGAGAATTACACCCTTGCATATTTCCGAACCTGCAGTCTATAACTCCCATCCGTGCAGTTTATACTTGCTTTAAATGTATAGATTAAATTAACTAAAAAAAAAAGATATATAAATTAAATCATCAAATTATTTGACTGCTTTGACTTGGCTTGACACATTGTGAGAATGTTAATAATGTTGGCACGGAGAATTAAAATTGAGCCTCTAATTCCAATTCCAGGCTTCAACTCAATGCGATCAAAAATATCCAAAGTACAACCATATCCCCTCTTCAGCATGTATATATATATATATATATATATATATATATAACAAGGCTACAACCAGAGGGAGGGCATGGAAATCAATGCTACTATGTATACCTAAATACATCTAACAAAGCATGAAAAGCCACCTTCATCTCCTCCTCTTACCGCCTTTTCCTAATTGCCCAGATTTGAAAGCATGTTCTTGCTCTTGAAGGAATGCTAAAGCCTTCCCATACTTCTCTGCTCTTTCTTCTTCATGCAGTCTCTTGTCTTTTTCTTTCACCTCAAATAAGAAAGAATTGTCTTTACGCAATTCACGAGCTGCCCCTTTAGCTTCACGTTTCAGAAGTTTCTTCAACTTTCTGCTCTCAGCCCGTTCACGATCTGGATCATAATCTCTCCCCTTGACAAAGCTGCAAAACAACATGACATTAAATGCTCCATTCCAGCTGTCCATTCTATGTAACGTTATCTAACACAACAAAGATTAATATTTGGGGAAAGGTGAAGAAGAGAGTAGTAAATTACTTCTCCTCAAATTTTGGATTCAGTAATTTGATAGGCTGTGGCTTCTGCTTCCGCATTTGAAGTGGTCGTCGTAGCATGTAATGTTCCTCTGCTTTAGTCTTAATGAGTTGAGCAACATCTTTAAATTTATCTTGCAGCACATATGGCATGTTTTCCTGCTGTGCCACTTCAAATAGCAACATTGAAACCGGCAAGAACATTTCAGGGAAGGAACTCAATCCCTCGTAAGTGTTTACATATTCACGTAGGGTTTCAATCACAGTTACCAGCACACTTGCCCTGCAAATTGAAGGATACAATTTTGATCAAGTGGCAACAACCTTGAGAAAGGGACATCCTTAAGGAACTACAAAATCTAATTTACAACATTTTGAACAGAACTAGAAATGAGACCCAACACTGACTGACATTTTTAACCTAGAATCTTGTGGGGATATAAATATATTCATAGAAACCATCTAAAGAAAGCGATCTTCATATTTTTGTGCCAGTCTAAATGGAGAACTTTCGAGGTTCGGTCATAAACAATATCTTGTCAACTGGGTAGTCAAAATAAGAAAGAGAAAAAACCAACAAAGTAATGCATAATTACTGGACAATATCACTATAACACTATGGTATACCAGAGTGTATCAGCAAGTTCTATACCACAAAACAATATACCATATTGTAGCATTAAGTAATGTGATCAAACCCCATCAACTACAAACCTGAAGTTATCAGAGTTGAAAAAAGGCGAGTCCTCAGGCATGTCCATTATCATTGTGAAATTTAGAGGACTACTCTCAACTTCACAATCACGTACAGAAAGTAATGGACTGAGTGCTTTGAATTCCATAAGATGATAAAACTGCAAAAAGGTAAACAATCATGCAACTTCAGGATAAGTGTGCCCATCATCTGGTAACGTCTCAAGCAAAAGCAAGATAATTGACTCAATACTGTATTAAGAAAAAATTAGGTGCCTTCTAATATTAAAAAACGTGATCCAAAACACAAATAATGGATCAAAGAATCATACTTGAGAATCCTGACATGAAACCTGTTTCCTGTTTGTAGCTGCCATCAGCAAAGTTCGGAGAAACATTATTGCTTCAGGACAGAACTTCTTAGATTGTCTAGTGACCTGCAAAATGAATTAATCGCACAAATAGCTCAAAATCACAACTGATGAAAAATGTGATGACATACAAGTTCAATCAAGGCTAATAAAGAAAGCATACGCAAAATCAAGGAGTACAGAATAACAGGTATGCATAATGAAGAAACACAATTGGATTAGCACAGAACTCAAATGAAATTGATTAATTATGTAACAAAATGTATTATTAATTATGCAAAGGTCATTCAGAAGAGTCAAAAAGTACTTGTGGTAACTTTTATCATGATGCAAGGGGCAAGACATGCATTTTGCTTTAATTTAGTTTTATGTTTTATTTAATTGTCTTGAGTCAAGGGTATTTTTGGTAATTCAATAAATGGGCATTGCCTTCAATTAGGATTAGGATTTAGTCGTGAGTCTATTTAAGAGTGATTTTTACTCCAATGGAGGGGGACTTTGATGGAATAAAAAATACGTAGAATTAATCCACCTTATTTCTCTCTTTCTCACACCCCCCCCCCCCCCCCAATTTCTTCTCTCTTCCCGTACTTATTCTCTCTTTCTCCTCCTTTTAACTTCTTTCTTCGTCCCCTTTACAGCTTCTTTCTCCTCTCTTTTCCCTACTTTTACCTACTGATTTTGTGATCATTTGTTGTACTACATCACCTTCCACAATGTTGTGTTGCACGATGTTTTAACCTAGACCAAATCAACCTGTTGCATCGTCAGCCAGTCATCATCTGGTCCACTCAAAGTTATTTGACAATTTTTGGTTGACAACCAAATTGGAAAGTGTTTGGCCACAGTCCTACCACCATGTGGCCTATGGGTCATTGCACTTTAACAAGTACTACATCCGCAACAGGAATTGAACTGAGGTTTGTGAACAGAAGTCCTCAAATACAATGCCTTATTACTTTTCATTGATCATTAGGCCAATGGAAATATTGTATGCCCTATATTTCTTTATAACAGATATCCAAAGCTTCTTACATGTTTTTCCCCAATAACAAAAGTAATTCTCTATAAACACATTATGATTAAAATAAGTGTGTATGTTCGTATAAGTTCTATATTATATCAGGTCCAAATAAGTCATTGTTTTATGTACAAATTATCTTTAATTTGACAATCCAGTGATTAAATATTTTATTGTGTCATGCTAATATTATAAGTTCATGTAGGTTGATCTGACGGTCTGAACAATGACCCACGTACCAGGGACTTCTCTGGGTAATTGCAGTAGCATGAAGATCACAAACATATGATCGAAGAGATAATGCTCTTGTAACAACTTTCTAAGACTCTTCAACAAACCTTATTAAACATACCATAAGGACATTGCAGAAATTGAGGAAAGAAGAAATGGAAAATAGTTATAGAAAATACATACAGAGAGAAGCATAGAGCATAAGAAAGATCCAATTGCAAAATCCCGACCCGACACAATAGGACAGCGCATCAGATATTCACACATCAACAATACTGCTGGAGTCATGACCACATGACGAAAGTCGGAGCAAGGGAATATCATGGACCAGAGCCTTAAAAGAAACAATGTTTTCAATGAAGGCCAACTGCTAATTTCTGCAAGAATAAAAAAAATTGAACCTTTTACAAACATTGAACAAGTATGTGTGTATATATATTATGATGTATCAGAAACACTTGGTCGCAAATGATGAATTTGGAAGAACAAACAAGTATACAACTTCATTAGGTCAGACCTGGGTCTTTGATGCTCTCACAAAGTTGTGATCGAGTCCGTAATATCCTTTGACGAGCACATATTGCAGCAAAGTAAGGAATCTCCACACTCATCTCCATTAATGGCTTCACCAGCAAATTTAGTAGCTCGCAATTTAAAGGCTTTTTACCCGCTAAGATGGCAAAATACTGAAGTAGCACACCATAAAACACCTACACAGGCGCAGAAACACTGATGAACATCTATGGAAACAGGTTGACAACATGGTTTATATGTAAATACAAATCAAGAGCCATGGCAGACCATATCTTAGTTCTCACGAGTAGAAAGTAGATTAACGTAAAGCCAAAGCTATACTAGAAAAATAATGAGCTATTTAGAAGGTAATTACAGATTATAAGCTTATTGCTTCAGAAATTATGTGAAAACTATAAACTAATGTAAGTTAATGACTAAACCCAATCAGCTATTTCGAGAGCTCAGAAAGCGAGTTATGTTTTTAAAGTTAACAGCATCTAGAAAAAGAAAAAAACAAACTGACTCATCTACATGTCAACTTGAGTTGATCGAATCAAGTATGCATGAAAAGTTGTTCTGTTATCAGCTTCCTTATACAATTTGAATGCTCAGAAGTCATCTAGTTTCTCATGAATTTTAAAATTTTCTACAAAAAGATGAAAGGCAAAAAGCTTCTTGAAAGGAGCACATATTAATATTTTGCCATACAAGTCACCTTAAAATATTCAGCTTATAATTATATTATAGCTTTCTTACTTGACTCAACCTTATGAATTGTAAAAGCTGAGTCAGGCATTGTGAAATTTAACTCATGTCTCCAAGATTCCTTTTATATACTTCTGGTGTACTTAGAGGCACCTTATGCTTTTAATAAGATTGGTTATTACTTATCAAAAAAAAAAAATTGGGAAACCTAATTGGTGAATATTACAAATAAAGCAGTAAGAATATATTTATATCAAAATAAGAGCATCTAAAAGTTTCATACTTGCATTTTCTTTCGATTTTCTGCTGCAAGCTTGATTGCATTGCTTGCCCGAATTCGATTGATTATCAACACAATTTCAGTATTAGTGCAATTGTCCAACAATGTAGATAACTCTTCAAAACTCGTTGGAGCTTCAATTAAGTAGGGAAGGTCTGCTCGAGTTGAAAGGTTTCTACCATCTGCTTTTATTTTCTTGGCTTCTAAAGCATCTTTATCTCTCTTACTAGTTTCAGCAGCAGCATTTTTCTCCACCTTCTTCTGGTCTCTTGGCCCCATCAGTTGCTCATCACTATCATCATCATCATCATCATCAAGTTCTTCTTCTTCACCTTCTTCTTTATCATCTTCCAAATCTGTGTCGAGATTATCATCATCACTTTGTTCCCAGTCCTTCAAAGATAGGTTGCTTTTACCTTCCTCATTATCTTCATCGGATTCTTCTTCATCACCTTGATCTTCAGCAGTTTCTGAATCACCAGAAGAATCACCAGCTTCACTCTCAGAATTGTTCTCGTCCCTTCTTTCAAGAATCTCATCAACCCAACCCTTTTTGGTCCTGGGCTGCTCTTCAAGCGAGAAGGAATCACCTAGATCATCCCCAGATATGGATCTTAGCCCCCGGGTAGACTGTTTCTCAGCAACATCATTCTCTTCATCACTGGAAGAATCAGGAGCAAGCATTCTCTTCTGTCGCTCTTCCTGATATGTGGTGCATAATACAAATTTGTAAGTATTGAAGTTTATATTACCATATCATACAGTTGAAAACAATGGTGCATTTCCAGATTAGAGCATTCTATTCAACAATAAAGATGTACAACTCAATGAAACAAGATCCACATTCAGCTTGGTGACAAGTGCGGCAATACATGCATGGTGCATATTCAGCATCTTACTACAAATAACATGTATCATTATTAAACTATATCAAGTATTACACGGTAGGACACTCAATGTTGGCCAAGTCAAGCTATATTCATGTACCCTAATGAATATATACCCTAATGAATATATAGTCAAGCTATATTCATGTACCCTAATGAATATATAGTAAACTCACTATTAACAATCACAAACCACAAAACCATTGTCAAGATAACAAGAACTCCATCTTTTATTAGCATGCATGCACATGTACCCACACACAAAGAGCACAATTATGATTTGAGTGTGTAGCACTCATACCTCCAAACGCTCTAGTCGTTCTCTCTCCTCCTGAGCAATCTCTTCAGGGGTCTTTGTCCTATCTGAGGGGCGAGCACGCATTTCCAGTCCCATCTCTTTGACAAGTTTGTCATAAGAGTCAGGTTGATCCTGCAGATACAACAATTTAATGCTCAAAACTGTGCAAGTAGCAAAACATTAGCCTCACATCACATATGAAAAAAAAAAAAAATGATAACATGTGAATACATAACACAGACAACCTTCGCACGGATGGTGGTTTATTGTATGCCAAGCTGGAGATTTGGTGGGGTGGGGGCTCAGGGTTTTTTAACTTTTTTTGGGTGGGGGTGGGGGGTTGGGAAGGCACACAAAAATGAAGTAGTAGCAGCAGTGGTAGTAGTAGTAGTAGTAGATGTAGGAACTATAGAACGAAAGTTGCCATCTAGAACCTTCATCAGGAGACCATACCTGATTAATAGTTTCTAATTTTTCAGTTCTAGATGACTCATCCTTCTTCCTTTGCTCATTTGGGATGCTCTTGTTTACAAGAGCCTTCAAAGCATTCATCTTGCCTGGTTCAGTTAATGATAATAACGCCTCAGACTGCACTAACGACGTGAAGTTTTTGTCCAATTCTTCCATCAAATGTTCATTTTCGTCCTTCTCTTTTGCTTTTTGGGCCTGGAAGAAGTTAGTGGAAAATGTAAATAAGGAAATAATGCAACTTCATTGACAACGCAGTTTCATTAATATGAAAAAGAATGTTTACCTTAAAAAATTTGCTCTTTGAGATAATCTCTGCCATCACTTCTTTCTTGCTTTTGTGTTTCTGCAGTGAAAAAGGTATTGCTTTGAATCAGGTTCAAGCCGTCATCCAAAATCATTCACATACTTAGAGAGAGAGAGAGAGAGAGAGAGCTTCTTTGTTAGATAAATATAAAAATATGGAAATTACTTTTACAAAGATATAGATCACTTTCTTACACCAAATTAAAAATTATTCAGCAGATGACACAATCCGTTCCAGGAATATGAATCTGGGTCAGAAAACTCTAATCTTCAGGTCAGGAAATATATATAAACCAAATGATCAAAAGCTACAATATACGCTGCTAATCAAAGTACTCAACTAACAGTAATGTCCACGAGAATTAACTAGCACAATCAAGACGAATCTTAGTGGAACAAACAAAGAAATGAAACCTCCTTTTTTTTTCATAATATATATAAACCAAATGACTACTTATCAAAAAAAATATATAAACCAAATGACCAAAAGCTACAATATACGCTGCTAATCGAAGTACTCAAGTAACACTAATGTCCACGAGAATTAACTCACACAATCAAGATGAATCTTAGTGGAACAAACAAAGAAATGAAGCCTCCTTTTTTTTCATTGATGCTAGAACCAGAAAAACAGAGGACTAAGCAAAGGATTAAAAACAATCATTGCTGGCTAAAGCTGCAAAACAGCTCACTGGCATAAGATGGAGTGAGGGAAAAGCAATTCCCAAAAAGAGGTAATAAACAAGAGCAGTTCAGAGATATAAGACAAAAAGGTCAAACAAAACAGTCCAAAATAAGAAAGTGTCATTGAGTTGACAATCTACACTGTCATCATATTACAAGTAATAATATAATTGTGAATGTAACAGACCAAAAGTGAGATAGCAGAATAGGTCTCACATTTTCCTCGCCTTCAATCAGACCCCTTTCCAGTTGATTCTCTGTCTTATGAGCATGAAATTGCTTTAGCATCGCTGACTCTTCTGCACAATTAGAGGCAGTGTTGATGAAATCGCCAATCCCGAATAACCAATAATCAGATAGTAAGCAATAGCAACTGTCCAACAGAATCTATCAAAAAAATAAACTACAAACTGCATATTGTAAAATTTTGTAATCCAAGCAAGTTATCAAGGGACAATAACACTAATCAGCAGCAAAACTGTCAGCCAAAGAAGTGGTAAAAAATTGTAATCAAGAATGTCCAAAGAGAAGAGTGTCTAACAGGACAGCAACCTATGCAAGGTGCACACAAATGTTAATACCCAAATGTAGTGCCTTGGGGACCCTATATAAATTAATGGAATAAAATTAACATAAGACCAAAATTTAGATTATTTAAAAAACATTCTGAAGAGCTTGTTCTTCTATCCGAGAAGGATATAAGTTTGTTTTTAAATGTCATATTTTATAATAATTTATCATATCCCAAAGCAGTTTGTAAATGTCAAGATCCAAAGGAGTGGATATTTTCATCCATAGAAAGACAGAGATGATGAGCAATCACAGCACCTATGCATCTGAAATCACACCCAAGAGCAAGAACTTCAGAAGATAAAATTCAAGTGGAGTTACATTGATATGATACAAGTCAAGAATAGTGCAAACATATTGTCACGGAGAGAGAGAGAGAGAGAGAGAGAGAGAGGAAAAAAGAGCATTAGATAAAGAATGATGTCCATATCAGGTTTTTCTTTTTCTTTTTCTTTTTTGCTTCTGCATATAAGCAAGAGTCCACTCTACAGGTAAGGCTACAACTAAAAGCCTAGTAGTATTTTCATAGCAGACAGAATAGTGCACCTCTGCAATTGTCTGCATTTGTTAATAACCAAATACTACAACAGGGGAAAAAAATCTCACAGAAATGGATGAATCAGTTTGCCACTAATGCTGGCATCATCTACAGAACAAACTGTTTTAGAAAGCAACGCATTACATAAATTTATATACTCTCAGGGGCCTCACCATCATGGTCATCATCATCAGGCAGCATTTCATCCTCAAAATCATCCCTTTCGGACAATGCACCAAGGCCATGGATTTCAAAATCTTCTTCTTCTCCATCTGATAAGTTATACTTGCTTTTTTTGTTCACTTTCAACTACAAAGGAAACAAGTTAATAAATTTTTACCATAAGAGAATTATGGATAATGATAACAATACACTCCTCTGACTCAAATCAGTTTAGAAAATATTAAGTTATCTGATGTCTTGTGCCAAGAAAACTCATGCAAACAAAAGGATATCACATTCAAAGTGATACACATATCGTCATTTATTCCCTTGAAAATTAAAGACTCATAATAACTGAGACAAAACAATTATAATGGTATGGTACACTGAACAGCTGAGTCAGTACTAGTTTCTATGGCTTTCTTTTTGTTTTCTAGAAACGTATAGTCGAGTCCATTCTTTCAGGTTTTTGAAAGAGAAAAAGCTCTAAGATTTAAAACTTACATTCTTCATTTTTTTAGTACTATCCCAACAGTCAAATAGATTATGCAAAAGAAACTAATGCAACGTTTAACCGAGAAGCTACAGGAAATCATACTGAGCTAAAGATTTGTAATTCTTCATCTGAATAACTTGGCATGAGCTTTTGAAACTATTGGAAACGTAAAAAATTTTTTTTTTTTTAAAAAGGATAAATCACAAAAATTTGTATGGTATCTTATTTGAATGTATTACATTCCTACACTCTCTCCGCAACCAAACAGAATATTAGGCTACCACCAAAACGCGGTAGACAAACAAGTGAACATCCAAGTGTTCAGGCAATCCAAACGAACATACCTGACGCTCACGCTGAGATCGCATAATGGCCTTATCGAACTCGCCAAGCGCATCGTTTTGCTCTCCAATACGCTTATCCAAGAACACGGAAGCCTTCCCACTTTGCTCATACTCCTTCAGCAGCGTCTTCTTCCTCTGCCTCAACCCAAAAGAAGCAAAAATACCATCACCAACCAAAAAAATACATATATGCATATATAATTTATCACGCAGAGAATGTGGAAAATGAATGAAATTAAGGGAGAGGCAAAGGAGTAAAGCTCGTTCGTGCCTTTTCGACGGCGACTGAGCGAGCGAGGCCGATACGGCGCTCTTCCCCCTTGCGCTTCTTTCCGAGTATGTCGAATTTTCTTCGGGACCAAATGGTCTCGAAAGGGTTGTGCTTTGGGGCCTGCACTTTCATGGCTACGACGTTGGGGCCTGACTTGTTCCTCTTCTTCTTCGTCTTCTTGCTTGCGTTGGCATCGGTGCTCGCGGGTTTTGATAGTTTAGCCATGCCCGATTTGATTTCAGAGAGTGCGTGCGCCTGTGTGGTATTAGGGTTTAAGGGTTTTGGAGGAGGTTGCAGAGCTATGGGTTTTGGTGATAGGGAAAGACTTTGGTGGGGCTCCGTCGGATATGGGTCGGATTGCGGTTAACTTCCTCATTAAAAAAACAAAAACAAATAATTCTTTTTTTTTTTCTTTTTTTTTTTGTGTGTGTGTGTCATACTTCATTTTTATTATTTTTAACTTTATAATGTGAACTTGTTAAATATTTTAAAATATAAAAATGAATTATATTCATAATGTAATAGATATAGCGCAAATCATTGTAATGAGTATTTATATAGAGATATGGGTATGTGTATGTAAGTAAGATTATGTATATGTGTGTGTTCTATAAGATAAATATATAAATTTGAGATTAGATTCTTTAAGATTTGAGTTAATTTATCTAATTATTCAAATAATAAATCTTAACAATAATTAAATAATTTATATTTAATATGAATTTACTAAGCAATTGCGATATTTAAGTTAAATAGAGTTTAAACAAATTATGCAGTCCCAATAATAAGTTCAAAATCAATTTGTATTTAAAACAAATTAAATGGACCGAACTTAAATATTCAATAGTTAGCGGAGTACAACCCTACCCATCCCGTGCTGCATTTGTGAAATGAAGAATTATGGTTGTTATGTTGGGCCACGACTAATGATAACGTCGGAAAAGCCTGGGAATACACAGCCGATCAAGACCTTTGGAATGGACCATGATTTGGGCTCAAAGTCCCTGAAAACTGAACTTGATGGAATTTAGGCCCAAATAGACATTTGACAGAGCGGTGAACCCCGGGCTTAGAAAAACGCTCATTTATCAAACACAAGGGCCCAAAATGCCTACACCCACCGCCAGCAACAAAGTAATTAATTATGTGCATATATAAGAGCATGTTTAGGAAATTAGGATTATTTTTGAGAAATATAATTTTTATGTTAAAAAATTTTTTTTTTTGACAAAAGTTTTATTTTTAAGCTTTTGCAAAAAGTACGCCGAGTATTTTTTTTTTCTTTAAACGAACTTTTAAACTCCTTAAACACATATCCAAACAAACCCTAAACTAAACGGTTCTTGATGCTTCCACAGTTCCACTTGCATTCATTATTATCGTCATATTATTATTTCAGTTGTATAAAAATTGTATAGCCGTCTTTGGAAATCATTATGCTATGGACCTATATGGTAAAACAATGTGAAAAAGCATGGATGGCTCTGCTGCATAAAGCAGCAGCCGCGAAATTTGATGATGAAGGTGAGAACAACAAATGTGAACCAAGGGCATTTCCAGGTGGATCAAAGTGTCCCCCACGTTGTCCTAATTTAGGTTCCATGTCGGCAAGAAAGGCCTGGCACCATGTGCCCTCAGCTACCACGGTAGCGTCCGGAAGAAACCCCAAAGGGGGTCAAAGGACCCCCACTGTCTCTCCCTTTGGCATAATACCCCAATGGCCTAAATAATGGCACTACTCACCTTTTTCAGTCACACCCAATACGTACCCTTTTTTTATTTAACCGTATGGTTTATTATTTACAGACAAATACGAAAACAATCATACATTTCCATATACATTTCCATCTGCAGGTAAGATTAGACGACCCTTTATGCATCATCACAAGACTCACATATAGTTAATATACTTTATATATGTAGTTTAATTAATTAAGCCAAGAGCCAGAAATCTTTCTGACGCTTGGTGGTGATCAAATACCCTCCAAGCTTCTTGCTTTTCCTCCTCACTGCAATCGCCATGCAATCAGCATTTTGGATACAGTACTCCACTACTCCCCCGGTGACCCGGCTGCCCGCCCACATCATCAGGAGACGCCATGTTGTGGAGCGTTTTTTCTGCCCCAAAACCAGCATTGACGCCCCTTGTTTTCTTGCTTCTTCCACTATTGTAGGCCCTTTCTCCTTCCCTTCCACCACTGCAACCTCAATTTGTACCTATAACGACCGACCATGATCATCATGAATCATCACCACAGAATTATAAGATTGAACAAATTGCATAAGCATGTCAGGAATTACCCACCTCCGGTTTCTTGGATTTGCACAATTTCTTCAAAGAATCGATAAATTCATAATTAGCCCTTGGAACGATCTCCTTGCCGGAGCCTTGAGCAGTAGCTGTGAAAAATGTATAGATGACCATACTACTTTTTCGGTACTGATCATCATAAATTAAATTAAAGCAATGAACTAATTAGATGGAAAACAGAGAAAAAAGAACCTGCAGCAGCTTGCTTATTAGATGGCTTGGTTACGCAAAGAAGAATAACTGTGTCCTGGTTCTGAACAGTGTGGGAGAGTGCCCATTGCAAAGCTCCCTTAGCTTCAAGGCTGGAATCAACCACAATCACAATCTTCCTACTAATTACCAACAGGGGTTTTTCCTCTTTGACATGGCCAGGATTCAGAGTTTTGGAGGAAGTGAGATTGCCGTGAGGAGGCTTGGATTGTGCAGGAGGGGAGCGGACCCTGGCATGAGGCCTAATTCTGTTGAGGCAGAAACCGGGCAACTTTGTAGTTATTTTGGGCATCTTGGTCCTGAGAATTAAGCGGAAGAAGAGATATTGAGTGGAGAGTGGCAACAATGAGGGCTGTGGGTGAACAGATTTCTAGATGTGGGTGTGGTCCAATATGGTTTAATTTCATCAGCTTTGGCTTTGGCTTTCGCCTTTTTCTTTCTTTGCCGTTTCATCATATGGGACTTCTATTGTTTCCTTTTATTTCCTGCTCGCAGTGGGGGCTTACTCCTCCACAACGTGCTTGTCATGAAGCTGTAGGCCCATCCCTCTTAATACCACCTCTTCACTTCATCAACACCATGTTAGTGTACTCATTTGTATTGCTTAATTAGCCGCTTTTACTCTCTTTATTATAGCACCTTATATATATATATATATATATATAAAGTTATAAGGGAAAAATATAAAAAAGTCTCTCAAACTACTGGTCGTTTGCCATATAGCCTCCCAATGTTCAAAAGGTACTAAAGTAGTCCCCAAACTATCACAATGTATCAAAAAGGCCACTTATTTTTTTATATTCCTATAATATCCCTATTCTTTTAACAAATAAAATAATAAAATAATTGTAAAAAAACCAAACAATTTTTTAAAAATACAAAAAACACAATGAGTGAATAAATACAAAAAAAAAAAAAAATGGAACAAATAAATAATTTAGGTCAACTACAGTGACTATTCATGTCGTATTAAAGTAAAATCAAAGGTAAGGTTTTTGAGATATTCCAAAAAAAAAAAAACAATTTAGTTCTTGGAGTCAAATTATGTTAAAAAATTATTTTTATTCGCCCATTGATTTTACTTTAATACGACATGAAGCAATTTGTAATTTAGGCCACCTACCGTGACTAATTATTTATTTATTTCAATTTTTTTTTTTTTTTTTGTATTTATTCGCCTATTGGTTTTTTTTTTTGTATTTTTCACTAATTTTTTGATTTTTCTTTTTTACAATTATTTTGTTATTTTATTTGTTAAAAGAATAGGGGTATTATAGGAATGTAAAAAAATAAGTGGCATTTTTTATGCATTTTGGTAGTTTGAGGACTATTTTAGTACCTTTTGAACATTAGGGGACTATATTGCAAATAGCTGGTAGTTTGGAGGGCTTTTTTATATTTTTTCCAAGTTATAACGCATGTGACTTTTGACGACCTCTAGTGGTGGCGACTTTCAGCGAACTCGATCTGGTGGCGGCGTCCAGCATCTGACGGATACTTTCAGCGAAAAATAAAGTGCGAGAAAAAGTTCATGCAATAAGAAGAAACTCAAAGTTGAAAAATGGTTCACAGTTTTAAAGAAGGAGAACCATGATTTTTTATCTAAAAAAAAAGAGAGAGAGAGGTTATGTCGAAAGAAATGGAGCTTATGATTAATTTTAGTTTAAGTTTGTACAAAGAAGTAGAGGAAGATTCTAACAATTAATTCCATGACAACTAGCAATTAAGCTACGCACTAACATTTCAATGAGGCCTATCCAATACAATTAAGTGCATTATGGTAATAAACCATGGGGACAAGCATTTAGGCCATCATAATAAAATAACAACATGATTTCCGGCCACTTATCATATAATTATTATAATCGTCCTTCCTTTAGTTTATTAGATCTAGCTATAACAAAGTTGAAGGTCAATTTATTCTGTGTTCCTTTTTTGCAACAAATAAAAGCATAATTAATAATGGAAGCTATAATAAAAACATATATCTTCATTATTAGCTTCCTTTTTTCTTTTTTCTTTTTTTGGCCGTACAATCCTCTATCCCAGACAATACAAATACATTAAATCCCTTAGAGACATTTCAGTCTGAAATAGCTAGCATATACTATGTACATTCGTGCATGTCAAAACTCAAAAGGCAACCAAAGTTGAAGGTTAGATTTAAAAGACTACTACGTACATAATTAAAGAGAACACCAGCACCCATGCATCAACCACTCGATGTAGTTTCTGACAGCAATTTCAACTTCTATTGGTCACTCGATCTTTGAAGTGGACAACATCTTAGAAGGATGACCGTGCTTTTTTGTGTCATTTTAAATGTGATGTAACTTTTAAAATTATCGTTGAATTTGCAATGATCATTAGATTTTGATCTATTAAACCCTTGTAATTAATAATGAGGCTGTGCTCTCTTATTAGGTGAGCAGTAAGCTTGTAATTTTTAGTTGCTGCAAGCCTTTTTGTTCATAGTTTAGTGCTGCATGCACCATTTAATTAGTATAATGATTAAGGGCTTAGCTTTTATATATTTATATATATTTATGTATATTTTATCCAAGTAACGTGGCTCAAACGCTAGCTACACAAATTAATCATCATTCCGACAGAGTAATGGAAATTATAGCACACATTTTCAATGATTTTTTCCTATAAGAAGGAAAAAATATCTTCAAATGATCGATTTCATAAAGAGTCCACCTTTCTTAATGTATTAAGTTCTCTTTCTTTAATGAGATATTTCACTGTTGATGCCGGTAATGTGGTCCTCCTGTCTTTTTTCTTTTATCCACATACATGCCTCGTGCTTTTCTCGACCAAAGTTCCCGAATCCAAAGTAATGGAATCAATTGATGCCACATTTGTAATTGTGCATTTGCTATCTGAGTTGGGATCTACAATAATTATCAGCTTGAATTGCTAGCAATTTATGTTGGGTGGTTTTGGGGCGCCTCCTTCAATCCCAAAAACTAGTTCAAGAGGTGAGGCTTTCTCTCACACTAATAAACGGACCACCAGTCCATTCCACAACTGATATGAGATAACTTCAGCAATCTCCCCCTCACGCATCGGGCCATGGGTCGAAGCAGAGACAACTCGTTTCTCCTGTGGATTGTTGAGCCAAGACTTGTTGTTGAACTTGAGCTTTAATACCAATGTTTGGTGGTCTTGGGCATCTCTCAACCTAAAAGCTAACTCAAGAGGTGAGACTTTTCCATACACTTATAAACCGACCATCAACTCCTTCCACAATCAAAGTGAGATAACTCTAACAATTTATGCAGATAATGTGAGAGTGTTTGTATAGAATCCATCTGTCCAACTAAAATGTAGACTTCTTAACCATTGACTAGAATAGAGAGATCCTATGTGGACCTTTTTCACATTACATACCCAAATTACTAGCAACGATAGTTTGTATGAGATGCACCTGCCCAAACAAAATCTAGGCTATCCGATCATGTATTCAAATAGATGAATTTCATATGAACTCTTTTACCTTACTTATTCAAATTACTAACAATTTGAACAGATAATTGTGGTAAATCTTTAACCCTGCTATGCTATACAAAGATAAAAGCTTTGGGAGAATGATGGCAAGGGTGATGTAGCCAATGGGCTCACGTAGGGTGGGGTCGACAGATTTATGTTCATGCAAAAGCCAACCTGAATTACCACTTCCATCACAAAAGGGTGACACTCCAACCCCCACTTTGACCTTCTGGCTTCTACCCAAGGGCATAATCAAGTGGCTTTCCTCACCCAAATGGGGTGCTACGTGTCAATCGAGCAAGATACCCCCAAATCCAATATGGCCGGCATGAGAATGTGATTAGCCAATGGGATTACATGGTAAGACTTTATTATCTATTTTCACCAAGTTTAATTGGTTTTTACCTCTTTCTCAACCTTAATGCTTTTTCCTTCTAATTATATTCAAGGTTGACCAAGTGAGGTGATTACACATATAAAGACATGCTCTTGTAAATAATCATGATTAAATTGTTAGGGCAATAGAAAAAAAGGGGAAATTTAATCATGATTGTGTGTAACTAACTTGGACGTACGATGGAATATTTTATGTCCAAATGAAATGAAATATTGAAATGAGAAAAGTGAGATAGGGCCATGCATGTCAAGAAGGGCTAGGCTCAAACTTGGGCTTTGACAAAAATCCTTTAGGAGTACCCCCATTGGGTCAGCCCAATTTCAGCCCAACAACATTTTCGACACATTGCTCAGTGGGCTTTTAAGAAGTTCATATACATATATGTGAATGACCAAAATATCTATAATGAACTAAAAAGAGTTGGACTTTTAACTAGGAATATGATTTTATTTATAAAATATTTGGAGTAATACAACTTTTGTTACAATTTTCATATTAACTCGAGTAATGCTAGGTACTATCTTTTTATCCTCTTAAAGTTAATATGACTTTCAAAATTACCATTGGATCAAAATTTAAGTATGATTCATCTAAAATTTGATGATAATTTTAAAAGTCATATCAGCTTTATAAGGATTTTAGAATGATAAAAAAATGATATCTAGCATTACTTTATTAACTCACCTAGCAATTCACATGTGTGTCATGTGGCATATGTTACTTATCTCAAAAGCTCATATACGAAGGTCGAGATGAATTTAATAATTTAATTTATATTTTAATACTCCTCCTTACTTATGGGCGTGAAATATTTAATTTAAATTGGTAGTGAATTGATGGAGTCACTAAATCACTACTTATCATAAAAGCTTGAATTTATAAAAATAGTTAAATTTAATAATATGGGTGAAAAATTTACATAACAAATTTGGCTGATAAATTTATTTTTTAAAATAGCTAATATGATAAATGCCAAATAAACTGACATATCAATTCGTAAGAAAATTATAATAAAAATTGTATTACCCGGCTTTTATTATGCTAAAGAAGCAATATTAAAAAGGGTTAAATACTAAATTAGTCCCCGGGGTTTCACAACTTTATTTTTTCCTCCTGAGATTTCATTTTTATCATAGGAGGTCCCTGTGGTTTTGATAATAGATCAAGTTAGTCCTCCGTCAGTTGACCGTTAATTGACTTAACGGAATTTCACGTGGTACAATCAAATGTTGACACGTGGCACCTACTTATTTTTTTTTTTTTAAATTAAAAAATATATATTTTCTTAAAAAAAAAAAAGATTGGGGGTGGATCGGCCACCCCCTTGGAGCCCAAGGGGGTGGCCGATCCACCCCCTTGGTGCCCAGGGGTGGCTCGGCCACCCCCAATCTTTTTTCTTTTGTTTTTTTTTTTGTTTAGAAAATACATTTTTTTTTAATTAAAAAAAAAATTAAATATGTGCCACGTGTCAACATTTGATTGGTTCGCGTGAAATTCCGTTAAGTCAACTAACGGAGGACTAACTTGGTCTATTATCAAAACTGCAAGGACCTCCTGTGATAAAAATGAAATCCTAAAAAGAAAAAAATAAAGTTATGAAACCCCAGGAGGGTCTGAAGTATTTAACCCTATTAAAAATTGCAATATAAAAATTGGGGGGAATACAATTTTGAAAAGAAGAAATTGATAAGGTCCTTATCATCACGAGTTTAGATTTCTTAAAAAATTTAGAATATTCTCTCGTAGATTATTAATTCTTCAAATCTTAAGTACTATTGTGATTGCGATTTTATTACTTTTAAAATATATAAAAACATGATAAGTATTTTGAAAAAATAAATACGATAAAAACTGAGTTGTTAAACATTGATAAAACAAAATCTAAACTATTCAATTTAAAAATAATAATTACCGAAATTTAAAGTGAACTGATCTCTGGCTACAAATATCTTCACCTTATTTAATGGTAATTTTAAAATGTAAAATAATAATAATAAAAAAAAATTAAAAGCCTTTTTGTGATTGTGTTTGAAAAATAGAGCTTTTAAGTTAAAAAGAGTTTTTGGGCAAAAGCTTCATGTTTTTGCCAAAAGTACGTTTTGACAATTTTTAGGTTTTTTGGACCCTTAAAAAGGTTTTTAATTTTTTTTACTAAACGAGTATTTTTTTTTCTTTCAACCAACTTTTTGAGTATTAAAAGCACTTTTAAACTTTTAAAACGCAATTATATCAAACGGCCTATATATATATATATATATATATATATATATATATATATCTTAATTTTTGAATGCACAAAAAAATTGGATGGCCCCCACAAAATCTTATTGATTCAGCGAAACCTTCGGGGCTACGGCTACGTACAAACTTTAGAATCATAGTTTTTTCTAATAGAATCATAGTTTACTCCAACTCCAAGTTGAATATTTTTGACCTTTTCTTTTCTTTTTTCTCTTCCCACTATAAAATCTCAAACCTTGTCTATTTGTATTCTCAAAGTATATATAATTACTCGTTGAGAGCTACTTCAAAGGGGAATTTACGAGGAATTTTCTTATAAAAATAGGAGAAAGCGATCAGAGTAACTACTCTACTTCTGCTATACAGGTTGACAGTTCCTTTAATTTTTAGTTTTTAGTGTTTTTTTTTTTTGGGGTTTTGTTTTCAAGTTTCCAACATGTTTGTTTTGTGTTCTCAAAGGTTTTGTTTTAACGGTGCTTGCTATTTATACGATTTAAACTTTCGTGGGATTTGATGAATCGAGTCTTTTGGGTTTTTGTCATGCAACTATTATCATCATCATGACCCTAATGAAGAACAAGGATGAGGATATATGCCAGATAGACAGTTCTTCTTCTCTATCATATCGTCAGTAGTTGTCATCCTCATAGTTATCAATACAATCTTTTGGTTGCGGTCCAATTAATTGTATTGTTGTGCAATGTTTTTGCGAAGATTATATTTTTGTTTGCAATCAAATAACTATTTTTTCTTTCTTTCTTTCTATTAACTGAATAATCGGACTGGGAAAGCGACGTGTTGGCTCCGTTTTTTTTTAGTGTTTTAATGAAACCATAGACAAAGATGAGCAAAACAGTTCTAAAATCCATGAAATAACGTTACAATATTGACGCTAGTTGTTTCTTCTGGAAGGTTCAAGATTCAGGGGCGCAGAAGAATCTGGATTTTCACCATATCAATCCTTGATGCAATGTTGTTTTGTTTTCTTTTTTTCTCTCTCTTTTTTTTTTTTTTTTTTTTTCAAAGCAAAATAATAGAGACTGAATTAATTGATATTGTTGGATGGCTCATCATGGCATTGATTTTGCAGCGGGCTTTGTATTTTCAATAAATTATCTTTCTGCTTAGATGTTCTTTGTATCATTGTATGTGTTAATTATGGTAGAATTGATAAATTTATTTGAACTTTTCTGATAAAATAGATCAATATTGTCTTGCAGAAGCCTAAGTTGCTGTAGAGATTGGAGCCTTATGTGATGGGTTCTGCTTGTTGTTGCTTTCGTGTCAAGGATCTTGATCCTAGAGAAAATGTAGATACATCCAGCCATGGAAACTCAATCTACCATGAGTGCTTCTTTAGTAACTTATTCAACAAGGTACATTCAGGGGATTCCCTCTAATTCTCTATTTGTTTCCAGAGGAACATATGTCAATTAGCAAAGAAGTTCATGTATATTTATTAAGGAATATAATAAGTAAACTGTATTTAATCTGCAATATATAAGAGATTATAATCTTTCATTGCAAGCTCTGATTTATAATTCTTAATTGTAATCTTTAGATTCTAGTCAATTGTTATTATGTGTAATCACAAATATCTCTAAGGCAAACAAACTAAGCCTTTAGGAAACTGTTCAAATTAGTCATTTGTACTTGTTTCTGCATTCGATCTTAGTGAAATAGTAATGTTTCATCAAGAACTAGCCATGCTTGATAGACAGGATATTATACCTGAGAGGTATATATGCTGCCTATTGAATTTTCTCATTGTGCACTCTGCATGTAATCCCACTCAATCACTTAGACAGAACTCAGGCCATTTGTGATACCCAGCAGAATGAAATTATTCTTGCTTCTTTGTTCTGTAGATTTGCAAGTTAATTTTCCTCAAATTTTTATTGTTTCAACTTAAACTTGAAATTGGGGGGATTGGCAAACAACACCCCTACCCCCAAACACTATTCACTTCATTCCTTAAAAAAATCAACATCAAAGCATTTTTACTTTTATAAATTATATCACATCATTCACTTTTACTACTATAAAAATAAAAAAATCACTACAAAACAAAACTTTTCTACTTTTCAATACTAACATCATCATCATTATTATTATTATTATTATTACAATTTGGCCTTGGAAGAACTAAGATGTTCTCTTACTATAACAACTTATACTACACAACCTCAAAGGGTAGACTTAAGTGGTAAGGGTTTTGGTATTGGTATAGCGTTTCCATCAAGTCTAAGGTTTGAACCTTGAGTGCAAATAATTCTTTTAGGCCAACCTACTAGCAAAGCCGAGCGTTACCCGATTCATATAGAGCGGTTGCTTTATACGGGTCTAAAGTTTACCCGATAGGGGTGAGTACACAAAGTGTTTCTATCTTCGAAGGGTTATTAAAAAAAAAAGAAAAAAAAAAAATTCCTAGCTAATGCAATTATATATCTACAGTATGCAGGATTCTTCAGCAGTGGCCAAATGCATGGCCTCTCTTCATCCAATCAGGAGGCAGCTTCTTCGACTCCTAATGGGGCACCTGAAAATACAGAAGCTGACACTACGACTTGTTCTCCTAGAAAGTCAAGATGTCATTCATCATCAGAAGAAGAAGATGTCTGCCCTACATGTCTTGAAGGTAACCATTTTTTGGATCTAGTACCTTAATCCGGCATGGTAAATATGTGAGAATAAGTTGTCATTTTGTCCAACTTGTCCACAAGATTGCTGTTTTATTTTGTTTGTCAAAGAAAGCTTCACCTTGACTCTTACTATATATATGTGCTTTTCTGTTGACAGAATACACGCCTGAAAACCCTAAGATCATTACACATTGTTCTCACTCTTACCACCTTAGTTGTATATATGAGTGGATGGAGAGAAGTCCAAAATGTCCACTTTGTTGCCGGGTAAACAATTTCTTGCTGCTACTTCTTTCATTAATTTTTTTTCCATTTTCCCCAAAGTATTCTTGAAGATCCATACAATCTTACATTGAACTAATCAACTCTTTATCAACTGTTTGTCTAGGTGTTGACATTTGACGAAGCAAATTAATCTCAAACAGCATTTGGCATGCAAGACTAATGAGTGAAGATGAAGAAGATAAAATTGCAGAAGCAAATGAGGCAAAGGTGGAGAAGGAGGTCTAATGAATTAGCTGAAATACACATACTTGCACATTCCCTTTTCTTTTCTACATTCATTTTGAAGAGTGGGGTGTCTTTTAAGAAGCTAATTAAATCTGTAGATCGATAAAAAAACAAATTTGTTCTTTCGGGTTAAAACCTGTTTTTCTCTCCCTTGTGTTGATTCTGCTCAAAATTTCTATGCAAACAAGCACGTAGCTGAAAATAGCTACCTAATGACACAGAGTAAAAATAAAAATTACAACATATATATATAATTTATAGCTGATGTCAATAGATCAGATAACAGTTTCAAAGTTCAAAGTTCAAATTTCTCATTGGCTGATTAGTCTCAGCCAGAGAACAATAATTTGACTTTAACAGCCCATATTATCCTTCACTTCATGATTCAAAACAGGGAGAATAAGATAACATGCAGGATTCGAAATATTTATTACAAGAGAAACCAAAGTTATATATGCAGGTAGAAGTGTCTTTCTTCCCCCACAGTTTAAGCGGCAAAGCATCCAAGGTGACATGAATATATTGGCTCAAGAGTGAGCTCCAGCTCGTTCCTCCTCACTTCTGGCGCTTCTTCCTGGTAACTGCCACTGCATCAGACATTCCAAAAATTGCATCTTAATGTGACACCTTCCAAACAACTCCTATCTTTTACTTTCTAATAAGAAATTGGGGATGCAGGACAAGCATATAGGCAAGATTGAAGGCATATAATCTGACAACCAGTTTGATTAAATTAACGAAATTGTTACATTTAAGTTGATAAGGATACAAATCCTCCTCTTCCATGTGTTTAACCGCCGACAAAGACACGTACAAACAAACACTATTTTATTCGTTTCGGCCCTATTAGCCATTTTTCAGCCATTTGATGTTCAAGAACAATGCTCGCTAACATAACGTGTTCATCTTTCAGGGGCATGATAAAGATAAAAATATTTTGTGCTAAATGATGATTCGATTACCCTAAATTATGGGATTTATTACTGTAAAGCTTTATAAATAGATCGAGCATTGTACTTAAATAAAAAACATTAAGGAAAGATGTAGCCTATAAAACTTTTATGTGTGGATGTAGACCATATGTCAAACCACTTAATTCTCGTATCTCTTTCTCTCTTCCATCTTTACTTTATTATGAAATTAAGTAATGCTATAAGTCTTCTTAAAGTCATCTCAAATGTGATGTGGCTTTTAAAATCATCACTAAATCAAAAGTCAATAAATCACATCTCAAATTCAACAGTAATTTTAAAAGCCACATCACATTTGAGATGACTCTAAGAGGACTCTAAAAAAACTTATAGCATTACTCTATGAAATTATATACAAGTTATTGTTGATGTTATTAGAACTTCTGCCAACTTTCAAATTAACTAATTACTCATAAAAGAATAATTCTAGTCACTAATAGCAAATTAATGTAAGAGATGGACACTTGTGCTTTGGAATAAACCCTGTAACAATTATATTATGTGAGAGAAGAAGGGTTACCCAATGTTTAAGCAGGGAAGTGGCTGTGGCAGCAGAAACGATGTTGATCCATTAGGGCCTTGGTTCTGCTGCTCCCAGTCTACCTGCTGTGCCGCAGTTTTCTCATTTTCTTTGATCTATTTCAAAATCGAGAGAGAGAGAAGAGAAGTTACACAATTCTTGTCTTCAGTAAATTACTAAATTCCCTAATGAACTTGGTGTAACAGCTAAAATGAAATTTGCAAGCATGCAAACGTAAAAAGGGTGGTCACCTTCTTTGCTAGGATGGTGTTCTGCTCCTGTATTGCCTTCTCCTGCGTTTACCATATTAAAAAAAATGAGATATAAAGTTTACGCTAATAAAAAAAGATAAATTTAATCATTTAATTTATATTCTATCATGAAAATAGGTAAGGTCCCTAATGATTTATAACCCAGATGTGCCAAAAGGCCTTGCCTTTCTCTGAAGCTGCGAGATTGACTCGTACATAAGTTGGTTCTGCAAGCAAGATAAAAGATATTTCAGTGGCCAATTAAGTAGATTTAACCAACGGTAAAATGGACTATAGTGGAAGACTTTAATAAAAAATTTAGAGTATACTTTTCTTGTTCGAACGTGTTTAAGAGCAGTATCAAGCTGCTGCTCCAAATGTTGAAGCTCCTTGAGACTTAGTGATTCCAGATCATCTCCCAAATAGTGCCTAATTAAATAGTTTACATTATTAATTAATTAACGAAAATACTTATACATGAAAGAATTTAAGGAGAAATTAGTCAATGGCATGCACGTGTACCTGTGGTTTCTTTGCAAAAGCTCCACCTTACCCTTGAGTCTAGCAAACTCCAGTGTCCAGTTTCCCTGCACAGGACGAACGGACAAGTTTCAGTAGAACCGACAGGCCATGCATGGAGGAAATCAAAACATGTACCCTTTTTAGAATGTTGAGAAATTGCCGTCTCTCAGAATAACATTATACATTCACATGATGTTTATAACTTTTGTACAACTACCTGTGCTTCAGAATCAGCTGCAGCAAGCTGTCGCTCTGCGTATGAATATCTCTCATAGCGTTCAAGTATTTTCTCCATGCTATTAATGCACAAGGAAAACAAGTTAATATTTTCTCCATGATGACATACATGTGAAGCACTCGATCGATCAAGACTCAAGAGAACACATTCATTCTATATAAAATATCATCTCAATATATGCTGTTTACAGTTTCTTATAACGGCTATATGCACACAATGGAACATTACAATTTGTTTCATCTGCTAAATTAAATATACATAATATAAGAGTTTTGCTTCATCCGCTAGAGAAGCTCTTAGGCCTGGTTTTGTAGAAGTTTAATTACCAAAAACGTTGGCTAGGGAAAAGAAAAGTTGGTCCATTGCAAAGTGCATGATCACAAATCTTATTCTCAGCTTCAATTCTGTCTAACGTAAGAACAAACAATCTCTACAAGATTTCTCTTCCAAAACACCTAAGCATAAACTATAAATATATACCAATCAAATCCAAACATACTTGATTTCTTTTAATTGACTTTTATCAAGAATCTCTACAATATTATTCCCTAGCATTTAAAATCCTAATGCAATATTATGTCCTATCAAAATAAAGTTATATTACTTAAAAAAAAATAAATAAATAAAGTTATATTGTCTGTCTGTCATTAGAATTTTTTGAAGTGTTTCTTTTACTAATAGTAGAAGAAAGATTCAAGTTGCCTTTATTGATAGTGATTAGAAGATTGGAGTACTTGCATGAAATGTATTATAATGCATCAAAATAAAGAAAACAAATCAAATATTAAAAATAATTTATTTATTGGGAAATGAAAGAAAAATCACGGTCTATATATATATATAGTTTTTTCTTCCGTGGCATTTTTTTTGGTTTAATGTTTAAATAGTTTTGTATCAAATAGCCTTATAGACTTGAAGAGAGAAACATAAGGATGTCTTGGGAAGAATAGATAATTCTTACAATATGCCTAGAACTGAACCAAAGGGAATGTTAGATTCTGTGAACCAAATGCCACCTAAAAATCATCCACAAAGATTTTTCTCAATCTCTCTTTCTTTATCCAAAATCCTGCACTATATATCTCATCTATCAATCTCTTTTAATTTCAAATTCAAGACAATACCAAAAGAAGAAAATTGAGGTTACTTAGGAAACTACTAAGTATGGATCTCAAGTGTCCATAAAAATCTCACCCTTTACAAACCATGAACCAAGAATCTGCCTCTCCTTCAGTCCATATTCAAAGCTAATATCACATATGGAAAGGATATTTCAATTTAAGAGGTGAGTTAATTATACTTTCAAAACTAGCATCAATTATGTATTCATTATCTCTCAACTTTTTCCTTATCAATGGTTTAGCCAATTTCAAACTTTCCTCCCCCCATCACACGTTTGGGTATATTCATCAAAATTGATTTCAAAAAATTGCACCTAAATCCCTCCTTAATCGTATGCCACCTTGACTAACACAATTTGGAATAACACTATTCATCACCCCATCATCCCTAGCCTCTAGTAATGCTATACACTACCCCTTCATCTCTCTCTTATCCTTCAAATGCTTATGTGACGTAGTCTTACATAGTATTTGGTGTATGGAGATTGGTTATATGTAGCGTGGTTTTTCTTTGGACAGAGTTTTCCTTCAAACTGGGTCGGAGGAATTTTCTTTAACCTAGTTTATAAAAATGACATATGTCCTTTTAACATGTGAAAATCACATGCTTTTTTAATATCATGGACAAAATTGGAATAAATTTGATAAAAACTCATGTGCATCTCAAATATTATTAAAAAAATGGACACATGTCATTTTTATAAACTAGGCTGAAGGAAATTCCTTTAACCCAGTTTGAAAAAAAACTTCGTCCATCACCCCTCCAACCAAATTGGTTGTGGGACCATGCTACATAGGCTTTGGAGTGATGGGAGGGAATAAGTAGGTGATGTATGGCATTACTCCACAATTTGAGTTTCAAAAATTCACCCATGACTCAACCCTCTTTTAACCCATGCCACCTACATTATAAAAATCTGAATTTCAAAACAATTGCTCCTAAAATCCCTCCATCCAACTTCAAGGCCACTTAGGGATTTTACCAAAAAGATTTTAGTTTCAAAATTTCTCTAACCCCTTTAGTTGTGTGTTTTAGAATTACCAAACAAAAAATCCTAGCTCTCCCGAACACTCATCCCATTTGGCCACTCTTCCCTTCGATCACTAAACCAAAATTTACTCACTTCGTGGAAAACTCTAGCATTTGTAAAAAGCTGAATCAAATGTTCAAAAAATTTTGGTTGGGTTTCCCTCCAACAAAATCTAGAAATCTTTCTCTTAAATCTTAGGACTCTCTCTGTGTGACAAGAGATGCTAGAGGGTTGGGGTTTAGGAAAATATAAGATGTTAATCTAGCTCTCATTTCTAAGCTAGGTTGGAAGCTCCATACCAACTTAGACTCCATGTGGGTGAATCAACTCAAAGGCAAGCATCTTCTTTCTGGTTCTTTTCTCCCCCCACCCCATTCTTCCCCCTCTTGGCTATGGAAAGACATCCTCTCTTCTCAACCTATCATTTCCAAAGGAGCCTGCCATAGAATTCATTCTCTTTCCTCCTTTTCCATTTGGAATTCCCACTGGATTCCTTCTATCCCTTCTTTCTCCCCCTCTCCCCTTTCTCCAGTCTGTATTTCCTCCCCTCCTTTTCTAGTCTCGGACCTCATCAATCCAAATGCCACCTGGAATACCCCTCTCCTTCTATCTCTTTTTGACATCCATAATGTTAGGGAACTCCTGAAAATCTCCATCAACCCTTCTCCTTGTCCTAATTTTTTCTGGCCCCTTTCTTCTTCTAGTAAATTTTCCACAAAATCAGCTTACAGATTGATCAGCAGCCCCAAAGTTTCCTCATTTCCTTCCCCTCTTAGCTCTATCTCCTGGAAACTTCTGTGGAATCTCAAGCTAAATGCCAGACTCAAACTGTTTCTGTGGAAAATTGCCTGGGATATAATCCCCTCTAAGGCCAGACTTAAATCAATTTTCCCTATTCCTTCTGCAGATTCCCTCTGTCCCCTTTGCAAATCAGAAGAAGACTCTCTTCCCCATTTGTTCTTCAAATGTTGTTTTGCTCATATAGCCTGGAGAAATTCCTTCTGGCCTCTGGACTCTTTGGCCTGGTCCTCTATGAGCCTCTCTAGTCGGATTAAGGGAATCATTAAGCCCCATTTTACGTTTGGCATTCCAAATTCTGAGGTTCACATTTTTCAAATTTATGCTACTATTTTTTGTGATCTGTTATTGTTAAGCAAGAATAAAGCTCATCATGAAGGTGCCATTCTAGACATTGCCACTTTAGCTTCTTCCATCAAAAATACCACTTTATCTCATGCTGCAGCTTGAAAATCCTCTTCTTCTAGAGAAATCGAATTCTAGTCCCCTCCTTAGGAAGGTTATCACAAGATCAACTTTGATACAGTCATTAGAGAGCATTTCTCAGCTCAAGCAGCAGTTTGCAAAGACCACAAAGGGAAAATTATCAAAGCTATCTCCCTGATCAGCCCTCCTTGCACTCTTAACTTTGGGGAAGCCTTGGCAGCTCTGCTGGCTGCCTCTTTAGCAGTGTCTTTGAAGCTCAAAAAATTCATCATCGAATGAGACTCCCTCATTGTCATTACTACTCTTCAACATCCAACAATCATTCAAGACTGGCACATAGAAAAAGTTATAGTAGATACCTTAGCTCTTCTCCCTCCCTCTCCTAAGTGGGAGGCAAAGAAGATTAATAGAAGTGCTAACTTCTGCACCCATCATATGGCTAATTGGGCCGCAGTAAGAGTTCACTCGGGCTGCATTCCCACTTTTCCCATTTCTCCTCTTCCTCCTGTTATTTGTAGTGGTGTAGCACCACCTTCTGTTTTCTTTCCCCCTTGAGGGTTGTTTATTCTCTTATTTCTAATGCAAAGTTTGGTACAAAAAAAAAAAAAAAAAAAAAAAAAAAAAAGGAGCTTGGAGTGAGAAAGGAGAGAGAGCTCCAAGTTTTCTTCCAAAGTTTGGATTTTCAACAACATATTAATAGTAGTTTGCAAGAGGTAAAGATTAAACTCTCACCCTGATTCAATCATCTTTGTAAGTGTATAATTCATTTGCATAACAAATTGCATGGTTGAATTAAGGTTTTGGTGAAGGAAAATCGAAGAAAGTATGATTTTAGAAAAACAGTTTTCAACCAACAAGTATTATGGTGAAAATTTGAAACTTTAACTTATTTTAATGAGGCAGATTTGCTCATGTATGGGCCATTTTAGGAGTTTTAATGCATGGTGGATGGGTTTTCATAGCCGAAAGCCCTAAGATTACAGAAACTAGAATTCTGGAATCTCTAACAGCTAGGTTGAAAACTTGGAGTAATGATATAAGTAGAACTTGAGTCATCCTAGAGTCCTTCCAAATGTGACGTGGTTTTTAAAATCATTATTGAATTTAAAAGTTGGAGTAATGATATGGTTTGAACACCCTAACAATCTGACTAGAAGCCAAATCATACCCATAATTAAAACTTAAAGAGTCTACCTTCATATAGTGTAATTTTAATGACCAGATTCTTCATAGTGGCTGAAAAACTAGGTTGAACTCACTGGGTGCAAAATTTTGCAAAATGTAGATGCCTGAAGATAACCACATGTACATATGGTTTTGTTGCTTTGGAAGTCTAGTTTCATATGGTTATGGATATAAAACCAGAAAATTGATCAGTAGATTGAAAGTTATCAGTCAAAAACCCAGGATTGTTCAATCTTGTAGTGAAGAAATGTGGTTATTTTATTCAGGCTTTTAAAAAGCATGTAAATGGGTGATCAGTGAGTATTTTGAGCTTTTAATTAAGGATTTGAGGTAAGTTGTATATACTGCCCTACTACGTTAATGTTTTGTTTTTAGTCTCTTCTTCCCATGCATAAATGTTTTTATAATGTTTCATGTTATACTCCTTAAATGTTTCAATGATATTATTATATGTTTTGATTTTAGTTACATGACTTGAATGCTATTGTAAGATGGTAAGTTTTTTATTTATTTATTTATTTATTTTATTTTTTTTAAGTACGAAAGAGACAATTACTCAAATGGTTTTTGGGGGGACAAAAATTTGCTATAATTAAACTGGTTTGTATCTAATTCATACAAACTAGATTGAAAGTGACATGTATTTATAAAGCATGTGATAAGCACATTTTTTCTTATTAATGCTATTAAAAAAATACATGAGAAATATATGCTATTAAAAAAACATGTGCTTCTCACATACTAAGGGACACACATCATTTTATTAGACTAGTTTGTATGAATTAACTACAAACCAGTTTGTAGCTAATTTAAATTTATGTCTGTTTTTGGGGTACTTACTCTCAATTTAAAGTAATATTTTTATTTAAGGAAACTTTCCATTTAAGAGAATTACATATAAGGAAGGTTTTTATAAGGATAGAGAAACCCCCCTCCTCACACATGCTATATGATGATGAAATAAATGAAATTTTAAAGGGAAGAAAAGAAAGCAAAGAGCATGTGATGTGGCAGATTAAGTTTTGAAATTTTATTTTTGCCTAAGAGAAACGATAGATATCAGGGCTGGGATGGAATTCATCACACTTAAGAATGTTTACGTGAAGGTGTGGCTTATCACCAATGTTTTGCCATGCTGAGTGCACCTGGGTACACCTAGCATTAATCAGGCATGGCCCAAAATGACTCAACTCATAGCCTCAGGTTGAGTACAAGTCCTTCAGGATTAGGCAGAACCTCATACATATGAGGCGTAATTGTATATATGCGATGCCATAAGTATGAGTGAAAGAAAGTTTTTATGAGCTCAAGAATTTCAAGTTTATGTCAAGTTTTAAGCAAGAAATTTTATTTCATGAAACCCCTTTCTATGTTAAGGATATAAATCCTTTTGATTAATGAGGATTTGATTTGTGATCATTGTTGATTTGATTAGTTATTAATTACCCTTAATTCAAGTGATTTGTTTTGTATTTGAAATTATGTTAAAGCTCTATAAATAGAGCTATGTACTCAAATCATACATCAAGAAAATATGTAGCTTATTGAGACTTTAGTGTGTGGATGTAGGCTATATGTCAAACCACCTTAATCTTTGTGTCTTTCTCTATTTCCTTCATTTCATATTGTTCCGCTTTATATTTATCATTTTTATATGTTTTTATATTCTAAACATATTTTCAATAGGTTCAAAAATGAAAGTTTTATGTCAATTAATGAAGTTCATTCTACGAAACATTTATGAACTTGAATTATTTCTTTATTATAAAATGTTTTAACTCAAGCGTTTTAAAACGGTCAGGTGTATTACTTGTCAAGTTATCACTCACTTTTGTTTTTCCTCTCAAAATTCAAAGCAATGGATTAGTTAGATTATGGCATCAACATGTTTTTAGAAAGGTGTCATAGGGCACAATGGAAATTTTATGACCTTATTTGTGATGTTTTAACTTAGGCTTTAAATTTTAGTTGTTATTAATCATAGGTTGTTTAATCAATTTATTTTCACTTTGGGCTTTAAATACTTTGAGACTCTGAGGTTATTGAGTTAATTAATGAACCTAACCTTAACAGACCGGGGGTGTTACTTTTGAAGTGATGAAACATGCTTAGTCAACATATCTATTAAACTTTCTAATAATCTTTTTTTTTATAATCCAACTTTCTAATAATCTTATTCACTATGATAGTGTCTTAAACTCTCAAAGAAATTATATTGATGTCGATGTACTTGATTTTCTCATAATATATTTGATATTTGGTCAAATGTTTTGCTTCTAACTATCAGAAAATATTTGGGACCACACTTAATAAAGTGGAGGTCACTAGTTCGAATCCCCCTCCCTCCTTCTTTGTGCGGACATGTCAAATATATATATATATATATATATATATATATATATATATATATTGCAGTTACAACCTATTATATACCAATGAATCTTGTCAAGATTTTCTAATTGTCTGTGAAATGTCTAGACAAGTTCAAGGGATGTTATACATGATGCTTCAACTGCAATAGAGTAAGAAACACATGATATAAATTGCACCTTCCCAATCGATGGTAATAAACTGTAAACAGTCTAAAATGAACAGTACCAAATGGACTACTCATAGTTTAGAATTCTATATATATGCCAAAATGTTTAACCATTTTCTCAATGTACCTTTTCTGTGATAAATAAAACCTTTGTGTTTTCTTATTTCTATAAATCTCTATTCTCAAAACATATACTTAATAAACATGTCATCTACATAGAACAACAATAATGACTTGTTCAACCAACAATTTTATTTTCCTTCAATAATAAATCCCTAAGGTTGATGCATATATATAAAAGTAGTTTTCTAATTTATCATGTAGAAATGTTGTTTTAACATCAAGTTCCTCAAGTTCTAAATCAATTAAAAAGTTCATGGTAAGCTATAAGAAATAGCTAGAGCTATGTTTTATAACGGTTGGAAAAACTTCATTGAACTTCGTAACCTCTCCTTGAATGCAGCCCTTTGCCACTAAATACACCTTGTAGCTTCTTCAATCTCTAAGATCCCTTCATTTTTTCTTGAATAACTATTTGTAGCCAATATTCTTGGAACCATATTTCATTAGTAGCAGAAGTAGAGAGAAAGATGAAATGTGATAGATGGAGTGAGATGAGAAAGATGATCAAATCTTAGATATATGTATAAAGACAGTTATGGTAAATTCATATAAGGAAAATATATGAACGCTAGATATTCTAACATCGACTCAAACTTAAGGTTGAAGCTACATCAATTTGGTATGACAAGGCATAAATTTTGACATGAGCTTGCCTCTCAAATGTTTTGAAGAATCATATTAGAGTCCTATGTCATAAAAGTGAAAATTTAGACGTGAGCTCAACATGGTCAGAATTGTTAAAGTAATAATTAAATGATTAAATTTGCCTCTTCCTATCGGCTTAAACTTATAGAAAAATAGGTGATTTAACAAGAATTAGGTGTGACAAGGAAAGAAATCCAAGCGTGAAACCAAGTGGAGGATCTGATGATGGTGGAAAGAATGATGAAATCCTGGCCAACAATGCCAAATTAAGGGTCGTTGGGGGGTCGTCACATGTGTTAGTGAGCCACTAGAGATGGAAGCAAGTGGTGGCCAAAGACAATGGCTAAAAGTGACCAAAGACAATAGAGGGCCGCCGAGGATTGTGATTAGGCAAAATGTTGCTAGCGTTGGCCAAGGTAGACGATGGCTAAAGATGGAGTCAGGTGGCGCCAACAAAAAAATTGTGAGTGAGGTGTGTGAAAAAGACTCGCAAGAGAAACTGTTGGCTTGTGTGGTGCATGAATAAAATGTTAATATCTTTGGCAGTGCATGGAGGTGCGTTTGTCAAATAGAAACTGCACTAATTTGTCACTAGTGAATTGATTTTGGTGTTTTTTTTTGGGGGGGAAACAATAGATCCAGTGGCAAAGCGTGAGGCACATTGACAAAGATGCATGGTGGTGCATGATTGCACATGAGAGGCTGTTACGGTTGGAGTATTCACATATTGTGTAGCATTTCATATCACCTGGGTACGGAAATAAAGATATGCTTATATATACTTACATTTTTCATGACAATAACACGTCTTAAAACCGTGATTGTACTTCATCAAAACTTCGCAGTTAAGTGAACTTATGCGAGAGTAGTACCAGGATGGGTGACCTCTTACGAAGTCTAGTTCGGAAAAGCCAAAAGCCAACAATATTATGTGCCAACGGGATGTGATGTTACATATTGGTATATCAACACCTTGCAAATATGATTTTGGAAGAACTGGCAACAATGGGAGTAGGTGCATGACAGTGCATGCATTTGCAAAGGATCAAACTTTGACCTGTTGGTGCAGGTACGACGAGTAACAAGGAGGTAGTTTTTTTTTTTTTTTTTTTTAATTGAATAAGGGAGAAAGGACTACAATGGAGGATCTTTCTTATTTCCGATCCGAATGGAAGAAGAATAGAAGATCCCGTGGGAATGCTTCCAAAAACAAGAGAAGCGACCCATTTAGGTAGAGCATGTGCACGAAAGTTGGCACATCAAGAAACTTTAAAAGCATTCCAACTTTGAAAAGAAGAAAGAACTAAACTAATATTAGAAATACAATTAGCAAAAGTTCAAGAAGAGAATAAAGATGGGTTGTTTATAGCCAAAACAACTAGAAGGGCATCACCTTCCAACATATGCTTATCACAACCGAAAGAGACTGCCAATCGAGCAGCCAACAAAACTGCAGAAGCTTCCCAACAAGGAGGTAGTTGGAGTGTTGTGTAAGTCGACAAAACACCAATTCTTTGATTTGACATTCTTGTGAGGAGAAGTCGCTAAAGACTACAGGACACTGATTTTGACATTGTGAAAAGTTTATAGTAAATTTTAAAAGCGAAGAGAAGAAAGATAACACAATAATTTTGGAGTGGTTCGACTTTAGAGGCTTTTGTTCACCACTAGGAATATATATATGTCTTATAGGATTACATTTTAATCTTATTGACTTGCTTTATTTATAGGTGTTACAAAGTACCATATTTATAGAAAAAAAAAATGGAGTGCATAAAGTGAGATAAAGAGTTGATTACAAAGAGATATAATAAATTCATATATATATACATATATATGAATATATATGAATTTATTATATCTCTTTGTAATAAGGTTAATAGAAAAATACGCGCGGAGGCTAGGTAGATGTACATGGCTTAGGGTCAATCACAAAACCAGCTCAAAATAGACAACCAAAGTTTGACTAGGTCTTCCTGAAGTGTACCAACAATCAGCTAAGGGAAAAGAAAGGAAAATTCGCTGTGAAGTACACGTGCCAGAGTCGACTGACGCACATCACCTGACAATTTCTCCACAGGATGACATTCCAAACTAAAGGTTTCTCTGGCATATCAATCACTTCGTACATGAAAAAGGATCTTAACTGCGTTCAAAACCGCTGTTCAAAACCGAAAGTAACAAACAAAACAAAAACCCGCTATTGAAAAACCAACGGTTACCTCTGTGCCCTAAAGGTCGACAGACATTATGGAAGTTTTTGTGGCGGTCTTAATGACTTACCATTGTATAAAACATACAATGGCTGTTTTTGTGGACACTGCTAAATGGACCACCGGAAAATTCTCTATTTTCTTGTAGTGTATATAATTAATTAATAATATATATATATATATATATATATATAGTGACATGCAGGCCAATGTTGGTAAAAAAAAATTACATAAACTAGACAAATTGTCACGACTGAGGGCTGCAGCTGGGAGTTTTATCACCACCGTATTCTCCATTTTCTTACTCTCATAGTGCATGGGGAAGAGATCATATGCACTATGCATGGTGGATGTTAAGCAACAATTTCGATTCTAGCTTATAATAAGAATCTTTAAGAAAGCATTGCCAGTACTCCTAGGCTTGCTTCCAAAAAATCCTTGTAAATATGACTCCATGATAACAGACATTATGTTACCATCCTTGCATGCTTAGAACACTATCCATACAATAAGTCCATCATTAATATTGTAACTCTATTTATCTTTAGATCAATTTGATTTGTAGAATAGATCTCTATAATAGGATGGCTATTTCGATTAAATAATCATTCTTTTATTTGGTTGGAACATATTCCTATATTTAGTTATTTTTATGGGAATAACTATTTTCTTACTAACAAGAATACATATTCCTTTGAAAAATGAGAAGAATAGGACAACATCTTTCCCAAAAAATACTTTCTTTTTTTGTTCATCGAAAAAAAAAAAAAAAAAAAAATTATGGGTGGCCGGCCACCTCCAAGGATAGTGCGACAACCCTTAATGAATTTGGGAGTGACCTGGCCACCTCCAATTCAAGTTGGGGAGAGCCACGGCCAAGGTTCACCTTGATGGCACCGGGGGTGTGCGTGGTCGGCCACCCACATAACTTAACGTTTTCAATTTTTTTTTAAAAAAAATTTGAGTGTTAGAAAAATAAGAAATCATGTGGAGATGAGGGGGGGGGGGGGGGGGGGGGGGGGGTGGGGTGGGAGTTTTTTGAGCATTTTTGGTTCATAATTATGGCATATCTCTTGTCACCAAACTAATTTTATTCTACCCTCCTCTATTCCTAGTAATAATTATTTATTTTCCCAGTGGAATATACATTCTACATATCAAACGAGGCTTTAGAATTATTTAGTTTGGTCATTTGGGTCATTCTCATGTGTTTTAGCTGTAGTAGAAGGTTATTATTATTATTATTATTATTATTATTATTTTTAATGATGAGAAACTTTTTCAAGGAGGGACAATTTCGTGTACCCACCTCAATCGGGTAAATCTTAGACCCGTGCAAAACACCCCATCCACAAGTATCAAGTAAGAAGACTCTAGCTTCACCGGTAAGTGTAGCCCTAAGGAATTGTTTACATTCAAGAGAATTCAAATCTTAAGACCTAATGGGGATGACACCAAGACCAAAGTCTTTTCTACTTGAGCAAACCCCTTAAGGTTTTGTGGTAGAAGTTGTTATAATAAGAGAACATCATTGTTGTTCAAGAAAGACGTCTTAGTGCTTGTAGGATTCCTTGTATAAGTCAAGTCCAAGTCCTTGTTTAAGTTATTATTTGAGTTTGCTTTGTAGTAGAAGTCATCAAGTATGGGTGGGTTGTAAGTTATATAAAGGAGTCCTTGAATAAATAATTGGCAGAGAAGAAGTGTTAGAGTAGGGATTATACAGATTCTAGACAATCCATGGATTCTATTTCTAGTCATTGGGGAGTTGTTAAGGAATAGGAAATGGAAGCTCAGCATAAAATTAAAACTTGGGAGTTAGTTGAGCTTCTCAAAGGAAGGAGGTTACTGGTGGCAGATGTGTATACAAGCTTAAAAGAGATGCAAATGAAAATATTGAATAACATAAAACTTGTCTTGTAGTGAAAGGTTATGCTTAAAAATCAATCATTAACTTTAATATGTATTTAGACCAGTAAGAATATTGCAAGGATTTTGATGAAACCAATAGTAAGAGACAAATTTGTATGGGTTAGAGCTTCTATTAGGCTTGTTAATTATCAACTGATAAATGGTGACAGAGACATGTACGTTGTGGTAATATTGAAACTAGTCTTCAAGTGAGATAATGTTGGAATGTTGGAATCTTGGAATCTTGGTAGTTTTGAGATTGAACATTCTAAGACCTTTTTGGTAGGATTGTGTATTCTCTTAAGATTATGAGTCTTATTCTTGCTCTATCTTAAGAGAGGGAGAGAGGCTTATTGTATATTTTCCTTGACACTAGTAAAGAAGAAACATTGTTGTTGCTGCCTGCGAGAGTAGGTTATCTTGTCAAACCACGTTAAATTCTTTTATCCTGATTTTTGTTTCTTTTTCTTCTTCTTTGTTGAACCTCAACAATATATATTCATGAAGTCCATAGCCTTTGATAGCATATGGAACGTCTCTTTAATTGGTACTCATAAGAAGAAAACTTAAGGATGTCATCATCATATCAACTAGCTTTGAATCTTTGAATACAAAAAAAAAAAAAAAAAAAAAAAAAAAAAAAAAAAAACCTAGCTTTGAATCTTTAATATTGTTTGAGGCAATCAATTATGACCCTTCTTCAGATCTTCTGCTATGGTTCTAATTCTTGGATGGATTTTATGCTATTGAACACAAAATGGAATATAATTTCTAGACTTACATGTCACCCCAAAAAGAATAGCAAGACAACCTTCGGCCATCCAATTCATCATATTTGTTGATACAAATAAGGGAATAATTAACGATTTGATTTTTATTTTTTTTTTTGTCAATTGGATTTAATGAGAGGCACTACAGAATGCAACAATATTTACTAGGATCACATTATATATATTGCAATAGAGGAGTCTCGCAAGAACTGATCATGCTATTTCCATAACATGACATGGTGAATGTCACTGCCCTAGGTTAACTTACCATGATCAAACCCTAGAAGTGGTATTTTCTTCTCGGACCGTTGCTTTCTTGTCTAACATTTTTTTTTAAAATTTTTTTACTTTTTAATTTTTGCATTTAAAACAAATTAAAGGAGTATTCACCTAGTTAGTTGCACTCAGTCATACACACTCAAAAGTCCTTGGCAATGCTGTTAATTAACTTGAAAACCTCCCTAGATCGATTAAGGGGATCTATTGACTGGTTTAAACAAATAAAGAGATGAGATGGTTTGGTTGAAAATAAAAAATACTAAATCAAATTAGACATAAAAGTAGTCACAAATCGATCACATTTGTGTATATATATATATATATCCCCTTAGTATGCCAAGTTTATAAGAAGAATGAATTGATTAGATAACTTAAGAAAACAAAGCAAATGATATTTTAGCAAAAGAAATTAAGCCAAAGTAAGCATTTTCAAATGTCTTGAAAGACGTGTAGCCTCATTAGCTTGCACTTTATTTACCTTCCTTAATTAGAACAAAATCAAAAGTTTAGAGTTGCAAGACTTTGATGTGATAATTAAATGAATGCAAGGAAATCAGTGATGAGCTAGTTAGGCAGAAGCAACTAATTCGCTTAAAATCAAACTCTACGTCAGGTGTACGTACGTTGAGCCTGGTTCCTTATAAATTTCTTGCATTTCTTTTATACACACACATATTAGCAATTACCATTATTTTCTCTAGGACTATAGGAAAAAGCGAAACTCATGCATATATAAATTAAGTATATAAGAAAAACACTTAGAAGAAGAAAGAAGAATATATATATGTAATAAAAATAATGAAAGCTAACCACAAAAAAGTAAGAAAAAACAAAAAAGGACTCGAAGCTCCACCAAAAGAGTGGTTTTTGTTGCGAATTAATTATGTTTTTTGGATTAATTAGCAGCAAATAAAGCTTTTTACTATAAAAATATTTATTCCCGTTCTTTCCCTTCATGTCCCGAAGTTCAAGGGTTTCCTTCAGTCAGATATGACCTACCGCAGGGCATATAGTTGAAAGGATTCATCAGGAACCCGCCAAGTGCTTTTAAACTATATATTTTACTATTTTATCAAATCAAGCAAAACGCTATCTTCTATTCTTCTCCCTACTCTGTAGGAACCACCTAAAAACGACCACCTCAATAGCTGTATAGTATCAAAATTCATAAGCAATCCATATAATAAATACATCACCCAAATGCTTTTTTCATACCAAAACGATGCTACCCTAGGCCTAACATAAATATATAATATCTTATTATCCAAAAATCTAGAGAAAGATAAGGTACAAAACAAAAACATTCTTCCCAGCAGAAAATTCAGTATATATAGCTACATAGACAAAGATCTAGCTAGCCTGATCACAAAACCAATAGAAGATGAACAAAAAAAGAAAGAAAAAAAAAAAAGCATTTAAGAACATATATATATATATATATATATATATATATATATATATATATATATATATATATATATATGAGTGAGAAGGAGAAGAAGAAGAAGAAGAAGAAGAAGAAAGTTTGTTTACCTAGAATCAGTGGCGTACTCAAAGAGCTTGCCCTTGTGGGAGAAAACAATCACAGCAACCTCAGCATCACAGAGCACAGAGATCTCGTGAGCTTTCTTCAGTAGCCCACCTCTCCTTTTGGAAAACGTAACCTGGCGGTTGATCTTATTCTCTATGCGCTTCAGCTGAACCCTACCCCTCCCCATATCTGTTTTCTTTCTCAAAAGAGAAATATGAAATCCCAAAATCAGATAAAAGTCCAAAAAAAGAAAAACAACCTGAAACTGAAAGAGAGATAGAATTTAATGGGCTTTTCTTCTTCTTGGGTGTTTTGAGAAAACATGTTGCACATATATAGAAAGAGGAATGGTTAGGGAACTTGGCAGAAAAAAAAGCGGTTTATGGGATAGAGAGTGGTTTGGGAAAAACCAGGGTGGTTTTTAAGGATGCGTTGTCGATTTGTGATTCGTGAGGGTGTACTGTGTAGTCGTTAATGTCTAGGTGTAAGAACCACGCTTTTTTACAAGGGGAAAGTCTAGAGTCCCAATTAAGAAGTGTCAGATTGGGGATTGTACGGAGCTTATTAGCATGACCAATATGCTGCTCCCAATGCTTGTGTTGACGGCGCCTTTCTGGCTCAGTGACACCATTTTTTCTATCAAAATTGCATCAATATTATGCCTTGCCCTCCTTCCAGTCATGAGTCATCCATTAATATCACTGCATTTTTGCAATTTTTTTCTCTATTTTTATCTCTAGATCTCTCTCCCCTCTCCTGCTGTATGGGGCACTAAAATTTTATTTGTCCATGCATGTATTTTGAGGAAGGAAAAAAAAAAAGTTAATGGTGGTGAAACAACCCTTTAAGGTGACTGTCCTCCGAAAAGCATCTACATGAGAATTTAAAAGTAGGCAAAATAGCTACTATAAACTATAAACTTTTACTTTAATTACTCATTCTTTCATATATATATATACTCCAATAGATTTTCTATCATACTCTTTATTTTCTTTAAATTTTATTTTGTGTGGGAAAGAATGTGAAAGAAAGAAGAGGAAAGAGATGGAGAGTAAAAGAAAGAAAGTGAGAGAGAAAAAATAATAAACAAAGTTTATAGTGTGAATAGTGAATATATAGGCTAATCAACCTACGGTTAACACTAGATGAAAAAAAAATTAAGTTGCATATTCTGCTCGAAACAAAAAAAACACCCATAATAGTCAGATTTGACTAATATTAGGGATTTAGCTATTCTTTAGAGATGCTGATTAGTCTATTCATTATTCACACTATAAACTTTGTTTATTATTTGTTTTCTTTCACTTTCTTTCTTTTACTCTCTTTCTTCTTTCTTTCACACTCTTCCCCTCACAAAATAATATTTTTTAAAAAATAAATATATAGTAAAATAGAGAATCTGTTAGAGTGTATCTAAAAAATGAGTAACTAAAGTAAATGTTTATACTTTTTCATTAACTATTTTGCCTACTTCTGCTGCTCAAGAATGTAATTAGGATATGCCTACCACCTAAGGGGTGGCTAACCACTCCCTCACCACCCTAAGGGTGTAGTTGGGGTGGATCGACCACCGCCTCACCCTTTGAGGTGGTGGCCAACTGTATCATGGGTGTAATGCAACCACACCCTCAAGCCTTTGAGGACCACTCCCGATAGCCTAGAGATGGCCCGAGCCAACAGAGGGGCCCTCGATGGAGAGCGAGAGGTGGTGCGACCCTCCTCGATGGTTTAAGGGTGTGGTCCAGCACCCTTTTATTTACTGTGTTCTTTTCTTCTTTTTCTTTAAATGTTGATGTGACTTAATTCAAGTTGTTCATTTTGTATGAACTGTGTTGATTTTTTCAATTTACAAGCCCCTTAAATGCAAAGCTTTAGGGTTGACAATATTTTTTGCTACCACTTCATATGCATTTTATTCTCTCCCACCCTTCTGGTTCTGGGACACTCGGTTTTTTTTTTTAAAAAAAAAAAAAAAAAAAGTACACATATTCTCCCTTGAACTACCATGTACATTGTCAAATGCATGTCAATGCCCCCAAACCATCAATTGTGATAATATTCTCTTTAAACTATCAAAAAAGGTTAATGTCCCTCCTAAACCTTAGGGTATAAAGTGAAGAAAAATAATATATATATAATCAAGAAAAATTATTTATTTTTATGCTGCGGTTAACTCTCACAAGAGTTGACACAAATTAAAATTCAATGAAACTGTTGAATAGAAGATTGAATGAGGGTAATGGAATTTGAATAGTGGATTTTTTTTTTTTTTACTTTTTTTGGAAGACAAAATTTATCAATTTTGTTATACATAAACAGAGTAATAATATAAGGAGGTTAGAGTCCTCCTTGAATCCTTCCAAATATGATGTAGCTTTTAAAATCACCAATAAATCAAAATTCAATAATACTCATCTCAAATTCAATAATGATTTTAAAAGTCACATCACATTTAAGAGGATTAGAGAGTCCTCCTTATATCATTACTCTATATGAACATGGTGTCACGTAATGAATTTTCTATGTGCTGAAAATATTTGGCCACATTTATTAATTGTTCATATGAATAATACCAATCTATCTGACCCAATTGGGTCAGGATTTATCTTGTGTTGTTTACTCTATTTGGTGGGAGAGGAATGCAAGAGTTTTTGAGAGTAAGGCCAGTTAATTTGCTTCAGGCTCATGAACATGCCGGACCACAACCGGGCAGGCAGATAGGAACCCTTCGCTTGTATACGTACAGTGACAATATATATCACTGTCATCCTTTTCTCCACAGGGTTCGAGTTCTTCGATCGATCATTATTGTAGCAGACATTATCTTTAGGGTTAGGGTTAGGTACTTTAACTTTTTATAAGGGGTCCAATCATCTGATCTCTTTAATTGATGGCTCATGGTGCCTAGTGGGTTCTTCGGGTCCCTCAAGAAAATGTAGTTTGAATGAGATAGCCACACCCACATGTTCTTGGTCAACTTTGGGGGTTTGTAATTTGTATATATATTTTCTTCTTAATTTGTAGCCTTATATGTTGTGTATATATAATTGTATTATTGAAGTTTTGTTTTCTTATTCATAGAAAGAAGAAGAAAAAGAAAAAGAAAAAGAAGACGACTTTTTCTTGATTGGGAGGAAAGAATGTTTGATCCGTAAGGAAATTAAAGGGGTTAGCAAATTTATATTGCGTCTAACTTACTCTATCGACATACATACATATCAATAAAAACTATAACTTAAAAAGCAGGTAAATCATCGAAGAAGGAAACATTACAAAAGACTAACAAGGCTAATTAATCTCAGAAGGCAATAATTAATCATCCAAAGTTGAAAAGACTCAACAAAAGCAACGGTATAATCCTCTTGGTTAATTACCTCAATCTAACACAAACGCACATTAGTAAGTTCTAGATAGCGAAGGAGTTATTGATCTATATTTTACTTCTAAACTAAAAGGCACACAGTTGCATTTGGAGGGGAACTAACTTATAAGTTGGGTGGGGGGGCTAAAAGTCCCTCTTATGTCACTTTTGTATCCCTCCAAGGATAATGTGGCTCTTGAAATCAATATTTGATTAATTATTAAATTTTAATCAAATAGTGATTTTAAAAGCCACCTCATTTTTAAAGGGATACAAGGTGGACTTCTAGAATTACTGGGGAGGGGGGGGGGGGTTGTCTTTCTTTGCTAACCCTAAATTTTCTTAAAATCTTTATACAATGGCCCCGTCAATAATTACTTTTCACCCCTAGATCACTAGATATTTAGTTTTCTACTCTACTACTCTTCGTATTTATGTATTTATTCAATTACGCAGATTTGAACCTGCAAGCAAAAAATTCTAGTTCCACCCATGTGTGGAGTAGGGGTGGGCAGAATATTTGATTATCACCCACCGACCGCCATCGAACCTCTACTTATCGCTTACCGACTTCTGGCGGTCGATAGTCAAAATAAAAAAAATAAAAAATAAAAAATAAAAATAAAAAAACTATTTCGACTTTAGTTCAGTTCAATAGGCTATATAATTTTTGTTTCGTCACGTAACTGAACCGACTTTGGCCCTCAATAGTTTTTTGCATCGCTTGCTTGTTCAGCCCAAAAAAAACCCATTTGTGCCAAAAAAAAAACAATCTATTTGACCCTTAAAAATAGGTTTGCCATATTATAAAAAGTTCACGACTAACCGACTTAATTGAAATAGTCGAAATTTATTCTTGTCAGTATAAAGTCAGTTAATTAAGTGACTTAACCGACTTTTTTAGATCAATGGGCAAAATATACCTCTATCATCACCGATTTAACCGATACACAACCCTAATGTGGAGGCCTAGCTGATGGAGCTAGCGGCAAAATAATGGTCTTAAGCTAATGGCAATTAATGGAATAATATTTTGGTGAAAAAATTGATGGTTAAATGACTACGGATCCTGATAGCTAGTGACAATGATAACAACAGAAGTTATAATGTTAACAATATTATAGCCTGTGATTGTGGTCCTTATTAAGAAGATAATGATAATTCGACTTTTGTGACAAAGATGATAACAACCGTAGTGAAAAAGCCTTTGAGGTGACATGAAAGTGTTGTTTATACCTTTTTCTTTTTCACTTTCTAGGAAAACAGGTAATTTTTCTTTTCTTTTAATTTTTAGAGCGTATCTGGAGTGAAATTAAATATTGACAGTTAAAAAATTACAAATAATCTCCTGTATAGAATTTGATGGACATTTTCGGTAGTTCACATCCAAAGGGTTTTTCTATGGACTAAAAGAAAAACAAAAAAAATAAATAAATAAAAGGTGCTAAAGAAACTAAAAGATCGAGGGTGCTGATATTTCAGCATCCATTGGGTACTTCAACGTGCAAATGTCTCTTATCGTCCGACGTTTCAACTTTGTTTTGTTCTGGCAGCTATCATTTACAACCAACGTTTAACTTTTTGGCTTTTCGTACATTCACCACCATCTCCTCCCAACAGTTAACACCTAGTGTTTGTCATATATATTTTCATTCCTTTTCTTATATAAAATCTCATGTATATTTTTGTTACAGTTTATTGGATTTCCTAAGGATTAATCTAAAACAATAGAATCATGAGAATAATTAGGTCGATCATATATTTCTCATTGCATGCCACCTGCAACCCCCTTAATTGCATTGTGCAAAACAGACACGATGATCTCGTGTAATAGATCTGTCTTATTATTAGTTATGTTCCGACGGTCCAAGCCAAAAAAGTCTGAAATGACTCTCATGTGATACATGGGGCCAACTTCCATCTGGGTATTATCCTTTTGTTTGCTCATGTTGTTTTTTTGGCTATCATATATAGTCACATCATCCAGCAGCCACTTGTACATAGTGACGTTAGATAAATTTTTGATAATCAACCAGTTTATTTCCCTTCTTTCTTTTTTTTCATCCCCATTATCCAATTTTGGTGAGAAATGCTTTTCAACTCACTAGAAAATCCTCCACCCTGGAGGGGAAGGATTGGGATCCCGACCAATAGGAAATTGTCCATCAATTTTTTTAAAAAAATCTTGACCCTTGAAGTTCATCCGATGGTTTACAAATTGCCACGTGTCCCTTTAATTAAAAAATAATATTTTATTACTTAAATTTTAAAAACAAGAGATATACTATAATCTAATAAAAATTTCATATTTTGCCCATAAAAGTCCATATAGCAAGATGCCACATCATTTTATTTTTGTTTTGTCTTTTTCTCTAAAAAAAAAAAAATGATGTGACATCTTACTATGTGAACTTTTATGAGCAAAATATGAAGTTTTTATTAGATTCTAACATTAAACAAATATAAAACAAAATAATAAAAAAATTAAGAAAAAAGTATCGGGTGGCCGGCCACCCCATACTTTTTTCTTTATTTTTTTATTATTTTATTTTATATTTATTTTTAAAATTAAAATAATAAAATATTATTTGTTTAATTAATGAGACATGTTGCAGTTGGTAGACCCTTGAATGAAATTCAAGCATCAAGATTTTTTTTTTTTTTTTTAAAAAAAAAACACTGATGGAAAATTCCCTAGCTATTGCTGGGATCCCGATCCGAAGGGGGAAGCGAAACGACGGGATCAAATATCTATAACCGATCTAAAAAACCGCGTGCTATAAACTTTTTTTTTTTTTTTTTTTTTTTACACTTAATATTGCTAGAAAACGAGATCATTTGTTAAATCATTACTTGTTTTAAAAGTTTATAAATAGAAAACATTTAATTTTATATTTTACCACACATGTGGGTTTAAAGTCTCTTTTAATGTAGAATATTTAGCTAAACTATGATAAAACTAGTTAAATCACTATTTATCCCAAACAATTTAACTTGATAAGTGATTAGGAAGTGTGAATTTAATAATTTAATTAAATTATAAAATTAGTTTTCGGATTAATATATATTTCATCTCTCTCTAAATTTTTCTTAGTAAAATTCTATTTGAAAACTTCTTGGATCTCTATAAAATAAATGAAAGGAAAGCAAAATACTCTATGATTTGATTTTATTAAAATCAATTACCATATCAAAATTATATCCCACAATATATATAGTACTAGTAAATGGTGATAGAATTTGGCGGGTGAAACAAAAGGGTTAATAATTTTTCTTAACTACTTCGAGAAATTTAAACATTTTTCCTTCCTTTCTTTTGCTACGTTTTTTTTTTTTTTTTTTTTTTTTTTTCAAAACGAAAGAGAAAGGCCGAAAAATATAGAAAGGTCAGAAATGTAGTGCTGCTGGTAGTTTGGCACTTTGGACGTTGACTGATGGCAGCTACTTACACACATGGAGGGTGTTTTTTTTTTGGTGTTTTGGTTAACATAAGTTTTGATAGGGTTTTTGTGAAAGTGGATCTTTTTTTCTTTTTGGTCTCTCGCCAGATCTTTGAAGTGCTAGTGGTCTGTCTGGATGAGGTTTTTGTTATCCCTAATTAGTTGGGCTTCAGACTTATTGCCTTTGAAGGAATCCTTTTTTACATTGTTCATTTTCATCTAAATCTCCACCTATTTAGGTGTTTGATAAAAGTATTCATACTCCCGACGATAATACCTATCATATTGCGTCGCTACTTTCATCGGTTGCATCTGCAGGTTATCTCCATTTTCACCTTCTTCGAGGTGTTAATGGTCTGTCTGGATTGGGTTATTCTTTCTAAGCTTGTTTTTAGCTTAATGTCTATGCTTATAATTTTAGCTTTGTGTGATTTGTCCTGTAACCACTTTTATATTTTATGAATGTCGATTTGTTAAAAAAATAAAATAAAATAAGTTTTAATTTTTTTTTTAAGTATATATATATATTTTGGTTGAAAATTGTTTGCTACTGTTTTACCTTTTTTTTCTTTCTTTTTTATTTAATCCACGCACCTTCTTAAACAAACGGAGCTGTTAGCTCTCTTTAAAAGGATTTCATTGTTAGAGTATTCACATCCGGCTTAACAAATATTTAGCTAAAATTTAGTTAAAGAATATATTTTTCTATTTTAGTTATTTATCTTTTCAAAATACTTACATTCGGCTTTGTATTTTGATTATCTCATCTCACTAATTCATTTAAAATATTATTTTTTCATCTATTTTTTCAATGCCCAAAGAGTTTCAAGAATCGTATTGAGTTCCTTGCAGCAAGTAAATCTTTAGCCATTTCATTGAGCTCAATGTAAAGCATTTTTTTTTTACAAGTTAATAACTTTCATTTCATAAGACATTATCTTCCTCCTCCCTCCTCCGATTAAACTTTTTGGAAATCTTCTAACTATATGTTCATTTCCCAAACAATGCAAAATGTACTCGGACCAAGTACAGTGGGTAGATCTGTAAATATCTAATCCGGTGGACAATAATACACTGCCACGTGAGTTTGCTATATAGAGCTAAACATACTCTCCTTGCTATTGACAACAAAACAAATGGATCGAAACCGATAGAATCTATGCGCGTGGGCAAACAGTAGACATAGTCCAATAATGTTTTTACCATCATGCACGCGCGTTATCCTTTATGTCAACTCCACCAAGAACCAGATCCGCTGTTTTGGGCCCTATAAACAAACGCCTATAAATAAAAGTTTTAGAATATATCATTATTTTATCACTAATTTCTCAAACTTATGGCAAATAATAACATTAAAAAAATGGGGTAAAGCTCACTTATTCTCCTCAAACTATCACTCCAATGACAATCTACCCTCCAAACTATCAATTGCGACAATTTACTTCAAAACTACCAAATCAGTGATAATGTAACCCCCAATACTAGCAAAGTGACAAAATTACCCTATATAATTTTCAATAAGACAAAAAAAAACTTTAAAATTTTGAAAAAATAATAAATTTTAGTATTTTTGTTTTTATTTTAGTAAGGGTAATTTTGTCATTTTGTTAAAAGTTGGGGTAAATTGTCATTGTTTTGGTAGTTTGAGGGGAGTAATTTGTTGCAATTGATAATTTGAGGGTAGATTGTCATTAAGGTGATAGTTTGAGGAAGTTAAGTAGACTTTACCCAAAATAATGAGTTACAATAATTGAGAATTCAATTAAGCCATAATATTTTAAGCTTTATTTATACTCGAAGAATTGTAGATCATAATATAGCATGCATGCTAACACATCTGTTACATAGATATATAGTAATTAATTAAATGTTAAACAAGTTTTAAATAGTGAACAAAAAAAATGCATTATTTAGTTTGGAAAATTGCTATTATGTAGATTTTAGGCCACTTGATTGTATTCCAGCCGAGAACCCTATGAGAATCCATAGTATAGCATGTTAATAAGATATCACTTTGTTATCTTTTGTGTTCACAAATTGGTGTAAGTCTAAGTTTTGTCTGAAGAATTGACCAGAGTTCTGAAGCTATTGCGGTAGAGATAGGCGTGCTGTTTGTTGAGGTACATATTAGGCTTATTTACAAAAGTTTTATAAGAATAATTAATGTGTTATTTGATTCTTTTATAGTGGATGCGCTTTTTATAAGTTTCGTTGCCCCGAAGTAATTTTACTTTGAAAAGTTCGTAAACTCGAAGATAAAAAAAAAAAAGCTGGAAGTTTACAAAATATAGAAGTTTTGCTGGAAATGAGTCATTGCAGTATTTCTTGGTCGGGCCGCAAATTGTAGTACTCCTTCCTTTCTTTCTTTATCTTTTTCCTCTTTCTCCTTTTGCTTTGAATTTTATTTTTCTTAATTAATCATTTGCATTTCTTTTTACATATTGTGAAGAAAGAAAATTGCGTATCAGTTGGAGAGTGTATGAAATTAATTTGTGCCAGGAGAAAATTTTGGTTGCAATTAATATGTTTTAACACGATTCGGTTACTTGCGAGTTAAATTTGATCACAATTCAAATTGATATTAAATAGTATTAATAAAAAAAGTATAAGCTTCTCAAAATCCTCCCCCCTTGTCTCTTTCTCTTCCTTTCTTTTCTTTCCTGTTTTGCTTATATCTGCCTGTTACTTTATGCACATCGCTATCCCATCCAATCTTATGAGGTCTTTAGATCTATTTTTTTAAGAATAAGATCCGGCTTTTTTCATCAGTTCTGTCCATCCACATTACCGCTTACCGTGCTCACCGGCCACTCCTTCTTCCAGTCGCCAACCTTCATGCATCATTCTACCGACCACAAGTCGACGTGTCAGCGACATCATCACTGGGAGTAGGGTTTTTTTTTTATTGTTTTTTTTTTTTTTTTGTTTTTTTTTTTTTTTGTTTTTGCTTTTGAATAAGACAAATTTGTTGTTGCTTTGGTTGCAACAGGTCTTGCATTTATTATTTTCTTAGGTTTTGCTTAAGAATAATGGAATAGTTTTCGGTAAGTCTTTTGTTTTCTTTCTAGTTCATTTTATGGAGCAAACTTTTGAATGATGACACGGATGAGTTATCACGTACATAGAAAAATTGTTATTAATGAAGGAGATATAGCGACAAGAGACGTGATTCGTCGGTTTATGTTGCAGATTTATATATTGATTGTGATGATGACATTTTCAAAATATTGTTTTGTAATAGCACCAGAGGCTATTGGGTATGTCATTGATAGTATTAGGGCTGTAGAGTTCTCAATTGTATTTTTGGCATTATATGATGGAGCATTTTGCTCCAAATTGATTTTATATTAATGAAGATAATTCGTTTGTTAAAAAAAAAAAAAAAAAAAATAGAACACATATCACTTTTAGAGGTTGATTTAAAAGATTTTTTTAGAAAACAATTTTTTAAAAATTTATGTCTTATTAAAAAGGTCATTAACCCAATTTAAAAACTGACATGTTGGCACCAAAAAAAAAAGGTGTTATTTTGCATTTTTTCAGCATACTTAATTCTTTTTCTTTTTTCTTTTCTTTTTTTAATTAAAATTAATCTTTATATAATCTTGTTGATCTACTAAATATGATAGAATATTCGTTAAACCATAGCCGATTAGCTTTGTTGTTTAGAGCGTCCTGCTAACGCGAAGGTGGCAGGTTTGAAATCTGCATGGGCCACAACATAGATGGGCCGAGCGATCGAGGCTGGCAAATAACATGCATTTACCTATTTCACCCGAATTAGTTACCTAAAAAACGTAAGGCCCAATGGGGGAGCTAAAAAAAGATTTTTTTTATTATTATTTTATTTTCTTCAAGTTAGATGTTGTGAAGAGAACATGGAATGGGTCGGCCCTCCAGAGTTTCTGTGGATTTGTTTGGGCCCTCTTAACTGGTCCTCAATACTATCCATGCGTGGTGAATTTATAAGGATTAGGGTTACAATTTTAAAGAAATTGTAAATTAGAGAATTAGATAATTTAGGCATTAAAATACTTGAAAATGTAACATGTTATAAATGTAACATGTTACAATTGAGAATTAAATATATTTTCATCAAGTTCTTACTCTTTATGCCGTAAAGAAAGCTGTGAGAAAGCACTTGTGCTTATCTAAACGAATCTATTGCAGTGTCTAACTTACACTTAAATAAATTACAGATTTACATTCCTAAAATTCCCTCTAGAGATTTTCTATAAGATAAAAGAAAACACAACAACGCGGTGGGAAAGCACTCGTGCTTCTGATCTAGATCATGACAAAAAACTTTGACAAATAAAATGTTAACTTACCACTTATCTCAAAAGTTTAAACTAATAGAAATATTAAATTTAATAATTTAATCAATACTTTAATACCTCACACGTGTGGACTCAAACTCTCTTTTAACAGACAATGCTTAACACATAAAATATTTAATTTAAATAAAAAGTAAATTGACAGAATCAAGGTTTAAACTCAGAACATCTAAGTCGGTGAATACCATGTCCTTACGAGAATAAGATAAAATTGGTTTTTAAAAAAGATAAATTCAAACATTAACGAAGCAGACCACAGTATTCCAAATTAAATGATCATTGCTTATCTCATGATCGAGCAACTTTATTTTTATTTTTTTTCAATGGATGTAATCACGGAGATCGACGACTGGAAATATATTTTTGCAAAGACATATTTCCCTTTCCAAGAGAGCTTTGGTGATCCTAGATTGGCCACGTTTATGTTGACAACAAGAAAGTTGGAGAGCTTGGATCGTGTGGTTTAGATGGGCGAGACAGAGCTTTTACAATTATCTTCTTCTTTATAAATCTATCTCACAAGTAGTGTTTTGTTCAATGCATATGATCATCTCCATAGCCATAGGCATAGCCATAACCATATCCAAATTATCTTCTTATCTTTTTCTTCCCTAAAAAGACTTGCACAAGGGCTAAAGTTAAGCTAAATGCAGCCGATTGGTGGACAACTTAGGGTGATGGTCCCATGTTGTCTGGGGTAGGGGGGCACAGGGGTCAAGGGTAGGGTCCAGATAATGAATACTTTTGATAGGGTAAATCTATAGCCGAGATCAATAGATCATGGGTTGTTGGGTCAGTGTCTTAACAAAAAGGCTTGATAGGATCAATCTCGGGGCTTTCTTCTTTGAGTTGCGATAAGTTCAATCTAGCCTATAATATGAAACGATCCGAACCAAGCCAAAATTTGTTTTTATTTTTGATTGAATGCCAATATCAGTATGCCATGCATGCTGAAAACATAGCTAGGGCTACAGATGGGACTGATGGGAAAACCATGGCCACGGAAGGTAACTTTTAGAATGCATGGTGGACAATAAAAGAAAGCAACAAAACATCTCGAACATATACAAACATGTTCATAGAGAAGGCCTCCAATTAATTAATCAAATCCTTTTTCGTTTTTTTCTTTGGATTGAGGGAGAGGCCCCCCATTGGCCTTAGATACGGGGCAGCACGATCCACCTGGTTAAATGAACCTGCTGCTTCTTCGTAATATCAACCTATTAATTTGTGGTTTCTGGGTAAGTTTGGCCCATGTTTAAGGCATCCAAGGCACACTTTTTGGTCTAGTCTTTTCCAGATAGATTTTTACTTATATGGTATGGGAGTGTGTTTGGATGTAGGTATAAGCCAGGGGCAATCCACATTCTCAAGTGTCCTTTGATGAGAATGTGAATTCCCACATGGGAATTCAGAGTGTAGTTTTAGATAGTGACACTACGAGTTGGATTTTTTGGATTTCAAAGAAATATCTTAACCAAGATCTCATGCCAAACCATTCAAGACAAAAAGCACATGCATTATTTGGCGGTTGTTCGTCTTCCACGTCCTAAACTTTGTCGTACGTTTCTCACACAATGTAGGAATGTGTACGAGTGAGTTTGAAGCGGAGACTTCAAACCACATACTTATAAATTGGTCTTTATGTATAAGATTTAGCTCGCACCACTTTAACTCATGCATGCGATATAGCAAAAACTTGCTTCCGGAGAGGCGTCGATAGCCCAGTCATATTAATGCATCGATGAAACTTAATGGGCCATACCCCGGTTATTGGCAATATATATACAATATTGCATATATAATTATATCATCTATGTAGGCCCATGCATTTACAGAGAATTTCAAACAGAAATCTCACAAGCCGAAGGGGACCATCGAGTTTTGAACATTATGATGAAATATATGTATCATCATATATCTTAATGGAACTGTCATGATCGAAGATGATCACATATCCACGTCGATGTGGAGTTCTTAGATACGAGGGAGGAGTTGATGCACACGTGTGGGTACGCACGCGCACCAGCTCCGACACCGGGGAATGGGGTTTGTGTTTAATGGGCCAAACCAAAAATGTCTCGAGTCTCTTGACTAACCCAATATCTTGAAAGAAAAAGAAAGTTGTACATGTTTTCTCTTCTTTACATTAAAAAAGGTCGGTCCATAATAATTCTTTTTTCCCTTTGGTGGGGGCTTCACACAAGATTATGTTACCAAATTGATTTTTTTTTTTTTTGATACTCTTAATTAGAGGGCATGAAAAAGACTGGCGTTGATGGCTCAGAGACACAACTTCGTGCAGTCATTGTAACTTCAATGCCAACCACATATATCTGTTCAGTTTAGTAAACTGTCTCTTTCCAGTTACATGACTCTTTCATGTTTTTCTCTTCTGTCTGCATATATATATATATATATATATATATATATATATATATATATATTAGACAATTATACAATTGTCATATAACTTAATAAAATGATGCTGAAAATTAGAGTAAGGGTTTTAACTATTTAAAATACAACTTTTTTCATTTTAACTATTAGTTTTTCGGATCCAAATCCCCTAAAATTCATAAGAAAATTCTAATCTTCATTATTTTATTAGTAGTGGGATACGTGGTAGAATAATAGCTCTTGGATGAAAATAAATGGCTTGGATATGAAATTTCAGAAACTAGAATTCTCCTGAGAATTCCAGGAGATCCGAATCCTAGTTTTTCACTACACTCTAACATCTATTTTAACTATTTACTTTAATTAAATATTATTTCTCAGTATTATATGAAAAGGGGAAGAGAGAGAGAGAGAGAGAGAGAGAGAGAGAGGGGTGGATAGGAAGGAAAAAGAACAAACAGAGTTGAGGGAGAGAGAGGAAGAGAGAAGGAAAAAAAAAAGAACAAAAAAATACAATAATGTGCTACAGTAACTTTCAAATATGAAAGTTTATTGTAGCAAATTTTTAAAAAAAATTCATTTTGAAAGCTCTGATGGAGAAGTAAAAATGCTCAAAATATCTAAATTTAACTATATCTCTATTTTGAAAGCATTGTTGAAGGTATTTGTAAAATAAAATTGTTGGATCGGGCCTATGACCATCTCATCTAAAAATCAATTGGTGTCTAGTGAGGAAAGCCAAATCCTTTTATGGCATTCGAAATTGCACCCTATAAGGCATATTCTAAGAACCGTTCAAGTGAGTAGAGTGGCATTGTTGAACCTCAACATGACACTCTCGCGACTCGAATCCATAACCCTAGCTTTAGTACTATTTGTTGGATCGGGCATTTGACTATTTCATCTAAAAACTAATTGGTGTCCAGTGAGAGAAGCCAAATCTTTTAATGGCATTTGAAATCGCACCCCGCAAGACATGTTCTAAGAGCTGTTTAAATAAGCAGAGTAACATTGTTGAACCTCAACAAAAATAAAATAAAATAAAATATTAACAACTAATTTTTACTGTCACATCATTAGTCCAGCAAATAACATATATAATCCAAGTCTTCTATCATCATCCATGATAATCATGCACTTTGTACACTTATTTATATTGTCTTCTTTACTTTAGTGTTACCCACTGAATTTCTTAAAGTTAACCCATAGGTTGGAAACCCACTCTTTATGAGCATTTTCATTGAACTAATTATTCTTCAGTTATTTTTATTTTTATTTTTTTTCTATTTTATCTATCTACTTTTTTTAAGCAACCAAAGCTTTATTTACTTTATTAAAATAATTTTAATAATAGTTTTTTTAGAAAAGTCCATATACCCCATTCAAATTACCACATAATTGATAATGTCATCCCAAACTTTCAAATGTGACAATTAATGTCTCATCAAACTACCAAAATATTGTTAATATCCTCCTAGATAGATTTGGAGAGCAAGTAGCAAACCCCAAAAAAAATGATTAAGTTAAATGGAGGAGTAATTTAAAAATCCCAACTAATTAAATTAGGCAAAAGAATTACTTTAGCTAATTATTCAACGAAAATGCTCTCCCTTAAAGGAGGAGGCAAGGAGATATTAGTGGGCCATAGGGTATTTTATGGCAGTCAAAAGATGTGGTGGTATAATTTAAATAAATAAGGTTAAAGAAACCAATGAATTAAAGAGTGGCTTCCAAGGTGTGGAAAGGGGAGTGGGATGTATCATAAAATTCTCAATCTCTATTATGAGATACACAGAAAAGGTCAACTACTAGTGCCCAATGCCCATATAGCCATAGCCAACAGGCACTTGAAAGCCAATCCCCCACTAAAACAGACTAGAAAGCCTAGAATCCAAGGAAACACTGTAACCAGCTCTTTGCCCCCCACCATCCCCAACAGGAACCTCTGGTTTTTCATGGCATCAGAAGGATAAAAAGCTGTTTCCCTTGTTCCCCACTCTCCGCTGTAACTAAAGCACAAATTCACATTATCTGGGTCCCTCTCAAAAACCTCCAAAAACACCTCCATCATATAATATTATAGACACCACAATTGATCATTATTATAAAGCCACCACTACTCTCAATCATTTCAAACCCCCATTAATCTCCTCCTCCTTCTACGCTCCCCCACCTCCCTCTCCATATAATACTTCCCCCGCCCAACCTTTGAAACTCCCAAATCACAGAAAGTTTCAAGTTTTGAAGTTTTTCAGCCATGTCCATCACAGCACTTTCAGACCCAGATAAGTTGTACAAGAAATCATTCCACAGAAGGAATGATTCTGGTGAGCTTGACGTTTTTGAGGCTGCCAGGTACTTCTCCGGATACAATGAAGCTGCAGGGTATAATGGTACAGGTTTTACTCAGAAGAACTTGAGAGATGAGAAACAGGGTTGTAGAGTAGGCAGAATGAGCTTAGACGTGCCAATGAGAAACTCTTTTCCTCAACAATCTCATGGAGTGCTGGAGAAGCAAATGAAAGAAAAGAAGTACAAGCAACCAAGCTCCCCAGGTGGGAGACTGGCGAGTTTCTTGAATTCTCTTTTCAGTCAATCGGCTTCTAAGAAGAAGAAATCGAAATCAAGCTCACAGTCTATGAAAGATGAAGAGGAGAGCCCTGGTGGGAGGAGGAAGAGGAGGATCAGCATTAGTCATTTTCGAAGCTCAAGCACCGCCGATTCCAAGTCTATATATTCTTCTTCAAGTTCTGGTTTTAGAACACCTCCTCCTTATAATGCACAAACTCCTACAAAGAGCTATAAGGATTTTAGAAGCTATTCAGATCACAAACAGGTGGTGTCCAATTTGTCAAAGCACAAAGTTTCACACAATGAGGCCTTGGATGTCGACAGAAAGAACAAAGACTTGCATTGGTTGGATGACAAATTCGAATTCAGCAAAGGGTTTTCAGAGAAATGCAAGAAGAATTCCTGCGGCAACGTGTTTTTGGAGAAAGATAGGATTTGGGTTGAGAGATATCCATCGGAGGAGAAGCAATTCGTGAAGTTCAGTGAGGTGGATGATGGTGCAGAGAGTGATTCAAGCTCTGATCTCTTTGAGTTGCAGAACTATGACTTGGGTTACTGCTCAAGCGGTCTTCCTGTCTATGAAACTACTGACATGGATACCATCAAGAGAGGGGCACCAATTTCCAATGGCGCTCTATGATACTGTATATTTTTCCCTGTGTTGGATTTATTCTTACTTCTTGTTGATCGATGTTAGAAGCTGTGAGAAAGAAAAATCTCCATGATTTTACTTTTCTTCTTCTCTTGTCCTCTTTCAAACTTCTTCCACATCTTTTCTCTGTATGTACAGTTCCAAATGTTTGTTTGTCTTTCCTTTCTCTGTTTTTTTCTTACTTTTCTGGCTTTGTTGGGAGTGCAAGAACATCAAAAGTCCACCACTGGAGTGACTTGATTAGATTGTGCGGTGAGTACTAGAGATTTCCACTCAAGTAATGGAGAAATCAAATACAGACACATCAGCATCCTATTAGATTGTGTTTGGAGCAGCAACAGCACATTAAACATACTTATAATTATTAGTTTTTTTTCCTGCAAGCATGATGTTTTTTTTTCTGCTGCCCTACGAGGGGGATTGCACGAATATGTATGAGGAATTACACATCTTATGTGCATATAAGTCTTGCATGGCGCATATATATTTATATATACATCCAGCAACATATAAAAATGGTTTCAGAACTTGGAAGGAAAAGCATAGAAAGTGCAAGTTCCGTACGTGCAAAATATATAAATTTCCTCTCTGCTGCACTTCTTTTTAGCTTAGCTCAAATAATTAGGAGGTTGAGATAATGAAACACATTTGATGTCTAATCAGAAGATCAACATAGAAAGGCAACTAATTAGCTTATTCTATTTTCTCAATATTAGGGACAGAATCTAGACAAAGCAACAACTAGGTCCATTTAAGATCGATTTGGGATCAACTAAGGCACAACTTTTAAAGTTAAAGATATTTTCTTAAGCAAATGATCACATTGCCATGGATGTAGTATTATGCATGTTATCAAATAAAGGCTAGCAAAGAGTTTGTCTTAGCTGTTTCAAAATTCTCACTACCCTGATTCTTCGACAAATACCACCTCTTAATTAACTTCCACCATCTTAACCATGATGCAAGACTAATGATGAGACCAAAAACTCTCTCTCTCTCTCTCTTTTTTCTTTTTTGATAAAGTGCATTCTACTCTCCAAATTAATGTAACTTGGGCCTATAAACTACTAATTTCTTTCAAGCTACTCATATGTTAGATCTGGATGGAAAACATCACGCGTGTGCTCGAGCATTTTTGTGTGACTAATTTTCCCCCATTTTGTGTGTCATCCCAACTTTTACTATTAGAAATGTGTAAATACAAATGAGGAGGTAGTTTAGAGGTACAGAGTGCAATTTAGCTATCTTTTTTCTTTCATGTTCTTCCAATGATGAAATCCACATGAGGTTAAACCAAGAGTTGTTGGATTGACAAGTTGGGGAACATTTTGTCCGTAACTAATAAGGATAGGTCTCTATCTATAGATAAATATAACCTATAAATAACAAATTTGGGGAAGAATTGGCAATTTTCAGAGGCTGCAAGGCAGCATGCATGTATGTATATATGTGGGTGCATATGTAGGCATACGTTTAAAAGCTCAAAGCTAGTGTGCTAGATATCAATCATGCATCCTATGGATAGGCTTTAGAAAGAATGACACACAACAATGATGCATGGGGCACCAAAAAGCCCCTTGAGGCATGATATGTACAAATGACGCATGGGACACCAAAAAAGTTCCTCCAAGCATGCATGTAACTATCCCAGTAAGTGGAGGGCCCAATATGCTATCATTCAAAGTGAGATGTTATTACGAAGTTTCATGCCCACACACACCCATCACAGAGAGAGAGAGAGAGAGAGAGAGAGAGAGAGAGAGAGAGAGAGCTTTCCTTGTGGACAATCAAATCCTCCTTTCTTTTGTAAAAGCTAATCTACTAAAGTGAAAACAGAAGGACCAACCACCATTACTGCACAAAAATTTCTAACAGGTGAACTCATCAAGATGATGGAACTTACCAATATATGAAAATTTTCACTTTCCCACCTGCTGCAAGTAAGAAATTGTCCTGTAACTCTCAAATCTCATGAAGTTTTAATTAAAAAGGGTAGGAGCTCTACTTGGGCGTAACCATAATAACACATGCTCGCTAGGAACTACTCAGAAGGAGCTTAGACAACGGGAACTGCAGATGCTTCCTGAAGACCAATTAAGAGAATAGAAAAGTTGAGAGGGTTTTGATTATGTTTCATTTTGTGCAAAGCACATCCAAGCAATAGAAAATTTACGGGCTTCATTGTATTCCGACGAAGTATTTGTTATAACCCAGTGAATGTCAATTCATAAGAATTGGTGGAGACAAATAGTTTCTTAAAAAAAGTGACTCAATAATGCACCTTAAGAATATCTAATTTCCTGTTTTCTCTTTCTATTTCTACACTAAATGCCTCACCCATTCAACAAACAAACAATAATTCAAGGCATCGTGCAAACAACCAATATTAATCATTTAAGTAGCCAAAAAAATTCAAAATCTCAACTATTTGTTGGGTGTTATTGTCATCATTGTTACCTCAACTGTTTATTCATTAGTTCGTTTCAACTTTTTCTATCTTACCTATGCTTCAAGGCTTCAAGCAGTTTGATTCTAAACATTTCTCCGAAGATCTTGTTCATAGAGCATCATCATCATCAACATAAATCCGGAAATGATAATTAATCACAAGTGTGATCATGAGATCACAGCAAGTCATATAAGGAATCATTTTAATTATACTGTTTTGGGGAAGTCTTAACAAACAAGGTAAAGCAAAAGAACGCGGAATAAATGCATTTTTGATCTTTGTGATTTAATGTTTTAATAAATAACTCTTTGGGTTTTAAAAAGTGATTAATCATTTTACGAGGCAAGTAAAAACAGAACAAATTATTTCATGACGTTACAAAAATTGACAGAATCCATTAATGTGGTACATTAAGCACGAATCAGGTCAGCCAGAGGGGGTGGTTGAAACACCCTCAATATTCATGGGGTGGTTCGGCCACCCCCTCAATTTTATTTATTTTGCCATTTGTGGGTGGCCGAACAATCCCTAATAGTCATGGGGTAGTTCAGCCATCCCCTCAATTTTATTTTATTATTTATTTATTTTTCCATTTGAGGGTGGCCGACCCCCCTTCCCACAATGGGCATGGGATGGTTTGGCCACCCTAGATGCTCAAAGTCAAAGACTCTAACCCCGCTTCTTCTTGCCATCATTGGAAGCCAACCTAACCCTAGGTTGGATAGGTCACAACCGAAAGTCCAAGAAAAATATGGCTTATCTAAGGAGGAAAGACAAAGATAGACTCATAGCTGGCCAGGCAGCCAGAGGAGAGGATGCTTAGTACGTTTGAACAGAAAAAACAGTGCCTATATATCATTCAAGCATAAGCCAAAACCATAGACAATATATGCTACAAATTTCTTCCAATCAAATTAAGTGCCTTCACTTCAATGTGAAGTGATCATTATCAGTCTCTTTCCGACATGCACCCCCTCCCACCCCGCCCTGCCCAGGGCAGTGACATCTGACAAGGTATTGTCATGTAATTTCTTGTTATTCATATAATCCATTACTCTTGATAGATGGGCGTAAAGTGACCCGAACCACCACCATCTTGAATTATTGGCATATTGGATTGGATAAGGCTCGTACTCTTAATTATACAAAGTGAAAATATTTTTTGTTTGGAGCCTGTCTTCATTTGGGCGGGTCTGGGGCTCTCGTTTTAGGCCCAATGCGTAAGAATCGGACTTAGAACATTATATGACCAATTTAATAATTGGACTTTTCTTTTTCCTTTCTTTTTAAGTAAAAGGATATAAATTGGGATTGGGATCCCCGGCAATGTATGGGGAATTGCCCATCAAAAATGCCTGAAATTCTAGCCATTGAATTTCATCCAATGGTCTATATACTGCCACATGTCCATTTAATTAAAAAATACTAAAATAATATTTAAGTTTTTTAAAAAAATATAAAACAAAATAATAAAAAAAATAAAAAATTATAAAAAAAAGTATGGGGTGGCTGGCCACCCCTAGGGTCGCCGGCCACCCCATCTCAGACTTGGGGGAGGCAGAAGCCACCCCCAAGTGCCGGTTGGGGGTGGTCGGAGCCACCCCCATGGCCTTAGGGGGTGGTTCAGCCACCCCCTAGTGCCAAACCCAATTTCTTTCTTTTTGGGTTTGGCCCTAGAGGGGCCATGGGGGTGGCTCCGGCCACCCCCAACCGGTCCTTGGGGATGGCTTCGTCCACCCCCTAGGGCTCAAACCCAAAAAAAAAAAAAAAAAAAGGGTTTGGCCTAGGGGGTGGCCATGGGGGTGGCTCCAGCCACCCCCAACTGGCCATTGGGGGTGGCCGAAGCCAACCCCATGTCTCAAATGGGGTGGCCGGCCACCCCATACTTTTTTTATAATTTTTTATTTTTTTATTATTTTATTTTATATTTTATATTTTCTTTTTAAAACTTAAATAATATTTTAGTATTTTTTAATTAAAGGGACATGTGGCAAACTAGAGGCCATTGGATGAAATTCAATGGCTAGGATTTTAGGCATTTTTTATGGGCAATTTCCCATGCATTGTCAGGGATTCCGATCCTATAAATTGTTACTAATTTGATAATTAAAATAATAATAACTACAATAGGGACATCTTTTAGCTGAGGACATAAATTTCCTTTAATCAATTTCCTTAAAATCTATAAAATTGTCATGCGTTCTTTAGCATGCGATAAGTATATAATTTTTTAATTAGCATGTGAGAAGGTAAAAAGTATATATGTGGGTAAAGTTTGATCCACAGATGTAGCCACCTTCTCAAACATGTTACATCTTAAACCCTAGTTGGAAAAAAGATCTAGAGAAATCTATTGAATAAAATCTAACATGTCTTGACAACAACAATAACATAAAACATTCTTAAGGGGTAATTCAATTGGCTGAGGACTACGTCTTATAAAGCGGGGGTCACTAGTTCGAATCTCCTTTCCTCCCTCTTGTATGGACATGTCAAAAAAAAAAAAACAATAACATAAAACACCTACGTTATGATCAATATTGCTATAATTAATTTGACGTTTCTTGAATAAAAGTTTCCTACTAAAAGTCCTCAATTAACATTTTAACCAATCTCATGGTCCCACATTATGGCCAATTTATATAAGTTGAACCATATATGGTCATTATATATTGATGAGTTCTTGATTATAGCAGCAGTTTATATATGGAGACATGCAGTCAAGGATTCATTCTCCAGCTAGCTAGCTCCCAGCTGCCTCCTTGGCTGTCAATCTAGTTTCCTCCTTTGGCTGCAAATTACTATGCCTTGAATGAGACTTCCCTTATTATTGCATGTCTTGGCCATCAACAGTGCAAAGTCATTTTCTGATTGGAGCTTTGCTTCAATTATTGGAGATATTCAACTGTAGCCCTAATGGTTTTACATTTTGGAAAATATATCTTTCATAGTGTTAATTTTAGAGCACATCAACTTACTAAATACGCCACTTTCAATAAGATTTTTAGAAATATTTTCATTATTTGTCCGTTTCCTTCTTCGGTGAGAAGTAATAGTAGGAAAGACCACGAGTGTAATTTCATTTTCCCTTTTCTCCTATTTGTTCAAATGCACTCGACTGCTACTAATACAAGTCATTCAAAATTGAATCCATTTAGTGGAATGAGAAATAGAATCTACATATATAGTCAAGAATATTGTCTCTTTCATTATATTTTGTTTTAATTTTTTTTTCTTTTGTAAGTCATATTAAAATCGATCGATTTTAATTCTTCCCATTGACAAATGATGAACCTAAACACTAGGAAAAAAAAAAAAAAATCAAATGTCATAGTTGTACGTAGACGATCTACAATTATTTTGATAGGGAAAATTCCGTCCATTAAATAAAGAAAAATACAGCCAACCTCATGTGGGGCAAGAGCAAGAGTCTAGACAATTGAAGACTCATAGGCATAGATAGTAAAGAACAAAAGAAGACTTGAAGTCAAGTATGGGCCACAACATGGCAGCATTGATGTTGCCAATTTCTTCAAAGCTGTCGTCGTTGTACTTTTGTATTTTTCACTTCAAGGCTTTGGATTGATGGGGGAGGGGAATATCATTGTCATCCTCTTTCCAACTTCTTGTTATCATTGTGTTATTAATCACTGATTACAATTGGCTATGATAGTAACACGACTGTGACCAATGACCATGCATCTCGAGTCCTGACAAGATTGGCTCCTTCCAACCAAAATCACATGCACCTATTGACCCCCCACCACACACTATCTCCTTTCCTCACAAGTTGCGTCAATTTATTGCATTCCGATAGCTACCTGCAGAGTGCCATTGATGTTGTATCTGCCACATCAACATCATGAGAATTACTCGTTCGTGGCTTTCTTGGGTGTGGTGGTGTATAGTGTATGCATGTCAAAGTTTTACAGAGCTTCGATTGGGTTAGTTTAGGCATGCATGTGGAAGATGGGCTAGTATATTAATTACCAAGAAAAACAACAAAATACAAACCCCAAGGGTTGGCCTGATGGTCGAAACCCTAGAATTTTGAGTTTGCTCCTCAATTATCTCTGGTTCAAAATTTGATAGGTACTACCTGCTCTTGGGGCCAGCCACTCAGGTCGAAGGCTTGTAACTCAGCGTTTAATGCTCTGAGTAGTGTGGGGTATTGGGCGAGGGATTAGCCTGGAAGATCTTGACTGGACCTCTACACTTACCCCCACCTAGGTAGGATTAGCCCTAAAACCTTGATTAAAAAAAACAACAACACTAATAGCTCATTACTTCACAATACTAATAACAAAAAAGGATGAAAGTTTAGTTAGTAAAAAAGCATGGTGTAAGTTTTGTTAGTATAAATATATTTCTCTCTCACACACACTTGCGGTTGTGAAACGTTATGACAAGGATGGATATATCCTTGTGTTTGGAGTAAAGGAAACATTATTTTCTTTAATACAATTTAGTTCTTTGAGAGGGACTTATTCCTTTCTTTTTCTTGGTCAAAATGGGGACTTTGTTTTAATAACTAAAAAAAAAAAACTCTCTTTTCCTCTTTCTTTTTCTTTTTCTGGTTATTAAACCAAAAGGAATGCTATAGTTATTTCGAGTGTTCTTTTAACGTTCTCTTGATTCTACATGGATATTATTTTTTGCTTTTTTTTTTTCAGGAACAGTTGTGGTAAGTTATTTTCTGATTTTTTTAAAATCAATATCCACGTAACATCAGAAAAACACTAAAATAACACAAGGATTTCAACCTCTTCTGCTTCCTCGGGCCGAACTCTCTCATAAAAAAGATATGGGATCGACTGAATAAGATCCCATAGGCCTGTTGAATGACCAAGTTTACCCACAACATGGGCCGGAAGGATTCTCTCCCTCTCTACACATATCACAATCTTGACTTGTGTCGTGGATGCCCACATTTTTCTGCCCCCTTCGTCTCATGTAGGTTAGTGGGCCTTCTTCCATAAAAGCAAGTGCAGCTTTTTTCTTACAAAATTACAGAGATCTTCAAATGCCAATAGTGACGGTCATCGGGGCGCAAACTGCAAATAGGCCCTCAATTTCGGATGCGTGGGATACAATACTACTCTTTTTTACACTTCAACCCTCCAATCAGGACAGGCGGCTGGATAAATAAAATTGGGGCTGTGCCACCCCTACTAAATCGGCTGCTTGCGGGTGCCCAAATCACCTCTTGCTAAAGGAGATTGTTCGGTCATTCTTATACCGGTCACTTGAGCGTGACCGAACTACCCCCATTTGATTATGGATCATTTGACTATTCCGAATCACTTCTTGTAGACGGTTAATAAATTGTTCAGCCATCGACAACTACCACTAATTTTTTTTTTTTTTTTTTCTTTTTTAATTCGGTCGTCTTTTTTTCATGATTTGAACCATTTATTTTAAATGAATTGCTCAGATTGATGATATTGCGCCCATGCAATGCCCCATATATTGCATAGGATTTTAATCCCTAAAGTTCGGTAACAAAAAAGAAAAACATTAGCTTCTTAAATCAATTTCTAAAATTGTCGAAGGGTATGAGAAGGAGAGCCTTGCCCGAATATGATGGCCCCTCGGATGGGCTCTTTGCTTGGGCAAGGGAGCTCGATCCCTCTCACATATCCCCTGTTCAAAGGGAAAAGGACAAAGATAATAACAATTATTTCAAATTATAAGAAATCCTGATTCGTATGAGATAGGACTCCCTTGTCAGAGGAGAGAGCTGCCTCTCACAGCTTCCCTACATTTTCCTCAGCCCCTCTTCTTTGGGCAATAAATTGTATCCTAGCTCTGTACCCGTCTCTTGCTTGTCATTGTGTGCCTCTGGGTTTGGGAGCATCCTCCATGATTATTGATTCCTGGGTTAGATAAAGACCTAGCTATCTTCGCTCTCTATATTTTGTCATCTGAAATTCATTTTTTTCATTTGATAACGGTTTTTTAAAATATTTTTCTATTTTCAAAATTAAAATCACATTTTTCTTAAAACTATTAACAAATAAATCCAAATTCAAAAAAAAAAAAAAAAAAAATCATACATTTTTATAAGAATATTTTGAAGAAGAAAAAAAAAAACACTTAATTTTCCAGCTGTAGGAATTAACTTATAACTTAAAATATTTTAAAAAATAATTAAAAAAAATCAAAAAAGGTGTCTGCATAACCAACTCAATTTGAGGAAAAAGTGTGCCTAGACAACCTTTTATGTCATATTAGGATCGGAGAGGTGGTCGGATTAAAGGTGGCTGCACAACCACCTTGACCACAGTATGGCATTAATGTGATTGAATACTTGTGATATTTTCAATTTCTAATAATAACCGGTGGTCCTCATTAAATGATGTTATGAGTTCATTTTGTAATTAATCATTATTGTATTTTGATTAAACAGTAATTTTAAAAGTCACCCCATTTTTTAAAGAACACAACAATAACACAAGCTGAACTTTAGAATTACTGTCGTCGTAGCATGTTTGGTAAACTTTTAGAAATGCTTTTTCACTCCTTAAGCACTTAAAATTATTCTCAAATACCAGTTAACTAAATAGGTTTTTAGATGTGACTCCACCACTAACACACTTTTCAAAACAAATTACAATACTATTATAAAAAAACAAAATACAATTTTTTTTTTCTTTTCAAAAAATAACTTTTTTTTCTTTTTTAAAGGGTGCATATCCATGTACAATTATTTTCATAGGTAGGGGCACCTTATTACATGTATGAAAAATAAACAATGATTTTTTTATTTAAAAAACAAAAAGATTGGGTGGTATTATGGTTGCGTGATAGCCGTGACCACCATACGCTGGCTCCACAGTGGCCACCACTCAATTTTGGCAACCCCATGGTGGCCATACAATGACAACCAGTCAATTCTGATGGTCTTGCAGTCATGGCCAATGTCACCATACCACCATCATGGTGGCGGCACCGCTGCCTTGGTGCAAAATTTTTTATTTTCTTTAATAAACAAAAATTTCTCAAATTTTTTTTTTTTTTTTTTTCGACAAAACACTCTTCAAAATTTTACCAAACAAATTCTCAACTTTCTCAAAGTGTCTGCCTCACCATATCAATTCTCAAAATTTATTTATTTTTAAAAATTATTTTCAAAATTCAAACCTCCAAATGCTTTTCAAAACTTCATCAAACATTTAGTCAAAGGAGTTGAAATACAAATAACATCAAATTGCCTCATCGTGTATTTCAAAGAAGATCTGGCTTAGGTACAACAAAAAATGAATTATAGATTTTTTTTTTTAAAATTTAAAAAAAAAGAGTTAAATACAATTTCAGTACTTGTGGATTACACTAAAATCAAATAGTCACCTGAATTTTTAAAAATATCACAAATGATACATGTGGTAAGCCAATAAACACACTTAGTATCTTTGTCAAGATTCCGTTAAGTTTTTTAACAGAACGCCACATCACCCTTATATGTGGGTGCCACGTGGCGTAATTCCTAAGTTTTTGAATGTCACGTAACATGTATATAAAATAAAAAAATAAAAAAATGCTAAGGTGAGGGTGGTTCGGCCATCCCGTTTGGCCGGGAGGTGGTAAAACAAGAAAATTGAACGATTCAAAATTTAATTAAAAATTTTTAACAAAGAAAAAAAAAAGGAGAAAAAATTAAAAATCACTGATGTGAGGTAATTGGCAATTTGGTGTAAATTTGGTGTAAATTCTTAACTTAGCGATTCCTGTCAAGAATTTTTGTTCACATTGCTTTTAAAGGGAGAGATGCATAATGGGCAACTTTTGACAAAGGGCCGGCCGGCTTGCTTTTAGTGGGCACTCGCGAAAGTGAAAAAGAGGCGTGTCAGAAGCGCGTCAGGGCACTCCCTCTCCCTCCCACTTTTCCTTTCTGATTGGGGCACGTGTACCATCGCCCAGGCATACAAATGTCACTCAGGGGTCTCATCGCACTCCAACAAATTTTCCCATCTGATCGTCAACCATCCGGGTAAAGTTTCAAAAAGAGAAAAATAATATTAAATTCGGACTCTTAAAATAATTATAGTATATATATTTGAGCCTGTGATAAGTCTTAAAACATATATGCGGACAAATAATTGGTCCCGTTTGTTAAATTCTTTGTTTTATGTTATTAAAACAAAAATATTAACAAATAATATAAAGTATAAATACTCTTCAAATCACGTAAAATACTCTTCAAAATACAAAAAATTTATATTTATATTACACTAACAAACAAGCAACTGAGGAACATGCCAACAAAAAGCCGTTGTACTAACGCTCATCCATTTTCTTCTTGTTGCAGGCTAATAGCAGGGGCTCCTAAAATTTGATTCTTTGCTCTTACTAAAGTAATTATTGGCCCAAAACCCAAATTGACATGCGGAATTAGGAGTTTTAGATATAAAAATAGAGAAATGTTATAAGTCAATAAGTTATTTATATTTAGTTCATATTCTCATATAAATTTAATAGATCAAATATTAAATTTGCAAGGTCTATAATTGACTTATGGGGTAGTTCAATCAGCAATAAACCATGCCTCATGAAACAGAAGTCACTAGTTTGAATCTTTTCTCTCACTTTTTTAATATAGACATGTCAAAAAAAAATAAAAATTTAATGATTAATTTTTAAGTTAAAGTTGTCAAATATAAAAAAAAAAATATATATTAACTTCTGACATTTTCCATAAAAATATGTTATAAAACCCAAAGCATTTATTGAACCATAAATATTGTATGCGTCTTGTGAATTATTAATATAGAAAAATAAATTACACTTTTGTGGTAAGGTGACGCAAGTAATCACGTATTGTGAAGCAGCTTTTTATATAATATAAATAGGCTATGCCTTATCTAGAGGGGTCAGTCCCACCCTTTAGTGGAAAGATTTTTGTTGCTCATTCTAGAACTTCGGATGAGTTGCCACTCAAAATTATTTGGAAGTCCACAATTACAAACAAAAAATGTCCAATCATTCTAAATTAATTCTCCATCATGCAGATTCTACAAAAAATCTCTAATTGCCATCGCTTGCGGTAATTTGTGTTTTTGGGTGTTGGGTTGAAATATGTATGTAAGATTATAATTTGAACAATTTAATTAAATTGGTCAAATCTCTTATCCTAATCAACTAATTTTATAGTACGTTTGATTCGAATTCACAGGTCAAGTCAAAAATAGTCAAGTTTTATGTTGTATATTGGATTTAGGTCATATTAAGGTATGCGTATAAGATTATATAAGTTAAGTTGGTCAACCATAACTCGACCTATATAATTAAACGGATTAGGCCTCTCAACCTTAACCCGTTAATTTTGTATTGAGTTTGTCTCGAGTTTTAGGGTTATGTACACCTTATGTCGCGTGTCAAGTTTGGGTGTCAAGATATAGATATAAAATTATATAGGCATTCCTAATCCAATCCATTTAATTAAATGGGTCAAACTTATCGACTTGAATCTGATAATTTCGTGTTGAGCCCGTACAAAAAATAAATACGTTCAAATTTTACAAAATTTTAAATAGTCTTAAAGAGAGAAAGGTTACAGAATCCAACGACTCGGAATAAATAAATCCCACCTCCTAAGTTACTCCATGAAAACTCCCCTCTCTTAAGGTAAAATTGGAGCAACCTAATTATAAAGATTATCACACATGCACGTGCCAACATGCCGTAGCTTTTGATTAGGAGGGTTATTAAGTAAGTAATAAGAAACAAGGGCATGGAGCATCATGAGGCAAATCAAAACAATTAAACAAACGCGCTCAATTGTTCTTCAACGACACGGAACCTTTTCCCATTTGTCCCTGTAAATAGAACCAAAAGATGTGTCCTAAACGGGAATTTCACGCTCTCTCAAAAGCTACAAAAGACCTCGACATGCTTTTGTATAGAGTAGTGGAAATCATGTTGACTCGTTGTGTATCTGCTTCGACCTCACCACAATCCTGAAAGACCCACATCTCTCTCTCAAAGACCCACATCTCTCTCTCTCTCTCTCTCTCTCTCTCTCTCTCTCTTACTGTTCACTCTGGTATTCAAAGAACAGCACTCACCCAGTCCGTTGTCTTTTCTGCTATCTTTTTCCATTGTATATTCCGTTTGGTTCCCGAGAAACTGTAGCAAAAGAGAAGTAAGCATGTTAATCTTTTAGCTACCAGTTCTTATCGGAACATTTTTATCATTTACTTTACGTTTGATTTTCCTTTTCTTTTCCTCTGATTTCCTTGCAGCCAAATGGAGCATGATTTTGCATTATATATTCCTTTTATCTCGTGTGATATGTTAGGACTCTGGAGTGTTCTTTCTAGTTTTGGGCAACCCGGAAGTGGAATTTTTGTTTTGTCTTGGGATTGAGATGGCATATGATATGATCAATGTTGTTGAGTGTCTTTAGTTTTAGTTCTGTCCTCTGGGTCAGTTAGAATTCTATGATTGTTAATGCTAATGCTATTATTTTGTTTCTCCAATGCTAATTCCATATGGTATGCGTTTGTATATATGTGTCTTATGTCTGTTTATTTTTATTTTTTATTTTTTTATTTTTTTTAAAATTACATTAATGATTTATGTATGCGTTAATGCTTCCTACCCACATCACTTTTAAATGAAAGTATAGAATTTGGCAATTCTGGGTTGAATTGCAGACGGGTGATTTTTCTTTTGGTAAGTTGCAGAAGGGTGATGTGTGTTCTCTTTTGCTGAATTTTTGTAGGCAATTTGCATCATTGCATAGTTTCTGCGACTTTGATTCTATTCCATGATGGAGTCTTGGAGTTGCAGTTCAGAAGGGAAAGGCCTTTTGTTTCATGATGAAATGGAGTTACAAATTGACTCTTTTGCTAGAAGTAAAAAGGCATTAATGGAATGGGACAATAAACCCACTTATTATTTTGAAAGCAGTGGACTTGTTTCTGATAGAGAAGCGGTTGAGGGCATGGAAGTCTTGGATTTGGGATTCTCTGACTTGGTGAGAAAACCTTTTCATGGTAACCAAGGAGTGGAGATGTTAAGTGGTGATGTTGGTAGTGGTTCTAGTAAAAGAGCAGTTACTCCTACATGTATTGTTACTTCAAATTCATGTTTTGAGGAAATGGCTTCTGAAGCAAAGCTTTCAAGTTCTCCCATGGAAGCCAACAGTCAAGATTCATCACTGATTGATTTGAAGCTGGGGACATTGGCTGATTGCAAAGACGCAGAGAATATCAAGGTATTGAAAGAGAATCCGATTTTGTCATCTGTAAGTCCATCCTTGCCACGAAAGAGAGCGCGCAAAGCAAGTTCGTACTCTCAGACTGCCTTCTGCCAAGTCCATGGTTGTAACAAGGATTTGAGCTCCTCAAAGGATTACCACAAAAGGCATAAAGTTTGTGATGTTCACTCCAAGACTGCCAAAGTTATTGTTAACGGAATTGAACAAAGGTTTTGTCAACAGTGTAGCAGGTTGGTCTTTTTTCCCCCATAGCTTTTGATTTGCTTTGCTTGTTCTTAGGCTTTGGTGGTTAGCTTAGCACGTTGTATATAAGGTCAGACTTGTTAGAGAATATAGATTTATATCATTAACAAGACTCTTATTCTGACGGTGGATTTGGGATGGTCCCGTAGTAATTATCAGTCTGTTTATTCCCTAGAGTATGTAGTAGAAATCTTTGTTGGCTCTGTGATCCAATTGCAAAATACACATTTATTTAGTTATTAAGATGAAAAAAATGATCTAGAAACCAAGAGAAGATGCAATCAAAGAAGCTCAAGCAGAAAACCGTGTATCCAAAAATTTCTAAAGCAAAGAAAGAAAAAAGAAAAAGAAGAACAATTCCCTTCACTTCTTTTCATTTAGACCCACCAAAACAGAGATTACATGAATTATTAGTTATTTTGAGGGGACCCGCAAACTAACTAATAATTATTGTTACATCATCTCTACTACTGATGTCCAAAAACAAACTCTAGATTATATCAACAATTGAATCACCCCAAACGAAGCAGAAGGCAATGGCTTCATCTTGTGAAAAAAAGGACAAAGGAATACCCCATCAGCACTCTTCTTGAGAATCTTCTGTTTGGTGGCAACAATGTCCAGGATCTGCTAGTAGATGATGATTCTTGGTTAATGAAAATGAGAATGGAAACTTTCTCCAGCCTAAACCAATCTATTACAGAATTATAATTTTTCTTTCTTGAGTCTTCTTTTAAATAAAATTTTGAAATGGGGGATGGGTGGCAAGATTTGAGAGATGACCTACCCCAACACCATGGAACCCTCTGGCTGTCTGCCTTGTTGACACTTGAATGATCTCAAGATGAAATGATTGGATAGTGACATGAAACATATAATGCTTAATGTAGGTTTAGATTTCATCTAACAGGGTGTACTATTATTGAGGTTTTTGGTAGCATCTGCCTTGTTGACACTCAAATGATCTCTGATGAAATGATTGGATTGTGACATGAAACATATAATGCTTAATGTAGATTTAGATTTCATCAAAGAAGGATATACTATTATTGAAATTTTTGCAGTATGTATGCCTTCAGGTAGGGCTTTGCCTTTTGCTATATCAGTTGTCTTCAAGTTTATCTTTAGGTATTTATTCAATATCTTCTACTTTATCAACCTACTCTGTAATAAATGTAGAATCTAATACCAAGTAGTCACTTCTCTATTTGATTGATTTAATTTTTCTTCCATCACAACCTAATTAAAGTTCTTACTTGCCATTCTGATATGAACTATGGTCTACATTGTTAATTAGGTTTCATCTGCTGGTTGAATTTGATGATGGTAAGCGAAGTTGTCGTAAACGCCTAGCAGGCCACAATGAACGTCGAAGGAAGCCTCAATTAGATACCCTTTCTGGTAAATATAAGTTTCTTCAATCATATCAAGGTTTGAATGCCAGCTAGTTACACAAGATAATGATGGTTTTAACTCAACTATAATTTGCCATCTGCAAAGCAAAAATTTGGTGATTTTTTTTTTTTTTTTTTACTTAAAAAGAGTAGTAATATTCTCCAACTTTAAAAAATTCATTTTATACGCGTTTCTTTGAAAGTTCTACAGTGACGAACTGACGATGTTTCCAACTGAATTCTAATGTCTATAATATTTCTTTTAAATTATATAACCTATCTATCCTTAAAAACAAATCGTTTCTTCTTAGAAATATCGTTGTCAAGAATCTCTGGATGCATGTTCCTTCATGTGGAAACTGTCAGATGTGAGTGTCAAAATTTGTGCTATTTGTCATTAGTTAGTTTAATGAGCTGACTGTTACAGTGATAAAACTGGACTATAATTTTGTACAGTTCAATTTCCTTCTTTTCCTTTGTGTCTCTTCCTTGTAACTGGACAAGTTTTGAGCCTGAACTTTCATGGTTGTATAACAGAGAAACACTTCATATAACCCTTGTAATAATGAGGACCTCCCACCCCCCCGCGCCACACACAAAAGCACTCTAATTAATCTCGATTTTCTTAGAAACCTTTTCAATTACAGGCATTTTCATTCTTGATTTTGTCTTTTTTGTTTTTCTAACATGTCCTTCAACAAAAAATTCTTGGTGGTTACAGATCCATCGTTGGAGCAAAATGACTTTGACTTTTACACTATTCCTGAGTCCCACTTTGTCTTTGTCATTTTCTTTGTCATTTATCATAAAGTGTTGAACCTTTTGACCAGGGAAAATTTTACAGATAAAAACATAAGGAGAAAAAGCCGCAACCTTCCATCTATAAAAGATAAGGAAAAGTGGCCACATCAGCCGCCCATTGAGTTACTTTTAGTGCTCTCTATCCAATGGTTCTCTTATTCTATTTATAAACATTGTAGCCACTATAATTCACTTCTTAACAACTAATTGGCAAATATGGGGTTCTGGCTATATATTTTCTGACATATTCGATCATACTGGGCACTTACATGTCCTGATAAATATAGATTATAGATCAATTATCCAGAGTTATGGTCTAAAAAGGTATTTGACCTATTTTTGCAGTTTGAACAAAAAAGAATGATATGAGCCTGTTGAAAAGACTTGTATAGGCAGTGATATGATTAATTTAAAATGTAATGTATTTTTGTTGAATAACTTAACCTCTTTCAGCCTGGATTGTCCAATCGTTAGAATTATGTTTTTTAAGAGCTAATCGCATGATCATTATGGGATTATAATTAAACGATGCAAAGGCCCTAGAAACTCTGAAATTAGTGCCAAATGTGAAGTGTAGAAGTAACTTCAGGTTAGGTAAGTTTTCGAGTGACATGTCAATTCGGTATCGTGAAGCAATTTTATTGTCCATATAGTCCTAAAATGACTAGGAACTCGCATTTGAAGAGAGTGTAGAAGGAGACTATTAAAAAGGGTATATATATGGGTGACTTTACCTATGTTTTCTTGTTTCCTTCCCGTTGGTTGTGTATAGGCTATCAGAAATCAATCTACTGACTAGTGGAAAAATGTTTCATAATTAAAGTTTTGTCCGTGTACTTGTAAAATCTTAAATATGTCTTTGGGGCCTTTTAAGCTATGATAACTAACCTTTCCAACAAGTTACTTTCATCTTTGTTTGAATGTAGATTTTTTATCTTTATTTTTATAACAGATGTGCTACCATTTTTCTGACATTGTAACGGTTTTGCAGGCACTAGATACTTGGATACTTCCTTCCCAAAGAGGACACCCTATGTTTTCCAAGACATATTTCGAGCTGGCATTATTTGTCCAGAAAAAAATGAACAAGCTAATTGGTCTAGACATACCAAATTAGAAGGGGAGTCAATTTACAGTCCTCAATCAGCAATAGCTAGCACAAGTGGGCATTTGCTTCCGAAATCTTTTCTCCATCTCCATGGCATTGGGAAACATCATTGTTCTGGAGTTCCTTCATCAGGACCTGAAGACTTTACTTTGACTGCATCAACCGTTCAGGAATTACCTGGGGCCTCAATTTCCAGTTGTGCTCTCTCTCTTCTGTCAGCTCAATCACAGGACTTGTCAAGCCATTCGACAGGACGTCCAATGTCTAGTCCCCAAATCATGCAAGGTCGCTCTGCCCATCATGTTCTTGGTCAAACTGATAAACCTGTGAGGGTAAGCTCTGTGGAACAATACGGGTCAAATGGACTCTACTCGTATGGGATGAGCTCTATGGAAGTTGATAGGATAGGATCAATAATGCCTTCTGATGCTAGTCATGCTGGTGATTTTCAAGTTCACACCAATGAAATTTTTCAAGATTCGGATATTTTGAATGCCAACTATTTTCCTTCTACCGAAGATGGACCCACCGTTGATTGGCTTCAATTGTCATCACATCTTCAAAGAGTGGAGCGACAGAGAAATTCTATTCAAGTAAAGCAGGAAAATGGTGACTCTTGCTATTTCCCAACCTTTAGAGCAGTGTGCAACCAGCAAGGTGTGTAAAACATATTCACTTTAAAGCTTTATTGCCGTTCCCACCCACCCCCCCCCCCCCCCCCCCCCCCCCCCCCCCGGTAAAATTCTCATGTTGAGTATCCATGTCATTGCATGTTGAAGTTGCAGCAAACTGAAGACAAAAACAAGACTATCAAATATCAATAGAGCTTTTTAGCATCGTCAATGATATTAAGAGTACATAGCTATTTATGATGCTGAGTTGAATAACTATCTGAAATAAAAAAAAAATGTTGATAATTTTTGTTGGCGCAGGTTAACTGGAGGCAGTTGGAGTTATGCTGCATGCATCAGACCAAACTAACTTCATTGGTACTGTTTCAAAGGTGGATAGAGAAACTTCAGAGATACCATTAGTAGGAAAATTCCTTTTTCCAAAAGGTAAATAAGAAACGATTTTGTGGCTTTTGCTACTGTAAAGTGGTGTAAGTTTGATTCTGTAAGTTCCTCTTAACTCCCTTTATCTACAAAATATTATGCTAATCCAAGGATTTTAACTATTGAATGAAACAAAATCACTCTTATCACTGGAGATTCTTCTGCTGTTGTTAATCTGAAGAAAATGTGACGGCCATAAAAGTAATGCAGGATTCATGTGCCACTAATTAGCATAATTGACATAAGTAATTATGTTGTTGGGAACTTTGTCTTGGTCACATGATATCTTTTCTTCAATTATATTTTATAACCACTTCATTTGTATAAACTATAAAAGGGTCCCAATGTTGTGGGAGTAGTCTTGACCGGACCATGGGCCCTTGCCTTGCATATATATATATATATATATATATATATATATATATATATTCATTTCCATCTTAGGTATTTCTCAATCCTTATTTTACTTCCCATTTGTAGTAAGTGGACTATAGTGCTCAGTGCTACTTATGCAACAAAGCTGTAAAAGAAAGCCATCAAATACTCCCCATTTGAATGCTTTTTAATTTAATTTAATTGAATTTATGTATATGTTTTGCATATTGACAGCCTTGTGCGCCCAGCCTGTCACTCTAGCGCTTCACGTTCAACGTGTTGCAATCCAAAAACGTCATGAGTGACGCATCTTAAAAGGGCACTAAATCACCACTTGGTGATTACTATTATTATATTTATATATTTTAAAAATGCCTCGAGCACATAATTTATAGGTGTTCTTTAGGCATCCATTTCCCAAAGCCAGGATTTTCGCTTCTGATTGTGTACAGTGTACAGTGTACAGTGTACTTCACCTTCCCATAGAAAAGGTTGGAAATGACCTCTGACTCTAAGATGGCCCATATGCATCTGCATATGCATGAGCATGCCATGTAAAAAGGCTGCATATATTTCTTTACTATTATAATTATTATCAATTGATTGTTCACAATACCCTAGTGCGTATCATAATGCTTTAGCACGCACGATATAAAGGATTATTTAAAGGATAAGGAAATCGCTCCTCCCATAAAGTATTTCAGTGTGTTATCAACTGGGTTCGAGTCCGCGATTTAAGAATAGCAATTTAAAAACGTGATTTTTAGGAATGTATTTAAGTGTTTAGAGGAATTGTATTTTGGTCTTTAAATTGTAGTCTTGAGTGTGTTTGGAATTGCAATTTCTCAAGAATAATATAAAAAAACAAACAAAAATCGCCATTTTACATAACAAATATTTGATAACAAAATATTTTTTAACATGTTTTACTAAACGCCTTTGCAATTTAAAAAATGCAAGATTTTAAGTCGTATTTATTGAAGCTGCAATATCAAATAGACCCTTAGTTTAAAATTGCACATTTTATTTATGAAATCCCAATGACAACTCGATGAACTTCGGTTTGTTAGCCTAATTGGCCCTTCTCTACAGGCTTTGAAGGCTTACTTTTCGACAAATGGTATCTGCCCAAGATGTTTGTTAGACCCACCATTTACCGGGCTAGGGTAAAGATATTTTTGTTGTCGGTCGATATAGCTGGATTTCACCAGATGGGCCTGGGCTAGGAAGCCCATTTCAAGCAACTACCCAGATATTAATCAATAAAGCCGTGTCTCAGTTTTGGTCCTTTCGTTTTTATGCTTCAAACTCTCTGCTTTTGCATGATTTTTTTTTTTTTTTAATATTGTTCGGACAAGAAAACGTCAGCACCATTAAGGCTAATCCCACCCAATTCACATGTAACTAAATCTGAGCCGTTGATCATCACTTAACACTCACGCGCATGACACCTGGAGATTTCATTCTCGTTGGAACAAGAAGACACGTCAAACTCAAATTTTACAAATTTTGACTTAGAACTTGAACCTTTTTTTTTTTTTTCTCCTTATGCCATTCATGGCTCACGACCATAACTGTACGTGGCTAAAGCCATGAATGCATGGCACACTCAAGATTCGGTGTACTCTTTTTCGTAACATATATACTACTAAACTTTTCCTTTTGAATAACCATAAACATTCTACTAAAATTCATATTTCATACTACTAAATCTTTGTATAAAACTCTTATGAATAATCTTCTCATAAATACTAAACTGAACTGGGGAGACATGGCCTTGCTCAACCCATAACCTATAGCCATAGCTATCAGTGCCATAGCCAATAAACACACCTCCAAGATTTAGGATCAAGATAATTGTTCCTATTCTCCAGGCAATATATCCACCACTCAGTGAAACTGATGATGATCCTCTGCTGATCAAATGTGCTGCAGCTGCTATATATATATTGATCACTGGCAACCCAACATGTATCCTCATGCTCCATTCTGTCTTGGTTTCCCTAGGATGTTTTCAGTCGATCTCCTGATCATCCCATGTGTGCAAAACAACAAGCCTCAAATGTTAATTCACTGTCACGTACGTACAGTATTCACCGACATTATCAGACTTTGAGACACTTCAACTTATATATATATGAATAATGAATTTCTACTTGTAGTTTTGTATAATATCGTGGGTTAATGTGGTTTGTATGACGTGTATATTTGTCTCATTCTATAATTCCTATATAAACCCTGTAATGGGTACATTAATATATTGAAAAGTATATTCAAAATTGTAGCCGTTGTGGTAGAAAAAAATAGTACTTAATTATATGATGCACGAGTAGATTCTCTAAAAAAAAAATTCGCACATGCATGGCATTGCCATCTACTTCAACTGATGTTATAATTAAAGTTGACATATTTTTTTTTAAAAAATTTAAATAAATACTATCAATTTAATTTGAAACGGAGAGCATCGTTGTCGAGCCAACCACACCTAGGCAGCTATATATTTGGGAGCATGCATATCTAGATCACCACTCTAGAAACGGAAAACTTTTAGAAGTTAATTAACAGATAAAGGCAACTTAGACAGGAAATTACCAAGTAACTAAAATTACCACAAACTCAGTTCCTATTAAAACATTACTTAATTAGTCTTAACTCTGATTGAGTAGTTCATTAAGAAACAAATAATTAACGTCAGGTAAAAGGAAAAGACGACAAAACAAGTTTGAGACATATATATATATGGAGCTAAATATATCAAATTAAAGATCTAATTTGCATGCTAAAATGCTTTCCAATTGTCCTGTCTGTCTCTGCATGCATTGTCGATTGGAAATATTTTACTTCATCCCTGCAAAACATAAGCCCTTGTGCATATCAATCTTTGCCGATCATCATGAGTAACTAATTTGAAATTCTAAAAGCTTAAAGAAAAAAGAACTGCATGCCCTTCAGTGAAAGTAGAGAGGGACGTACTCTTACATTATTTTTTATCCCAGAAACTGCACCGACGTTTGAATTTGGAATGTACCTAGCCCACTATTGCCCAAATATCAGTTTAGATAATAAGGCTAAAGTAAGCTTAAATTGTTAAGAATATTAGAGCACTAGCCGCACCTTCCTTAAATCATATTTTCTTTTCTAAATGTATCAAAAACTTCTAAAAAAGTCACTCTTTTGGTGTTTCGATCCCTTAACAGTTAACACCAAGAGAACCAAAAATGCTACCCTAATTAAATTTAGGGTAACATTTTACATATCTCTTAACATTATTTAAAAGAATATGTAAATAACTTTTTTTTTTCTTTTCTTTTTTTCTCCTAGCATTTATTTAAAATAATAATTAAATGGTATAAGAAAATGATAATAGAAGTTATAGTATAGTTTATTTGAATAGAGAAACAAAATCTAAAAAAAAAAAAAAAAAACCATAGCTAGGCCATCGATCAGTGCTCTTACAGTCTTACACAGGTTTCCTTTGGTACGGAAAATAGACTGAAAATAAACTTACGTTTTTGGCTGCCGTGCTAAAAGCTTCTCGATGTGGTATCTCAGGGTTGGCAGCTTTGATGCGCTGTATCTCCTCCCTTTAAAAGATGCATAAAACACATCACTTTTCTTTGAGATAGTACTATTAAACGTTACTTCATCAATAATAGTAACAACAACTATATATGGCACCAAAAAAACAAAAGAAAAAGCACAGAAGGAATACTAAGATGCATAGTACTACTACTGGCAAGATTATCAGTAAGAAAAAGAAGAAATCCCCCTTACTTCATAAATCGGTTGTAAGCAGATGGAAGCCTGTGTTTCTTCTCAGGTGCTGAAATCATTTAGACATAAATATTATTCGAGAATGAAAAAGGAAAAGAAAAGTAAGCATTAATTAGCTAGAAGAGTCTAAGCTGTATATATATATATATATATGTTACGTTTTACAACAAAGGGTGCTTTTGGGGACAATGGCTCGCTTGATGTCGATGAGGATGATGACGAGGATTGGCCCTTTCTGAAATCATTGCAAAACCCCTGCTTCTCCTTCAAACATACACACTTTCCATCAGTGAGACCAGAAATCCTCCCCTACATTTCTTTGTTTTAACCAAGTTATACGGAATATGTGGCTCTGAAGACTAAGAGTTTGTTTGAGATTGCGTTTAAGGAGCCTAAAAGTTCTTTTAACACTCTGTTTGAAAAAAAAAAAAAAAAAAAAAGTATTCGTTTGTCAAAAAAATTAAAATCGCTTTTAAGGGTTCAAAAAGCCTAAAAATGGTCTAAACGTACTTGGCAAAAGCTTAAAAATGAAACTTTTGCCCAAAAACGCTTTTTGACTTAAAAGCTCTATTTCTCAAACGCAATCCTAAACAAATTCTAAAAGAATATCAAAAAGCTTATGTATTTTTACTAATTTTAGGGAGACAGAAAAAAACTACACTTTTTTTTTTTAATCTATGCATGTGATTTTTCCTTTTGTTTTCTTTGTGTTGTTAATAGAAATTCATAAACTAATGTATTAATTGTTTTTTCTTTCTTGTCAAGTAATGCATGTTAATTATAATCATATTGCTTACTACATAATACTGAAAACTAAACCATTTGTTTTCAAATGTTGCAGAATTGAAGGAAAAATAGTTTGAAAAGTTGGGTAGCTAGCTAGCTAGGGCACGAGAATGAGGAGACTAACCTGAAGAGTACTCATTGGGTGGTCAAGACATTGGCCTTGCAGTGGAGGTCTGGTGCTTATAAAAGACAGGTTACTGCAGTGACCACATTTCACAGTAACAGTTTCCAGCAACCTCTTGAATGGAATCCCAACCTAGTAATTAATTAAACGAAAATACACCAACACAAGACACGTACACAAATTATTACAAAGTGGAAGCCAAAAAAAAAAAAAAAATCAAATACAAGCAAATCAACATGATATAAACAACAATTGGCATATATGATTTATATATATGTAGGTTTAATTAATTAATTACTATATGTGGGTTATATTATATAGGACGCAACGTTTTCTACATATACTACCTTAACCTAGCTTGGAAGAAATGAAACTTAATTCTGACCTAATAATATATAGATAAAGAAGATTACTTTTTTCTTTTTTTTTTAAAAGAAATGTAAATTTACCGCAAGAACAGTGTAGCAGAAGTTGCATCGGACATAGCAGAGATGCTCTGATGGTGGAACCAAATCCATGGAGACTTTTTCTTCTAGGTTCATGGCGAAGGAGGAGGAGAAGACGAAGAAGAAGAAGAGTGGTTTGAATTGGGTGTGAAAGGTGGTAAGAGGAAAGTTCTAGGGTTTTTGATAATAAGTGGATAGTTGGTGAGTGGTGGAGTAGCGACAAAATAAGCAAATATATGGATTTTATTTTATTTTTTGCAAAGGGGGGAGCAAATCTATGGTTACTATACTGGTCTGGTCATTGAGCCTCCGCTGCTGCACTTTGCAGACATTAGCTGACACGTACTAAAGTGACTGACCAAATCTCTTCGTTTTGTCGTGTTTGTCGGAAGAGCCCATGTTCTTGTTTTCATTTTCACTTTTATCTAATTAACACAAAATCTTACTTTGGGTGAATGCTAAAACTTTTCATAAACCAATTAATATATTTGTCAAATAGATCAATGGAAAAGATCAGTACATTCTTTTTAAACGAGTTGAACAACGCGATCAAAAGGTTGGTTGGTTGTCCAATCTATAGGCGACGTGTGAATAGTAAATACGTCATCTTCTAAAATGTGACATGTGGGCAAAAATACCGCCTTGTAGCGACATTTTTACTAATTCAATATGTTCGGAGTTATTTTGAAAATGTCACTATTTAAACGTCACTAAGTCAATAATGACGTTTTTTGGGCTAAAAACGTCACTTTCCACGTATCACTAAATTGTCAAATTTTTGTAATGCTAATTACTTTGTCAATTTTGTGGATGATCTTCATCAACAGGCTTTTGTTTTTTTGAGCTGGAATAATTTGAGTTTTCAACTATAAAATCCGAGTGAAGATCTAATATCTCCAATATTGAGTAAATTAAGTGATTAAATAAGCCCTAAACAAACTCCACATGTCCCAATATCACAATTTCTACACAAACGAAATAAAATTCTAAAGGCCCATGGATGATATTGAAGATTCCAATTTAACGAACCCAAAATTCCTAGCAAGTGTCACATGCATGAGAAAAGATTTATTGGCTCGATAAAAGAAGTAAACTTTGGTGGAGAAAAAGAGGGAATCGAGTTTCGGCTTAATTGGCGAGGAAAATGATCTCCTTTCATGGCATGGCCTTGAATCATCTCAAAGAAACCTAGCTGATCTATTTGGTCGCAAAGATCTTGAAGTCTTTCAGATGACATTTCTAAATCAAGTTAATCTGTAATTGGCCCGGTCATCTTTGTCTCTCAGATGTGCAAAGCATTACAAAGTCTATCATATATAGCAATTAACTAAAGGGTTAAATACCTCAGATCCCCTTGGGGTTTGCCAACTTTATTTTTTCTCTTCTGGGGTTTCATTTTTATCACAGGAGGTCCATGTGGTTTTGATAATAGACCAAGTTAGTCCTCCGTCAGTTGATTGTTAGTTGACTTAACGGAATTCCACGTTGACCAATCAAATGTTGACACGTGGCACCTATTTATTTTTAATTTTTTTTTTTTTTAAAAAAAAATGTATTTTCGAAAAAAAACCCAAAAACAAAAAAGAAAAGAAAAACAATTGGGGGTGGTCGAGCCACCCCCTTGGAGCCAAGGGGGTGGCCGAGCCACCCCCCAATTGTTTTTCTTTTCTTTTTTGTTTTTTTAGAAAATACATTTTTTTTTAATTTAAAAAAAAAGGTGCCATGTGTCAACATTTAATTAGTCGACGTGGAATTCCGTTAAGTCAACTAACGGTCAACTGACGGAGGACTAACTTGGTCTATTATCAAAACCACAGGGACCTCCTGTGATAAAAATGAAACCCTAGAGGGGAAAAAATAAAGTTGGCAAACCCTATAGAGGTTTGAGGTAGTTAACCCTTAACTAAATGCATGAATGATAAGAAAATAACATCAATTGATAAATGTCATTTAATGAGGAAACACTTGGTTAAAATTAATTCTAAACCGTTTTACAATCATTAATGATGATTCATAAAATTTAAAACATTTATTGTGCAATTGCACTTTTAAAAAAGAAAAAAAAAAAATTAAGAGTTTCATGTTAAACTCTACTGGACTCCTATATGTCCCACCCCAACCACTTATACTTAAATTGTCTAGTAATTTGAATACATTAAGCTTAGTTCTAATACCAATTGTTATGCAATAGTTCATGATTATGGTAAATAACTTAACATAAGCAATCATATGCATAAGAACACCATAATTTTTGTTGTTATCTTAATGTCTTCATGTCAACGGCGGGTGTCGGCGGAGGCAACCACAAATAAATTCACTAACGAAATTAAATGGAATGCAAAAATAGTGAAGAGAAAACTACTCAAAATTTAAAGCTCAATCTACACATGCAAATCTCACTATCACATAAAAAAGATTCTTTCTAAAAAAAATAAAAAATACAAAAGTAAAATTAACGTGATGCTAGAAAAGAGGTGACTATATATTTCTCTCTCACTGTCCTAGCTTCGACTCTTTCTCTCTTCTTTTGAGTGGCACAAAATCGAAACAAGAGGGGCTGAAAGTCCGTTACGAACATAATAGGTGAAAGTCACTCACCTCAACATTAATATGTAAATTTTAATCTCTATCACCGTGTCTCAAATTGACAATTTTTATGTGATTAGAGTAAATGGTACATTTAGATTGAACCTTATCTTCATGTAATACCTTTCCATTCGTCAAGTGGTATCTTATTTTAAACTTTTTAAGCCAAACATTTTTTTTTTATAGTCAATTACATACATGCCAATTGTATATATATATATATATCTGTGTGTGTGCGCGCGCGCGCATGTGTGTGTGTATAGATGCCTCACCCACAGATTAAGTTGATGACAACCAAAATACCAAATTCAAGCTAGGTAAAATGAATCTACTTTAAAGAAGAGGGGGAACAAAAGCTCTACTTGTCTTGAGGGTACAAGGAAGGCCTAACCAACCACTAGTACACAAAGGAAAGGGAGTATAGAGAGGTATGTAAATATTTACATAAACATGATTTGAGCCTTTATTAACCCAATCTCAAATTTTACCCCATTGCTTCAAATAATCAATTATAACATGATTGCACCCACAACCTCCCACTCCCAGGCTTGTTTGTGTGTGTCTACTGTCTCTCTCTCTCTCTCTATATATATATATATTGATATAGATATATATAGAACTAGAAACAAACGTTGTTACTTGTTAGACTGCTTTCAAAGAGTGAGATACTCTTGGACAGGAAGGAATCATTGTCACGTTGAGAGTTGACACATCATGCACAGCTTATAGTAGCGATAAGATCCAGTACGTACGTACCCTTACAAGAAAAAATAAAAATAATATATATATATATATATGAAGAGATCGAAGATGAATGCTTGACAAAGATAGTCAAGAGAAGAGGACCTGTAATCCTACTCCTCCTCTTGTGCGTGCAATGCCAAAGAAGGAAACCTGAAAGAGACAGCTGCTAAAATCACATTTCACTGTCACAGACTCAGTGAATGAATTTTGGAGCGCGCGCGCGGGTGGGTGGGTGTACTGCCTTTTTGTGATGGGACGATTCCTCCAGAATTTCCAAACCAGGAAAATCAACACACCTTTCTCTCCTTTCTCTCCAGGCCTCTATTAACTCCGGTCTCCTTGTACGCGCGTAAATATTTCTTTTTTACTATCTTTTATTTATTTTTACTGCCCTCTCTCTCTCTCTCTCTCTCTCTCTCTAATATATGCCCACGAGATTCCCCATTTCTTCCTTGGACATTTTCAGACATGCAGCTTTCCATTCACAGCCTGCTGGCCCTGCTCTATATTGTACCTCTTCATTAACGGATTTGGACACAATCATTTCGTCTATGGCGTCTCCCCTTCATATGTATATCGGGAACTTTTGATTAGACCTCTCTCTCTCTCTTTTACCACAGTTTCTTGTCTTTCTTTTCTAAAGCATCTTTCAAGCTCGAGCGTCCTCTGCCTAGGCCTACCCTATTAGCTGCCCATTCGATCCTCACAATCTAAAAGAAAGAAAATATATATAACGCCAAATCAAATTTTTTAGTCATATATCAGAACGTACAATGTTGTTTAAGTGATTTTAATAGATAAAACATGCATGGTTTCAAGCACGTAACAAATATCATATAACCAACCATTTTCACGACAACATGGGATACACATCAATCACAACAAAAAAATATCATGTACTCAGCAAAACAATGGTTCTTTTCCTCAAATATTTTGCCTGTTTGATCCAAGTTTTTGAAAGCAAATATTAATAGTTTACTATAACAAACTTGACACGTAACTTAAAATAATAAACAATTAACATAAAATTATACAACCAAAACTTTTAGTTCTTACACTCATGTCAATCAAAGACAATGAAACGTACACATAAATCAATTCACTAACTTAAGCTTAACAGTTAACCTGTTTAACGTTAATTATTTATCCTAATCCGAGATCACTCCTATTCAAAACACCTAGAGGTGAGAAATGAGAACATAAAAAACATGTTCTTTCTGAAACTATACTTCAATTACCCTCGAAATTTCATTAAAATATTCGGAGATCGAGCAGCCTCTTAAATTAATTTCACTTTTTGTTTTTTGAGAAATACATGTTGTGTGTCAAGCTTGGGCTCACAGCAGGGTCCAGTACTAATGAGCTAGGCTGAGTGAGTGGACTCAAATGGGCCTTTGTCAAAACTGGCCTCATGACCAGAGTGTAGCTAGGCCCCTTGCCTCCGATATCACATCGATCGTCAGCGGGTGGGCTTTACGATGCAGCCCTAAATTTTTCAGATTTATCTTTCCATAATTTTTATTTTTTTATTTTTTTATTTTTTATTTTTTGTAGGCTCCACATATAATATACTTTTTTAAAATGTGACCCACCAAAACACTTCTCAATTTTTATATTTTCAAAATACACTCAACCGTCAAACACCAAATATCCGCCTACACAAGCAAATGGTTGATAAAACTCCAGAATGGTATTTTCCTGAGTCCTTATGTAAGGAATCCCAAAAAGAAAATATTCTTTCAACATAGATGTGAATTAGGAAGGATTGGTTGGCGAAATATGAACTAAAGAGTGAATCTTTATATACCACAAAACACTACATTTCTATCTGAGATATATTGACGGCTACATATAATTTAATTGGAGTGAAATTTGAAACCGGTACACTTAATGATATGAATCATTTGAAAAATAAACATATTTGTTATGTAGTGGATCTCTTACAAGATCAGTTCACATTTGGCTAATTGGCTCTGGTTGGTTTAGAAAATATGATTATAGGAACTATAGCCAAAGCAATTAGGCATAGGTTGATACTAACTCCTCATAATTTGGTAACTTAAACTCCATTAAGAAGACATCTCCAACATTAAAGAGGGAAGGAAGAATGAACTCATTAATATATATGTTAAATATATTTAAACCAGACAGTTTAACAACAAGGTCGTTGTAGTATAGTGGTAAGTATTCCCGCCTGTCACGCGGGTGACCCGGGTTCGATCCCCGGCAACGGCGTATTATATTTTTTCAAAAAATTTCCTTTCTCCTGACTGCACTAAATTTCCCACCACCCAACCAATCAGATTTTTAGGGAGCACATATATTCGCACTCACCTCTGTAATCTTAGCCTTACTCGTGTTTCAAATTTTACCTAACTTGGAGGGAATTCAAAACCCTCTCTGATTTCGTTCCCGCCATCTAAATCCTCTCCCTCTCTGCGCGCAGTTAGCTCCGTCCATTTTCGAGAGCTCAGCGCTCACCTTCTCCACCTTCCAATGGTGAAACCGAAAGATGATGAAAAATCGGACGGCCTGGAAATCACTTCCATTGGATCTCTATACAAAGGGCCTTGGGACAAAAAGTACTGGAGCAGCTCCAGGGTTTGATTTCCACTTTCTCACTTCTTTGCTTAAACCTTTTTGTTTTGCTCAGTTCTATTTTCATTAATTCTCGATTAACAAATAAAATCTTACTTGAAAAATCTGAAAGGTGTTATTCTGTTTGAATTAATGTGTGTGGCCGTGTGAGTAATTTTGAATTTAATTTTTGTTGCATTTTATATCGAAGCTAGAAACGAAGCGTACCGCAAGTTGAGATCTATATATGAATTGAAATTTCAAGGAGGTAACAAAGTTAGCATTCAAATTGAGAGGAAATCTTTAATTTAACTCGATTTTACGTGGTTACATTCACGCTAATACTGGTTTTAAGGTTTGGGAAGTTGAGGAAAGCGATGCGATGAAGCGGCATATTACTTCACGATTTTGGAGAAAAATTACTTTCTCAAAAACAAGTTTAAAGAACAATTATCATTTGAAGATTCCATAATTATAGTGGTTTACCAGATTTCCTATATGTTTGGATGTCCAAATTGCCTAGGCATGAACAAGAACGACGAGATGAGTAAGAAAATGACACTTGATTGTGTGGCATAGGCTGTTGAAGATAATGTAGCAAAGCTATAGTTATTGAATGCTGGGTTGTTGGAGCCTGTTTAGGCGTGGGCTGTTGTCCCAGCATGCCTGAACATAAAGAAAAGCTTCAGGTATTGAAATGGAGAGAACAAGAGGAGAAGAATGACATATTTTGTATTGCTCAAAAGTTTCTGTCTCTGTGTTAGTTATAGCTGAAATCTATTCATAGCTAGTTTTCTATTGACTTTAAGTTAAAGGGGAGAAAACTAGTTGCATTGAAAACTTCAGTGTTTGGATTTAGCCATTAGAAGGGAACTTTTTTTGTTTTTTGTTTTACTGAAAAGAGGAGCTGAAGTCATTGAGGGTTTTGATCAGAGTCAAAAGCCATGGGGGTAGGGGTTCTTTTAAACTTCCATTACCATATGAAAAATTAAAAAAAAAATAAGCAACTTCTTGAGTACTTTCCCAAATAAAAGGCTTTGCATTCTTAAAGTGCTCCATTTGATAATTTGGTCATTATTACTTGGATTCGATTCTCTTATGGACAACATTCTATATTGCTCTTACAATTGACTGAATCTTATAAATTTGTAGGGCAAAGATCGATATCCTTATCCCGTTGGATATCAAGTTGTTCGAGCTCATAATGGGGGCACATATAAGATGGAAATTCAAGAAGGTCCTAAGGGGCCTTTATTTGTGGTATGTGGCCAGACCCTGCTGCTCTTGATTTGTTATGCTTATTGGTTTTGGGCTGCAACATATTTCTAGCCTATTGATAAAACATGCAAGTTCCGTCCTGTTTGTGCAGATTACTTCTGATGGACATACAGGTTCTGGCCAAACTCCAGATATTGCATGGGATAAATTTCAAAAGAAAGGCTGCCCTCGCACGAAGATTTGGCATGGAAAGAGATTTTCGTGCAAGATAGATGGGGTGGAGGTATATATTTGTGATTTTCATAATCAGTGAACTTTGTTTTATTACAGAAAAATTATGGTTATGATTTTACCTTCTTGGTGTTGTTATTATGTGACTATGTTTACTATATCTGGAAGGAAATTTGTAACATAGCGGAAGCAAAGGATAAAAGAAGAGAAGTTGGATGACTTCAATTCTATAGAATAAACAAGCTATCAAATAGCCTTGAAAAGCAAAGAACACTCAATAATTACACTAATACTCAAAATTTCATTCTCCAAAACTGCATTTGCAATACATCCATTTGTCTTTGAAAGGACCGGAATCCAACCCTTTACACAAATGCACAACAGTGCAGCAATTCAAACAAGAATTATGCAGTGATTAAAAATACCAAAGTACACAAACAATCATCACATAATTAACACAATGATTTTGTTGATGAAATGGAAACCCTTTGAACACATCAACGGTAAAACCACTCTAGATCAGCTAAATTCAGAAAATCACTCACTATAGAAGACTCAATGTACAAGCATAGTAAAACTTACAACCCTTGTAAAATTACTAAGTCAATCCGCATGCAGTCCACCTACCGAGCCATTCCATTCTTCAACTTTGACCAAGATTTTGAATTTTAGATTTAAGTGCCAACTTAGCCTAACAAAACCTAAGTTTTTCATTCTTTTTTCTTTTGGTGATTGATCTTTATGATGCATGGTATTGATTTTCTGGTCAGCTAGCAAGCAGATAATTCATCCTTTCTTCCTACACTAACAGTGTCAATAAAAACAAATAAACATCTTAAGTCCAGCATGTTGTGCTAGATTAAGTTTATTGTCTTTGCATGTGATGTGCAGTTTTTTGGGTTTAAAAATCAATTAGTCCAAAGACTACTTCGGGAACTGGTGGCAAATGTCAATGGAACAGCAGAGCGAAGTTTGTTTTCCTCCAGCTCTGTCAATGGGGCTTCTAAAACGGAGCATGACAGTAGATGCCCAGATGCATGTACATATCCTGATTTGCTAGCATCTTTGGCAAGACCACAAAATACAGGAAAGAGAAGCAGGAAACGTGAAATTTTAAGTACAACGTCAGTTGGTGGGGCTAGACTTAAAAGATCCCGACCTCCAGATCTGATTTGTGATGCTGAGGCTCCAAGTTTAATAAAAGGGAATCAGAGGAACTATACTCATGGGTGTTTAATGCCTCCCTCTACTTCAGAAAAAGAGAATGACATTTATAAACATCCAGGAGCGTTACCAGCATCAGGGCGCTTAGTGTCTGGAACTGGGAAAGAAAAGAGTCACTTCTCAGCCAAAGATGAGCCACCATTAAATCATCCTGACTTCTCTGATCATCTCAGAGAGGAAGGTCTCCCTGCTCAAGAAGAGAGAGAACTTGATGGTTCTGAAAATTGCAAATCTGCTGGAGTAGCAAACAACTTGCCTGCAGAGGAAAAACTGGTATGCACATCTTAGTTCTTTGCCTCTAGAAGCTGATTGATATCTTTTGATCTCCTGTAAAATATGCACATGTTTTTTGTTTACCTTCCACAGTAAATATGTGCTGATGCTACTTATAACCCAAGCTCTGCATTGACACTTTTCTTTTCCATTTGTAGTAAATTTGTGTAACTCCATCATTCTATGGTTAACTAGTGCAGCATGGAAACACTCTTAACTTCTTACAGCTTGGTAGGTTACCAGATACTGAGGTAGAGGAGCTCAATCTTCAAAATGCAACAGAAGACCAAAATGGAAATGCACTGGTTCCAAAAGACTTTCCAGATGTTAATGCTGTTGATCTTTGTGCACCTGATACCTTGGATCTTATGCAAGGTTTTCCTCCACTCATTACTTTTTTTGTGCTACATAGGCCCATAGTTATGCTCCTTTCAACTATTAGCGATGTATCATCAACTGCATACTCCTTTTGTAATTGAATCTACTCCAATGCAGATAGTACTTCTAATTATGCTGCATGCACCCAAGATAAAAGTACATGTGGTGAGAAAGAAGAGTTAGCTGCAGCTAACATGATCATTTCTGAAGTGTTGGTAACTGAATCACATCCACAGGAAGAGATAGGCATATCTAGTTCAAATGCGAGTTCTGAGAAAAATGATTATGATTCAGTTGGTCAGGAAATGGCCAAGTCAATGATGACATTTCTGCTTCCGCAAGCAATTCCTCTGCTTAAGAAGGCCTCTAGGAAGAAAAAGGCTATGGGTATCCCTTCAACAATTGTGCCGTGTGTGGTGCAGTCTCAGTGGGAAAATAATGAAGCCAGATACTCTGTAGATGTTCCACCTCCTGGTACTGAACCTTTTGCTGATTATTTTATTTCTATTATCCGGCATTAGATACATCTCTATTCTAAGTCTTCTTTGGTGCATTAGTTATCCTTTTTTCTTGTGGTTGGATCATTTTCTTTCTTTTAAACCTGCAGCTGTAACACTTGCTGAGAGTGCACACATGGAAAAGGAAGAAAGGCATATCCAAAATACAGTTCTTGATTTGGTTGGACCGAGTTTTGAACATGCCAACTCTATTGTTCTTGACAGTTTTGAGGATGATCAATGTGGTGATCTTGCAACTAAGCTGGTTATATTGTCTTCTGATATTGCTGAAGCTGATCAGGTTAGTTTTGAGAAAGACACCTGTCCTCCCAACACTTGGGGACAGCTTACTGTACAGAATGAGTCATCAGTTTCTCATGTTGAGACTAGTGGGAGCAAAGATATCTTTTGTTACAATGAAGTACACATGACTTTGAATAAAAAGCCTCAGGAGGGTGACACATGCATTTCTGAGTCCGTTTTAGCTTGCACATCACCAAGCAATAATGTTCTTCCTGAAAACATTAATGCTTATGCTAACTTGGATGAAAACCCAGTAGATGTTGAACTCCATTCTGGGGAAAAGCACCTCAACACTGTGCCTGATTGTACTATAGGTAACGTTGCTGTGCCAACCTTTTTCCATCAATTTTGTGTTTAGTCATCTAATGAGAATATGTCCAAAAATTATCCACCCAATTTCAGTCTAGCCAATGAAATAAGGAACCCATAGTTTCTACCAGCCCCCAAAGCGGATAATTATTATCTTTTAATTAGTCCATTTTTCTTCAGAAAGAGGACATCTCGGAAAGTAATATATATCTTTTTGTTACAAATTTGGGAGCCATAAACCATGAATTGCTTAAGACCTTATTTAGTTTAAGGTTATGAACTATTTTAAGGTGGTGAAACTTCTTAGTACTGCAATCTTTCAGTTCAAATTTCAGCTCACCCAGATACTTGTTGTGTTTCTACAGCTACTGATGCTAGTGACACTAATCAAAGAGGCACGGGAGATTCTTCAAAAATATCATCGAAGGAAATTAGCATTAACAGAGTGGTTGCTGAACCTGGCATTACATCCTTTACTCAAACACCAAATACAGTTTATCCCTGGAAAAATGTCCGGAATGTGGATCTGTTAGCAAGAAAGAATAATGTCCCACTGTCAGAAAGTATCATATACAGAAACTTTGGGGAGCATCTTGACCCTGAAACAGATCCTGCCACAGGAACTTTTCTTTCCACAGAGATCCATCAAATGGACTGTTCTGATGACAAATCAGGCCAAAAAGACTTAGTTGTTGTTCAAGCCAGACTTGAAGGACAATCCCATGGTTTGCATAAAGAAAATGCTACTATGAATTTCGAAAGTGTTATGAACAATATGGTTCCTGCTATATCACAAAATCAAGCATTCGCTTTTGCCTCCAGAGACAAGGATACTTCAGATGTTTTTGAGCCATCTGTTTCAGTTTTAGCAAAATCTCAAGTCCATCTTGACGAGGAGCTGGTTGGGCACAAGAATCTTGTTGATTCAAACAGTCCCACATCATTTCTGAATCAGAAGACCAGCTTCTGTGAAAATAACAGTTCAAGTGCCAAAGGAGTTCAAGATAGTGTAGACGTGAAACTCAGGAAGATGGAGCTTAATAATGAGCTACAAAACATTGTTGAGCTTGTCGGTTGCTATGTCCACCCCATGCCTATTTCTTCACTACTTTTGAGCACCAAAGGGAATGAAATCTACATTTGTGTTTTATGTGGGCTTCTGATGGACAGAGACAGAACCCTGTTCATCTACAAGTTACCTATCAAGGAACCAAGTGTAGGATGCCCTTCTTTTGTTGGGCACACATCCGCAATGTTGCCGATTCTGAAAAATTACTTTGGTAGAGAAGTAAGTTGTTATATGTATAGTTTCCGGGCATTCTATTACTTTTGAAAAATTCCTTGGGGGGTGATTGCCTGCCACCGTCCCTGCTTATCGTTGACTTTGCAATCTTTTTGGTACTCTGCTAGGTTGAAGTGGAAGGTTCTGGTTTGCAATTTGCTCCAGATGGAGAGCATCTCGTTTTACTTGACAGCATAAAAACACCTTATTGCAGGTTGTATCTGTATGGATTTTAATTATACGAATAAGTATATGAAACAAAAGTAGTAATTTTGTATATTTATTCTTAGGGAAGGGAGAATCCAGTGCCAGTGTTCAACATGTACATCAGACTGCTCTGGGGAGAATGCAGTGAAGATTGTGCAAGTAAAATTTGGCTATGTTTCAATTGTTGTAAAATTGAAAACAGTTGAGAGTTTACAGTGTATATTGGTTTGTGAACCTAACCATCTTGTCGCTGTTGGAGAGAGTGGGAGTCTGCATCTGTGGGTCATGAATTCAGCATGGAGGTGAGTTTGTCTCATGTCATGTTTATCTCGTTTCACTTCTTTCCATTTTTTGAGCCATTGCTATGGTGTTGCTTCTAATGTTCAGCTAGTTAAATATTTGACTTTTATTTGGATGTCTTATTGTGGCAGTAATTAGTTGCTCTCTCAAATTAGTTAGTTGCACTCTGACCTTGTTCTGTTTGACTTTAAACCAGGAAGCACCATGGTGAAAGCTATTGGTCCCTAATAATATGAAGCAATACAATAATGCATGCACTTAAATATGGCATCTCTACTATGCTTCCACCCCTTGTTCCCCTCCAACACATGCACTCATGATTCTTTGATGGTTTTGTGATGCAAATGGAGGAAACTCGTCTGGAACTCCATTGAGTAGCCTACTACCTACATCTAATTTTTTCAATATTATCTGCCTATATCTACCTTTGTAATGTTATCTACCATCGGCTATTTCTAATAGGAAATTGAACATTTAACTAGTGATTGATACTGATAGCTCCATTTGTTATGCAAAGTTACTGGTGGGATAATTTTTGATAAAACAAAAAAATGAATGGAGTGGTTACCATTGTGCATTCCTTCTTCTTTGAGCTTAGCAGCCGCCCAAACATAGTATATGAGTTGTTAGAGCTAATTTTGTAGATAGATACATATGTAGACGCATACATATATATATTAGGAGAGAGAGAGAGAGAGAGAGAGTGAACTTGTTCAAATCTGAGGGTTGCTTGTCAATGTTAGTCAAAATTAATGATGCATATTTAAGGTGGCAATTTCTTTATTAGCTTTCTATTTCTAATCATGAATATCATTTCTTTTATTTTCAAATACACAATTTGCAGTGCACAGATAGAGGAATTCATTTTACCAGCTAATGATTGCACCTCTCCTGGAATAATGGAGTTGAAGAGGATTCCAAAGAGTACTTCTCTAGTTGTGGGTCATCATGGTTTTGGAGAATTTAGTATATGGTATGTAGTACTATTCTTTTCTTTGCTCCCCCTCCCCCTTTCAATTATTTTTCAGTACTATGACAGGCATCTGATTACAGATTCTTCAATTGAAAGGTTATCAAAATGGTAATCCTTGAGCGTACATTTTATCTCTAGCTTATAGCCAGCATCACAAGAGCCTTTATTTTTCCAAATATTTTTGTAACTTGATTCATAATTGGTTGCATTTTTGTCACCTTGGATTTTTTTCATTTGGTACCAACCACACCAAATACAGCTTGTTCCCCAAAACTGATGAAGTGTTCTTTCTGTAAGCTGTCTCAAAAATATGAGTTTTTAAAAACGAGTATAAAAGCATATATCCATTTAATTTCTCATATTACCCTTAAATTTGAATCCACCTTTTTCAAATTTGATCTCACTTTTCTTGGCTTACATGGGCATTTTAGAAAGATTGTAATGCTTATTTTGTTTCATTAAAATGCGAGCCGCATACAAACTCTCATCTATTTTCAGATAGTGGGAGTATGAAATATGTTGCATGTTTTGAGTTTTAGCATGTTTTTCTTGTTTAAATTGTAAGCAGGTAGTCAGAAATCGGCTATCAGAAAAGTACATATTGACACTTCAAAAAGTAGGAAATTTTTGCGTTCATTGCTCATAGTGATTAGGTTTCTTGGTGGATTTAATTAATAAAAATAAAAAATAAAAAAATAAAAAACAGTGTCATTGTTGTATATAATTTCTAGTAGCCTACAGTTTTGGTTCTATATGTCAGATTAATTGGCTTCTAGACTTTTGAATGTAAATTAGCTTATACTTCCTAGTGTGGAGGAGTCTTACTAGTTTTTGGTAAGTATGTTATTAAGAACCAAATACTTTTGAATCCTAAGCTTTCCTATAGATTGAAGGCTGTCTCTGATTGCTTGAATGCATTGACTAATTCCTTTCTCTCTCTTTTCTTTCCTCTCTGTTGGGAGTATGGTTTGACATCTTGGATCCGTTCTCAAATTATTAAACTCTAATTAGCATTTGGTCATTAGGTTGTAGAATTTGGAAGAAGTACTTGAAACCATATTCCTTGATTTTATCAAACACAATGATTTAGCTTTAAAATGATTTGCTACATAATTCATAAGAAAATCGATTCTCTTTATAACCTTTTTAATCAGCTTATGATTATATCGATGTCCTCTTTCTTCATTTCCTAAGCCAAAGTTATGGAATGACTATATTTGTTCTTTTCCTGTAACAGTTTCTTGTTTCTGTTACACTTGTTAGCATCACATACCCCTTTTATTAGTTTTCTCAGTTGCTTGATATTTCCTTCACAACCCCTTCCCCCAGCCTCCTAAAAAAGAAAACAAGGATAGATAAAGAAAGGAAAGCAGAAGAACCAAAACTTAAAAAGAGAACAGAAATTACTTCTTTTCTTTCTAGAACTGATTAATATCTGATGGGCAGCGGTTTTTCATTTGTTTCAGGGATATTTCTAAGCGCGTCTTTCTGTCAAGTTTCTGTGCTCAAAGCACTTCAATTTATCAATTCTTTCCAATCAGTTTATTTAGTTGGAAAAACGAAGACCCTGGTTTCAGCAACTCCAATGTCAAGGAACACGTCGATGGGATTATGGCTGCAACCAAAATGTGGTTTTCAGAGAACAGTGAGAATAGTACTTTTCTTCCATCAGAAGGGGAAGATATTGCTGTCTGGCTTCTTGTCTCAACTATCTCTGACTCTAATGCTCAGCATAACAATATACCAAGTGATTGCCAAAATCATTCAGTAGGATGTTGGAGGCTAGCTCTACTGGTGAAAAATATGGTCATCCTGGGAACTGCATTGGATCTAAGGTGCTAAGTTTTGTTTCAAAATTTAGTATTGGTGGGTTGCCAAATAAGAAACTTTGTACAATTAATGTGTTTTGCTTAGTGTTGCAATTAACTTCAGTTTCGGTCAGGGCTGGTAGAAACTAAGTTATTCTTCATGCATGCAGATTAGCTTAGGTAGAATTCATAAGTTTGATGTTAGTCCCCTCTTTTCCTACTAGTTGATGCATCCATATCACGATGTATGATGGATTAGAAGATGGATTTGTGCTGTTAAATGCTAGTGATAAACAATAAGAGGATTTAAATTTCTACATTTCTAGGGTATTAGTTTGATAATGATACTGATGAAAATGTAAACATACTATAAAATGATTCATGCATTTGTAATTTTGTTGCTTTAAGGAAAAAGAAAAAGATGGGTGGTGTTTAGTGCACTTCTTTCATATTCGAAATTCAAATTAGCCATTTAATGCCAAGAAAGTTAGAATTCTAGAACTTACTGTGCAGGGCTGCTGCCGTTGGTGCATCAGCTGGTCACGGGATTATTGGCACAAGTGATGGACTTGTGTATATGTGGGAATTATCAACAGGAACCAAACTTGCCATGTTGCATCATTTCAGAGGTATGCTTTAATCCTGTCAATTAAGACTTCCATATGTATTCTGTTCCTTGATATGACTTTTTTAGTTTAAGATCTACAAGTTAGCCTTTTTTGTGCATTTCATATTATGTATATACATCTCTTTTCAGTTAATTTTCCAACTTGGCATTAAAATACATTCTTAAATTTTGATTATTTTTCTGATTTGAGAATTGATTTTACATGTTTATTGCATATTGCGCTACATTAAAATTTATAGTGTATTTGGCATGAAGAGTGCCTTCTATTGATCTCTAGAGTTCAGTTTCTAATTTCTCTGTGGATGAAAGCACTGTGTTTGAAGTCAAGACTAGCCTCTTGGCAGAAAAATAAAGAAGAAATCATCTCAGAAGCGAGGCAAGATATACATATTTTGTAATGAAATTATATTTGCTTGCACCACATAATTAACTAAACTGAAGATGGTTAAATAGGAACCATAATTAGATTTGGAGGCACATGACACGCATGTTAGGAATCATAATGGATTTTATTTATTAAACTCACTTGTTGTGTCAATTATATTTTGATTTTGTGAGATCAACATGTAGCTTAAAGTATTACGTCATCATTATAAAGAGATATGTACAAATAGCAATTGACTTTTGCATAGTGATGGTGGTAAATCGGCAAGGGCGTAAATTAAAAAAATCAATTGTTCATGATAGAAGCAGAATTCGGCATGCAATTCAAGGACTAAAAATAAAATTACATTTGATTTTTTTTTTTTTTTAAAAAAAAAAGATTTCATTGATATATTCCTGGCTTATGGTATCAGGTGGCAGTGTTTCATGTGTTGCTACTGATGGTTCAACGGGAGGTGCTTTGGCAGTAGCTAGTGGTGATCAGTTGCTGGTTTATCTGCAGATTATGCACACCCAAAAAAGTTCTTGAAAATAACAAGGGGTTTTTTCTCTAACGTTTTGTTCTGTGAAATGTTATCATAACGCAGTGCAGCCTAGATTCAGAGTCAGCTGTCAAATGTATGTGGTTCATGCTATAGTAGTTGCTGGTGATGGAGGTCAATTGCTGGTTTATCAGCAGATTCTGTACGTTCAAAAAATAACAAGGGGGTTTTTGCTCTAACGTTTTGCCGTGTGACATTCACAAGGCGGTGCAGACTAGATTCGTACAGGTTCCATTCGTTTTTGTCAAATGTATATGGTTCGTGCTCTAGAAGTAGCTGGTGATATGTATAGGTCAGTTGCTGGTTTATCTGCAAATTCTGCACGCTCGAAAAAGTTGTTCAAAATAACTAGGGGACAGAGACACCAATTGTTGCTCAAATGTTTTGTTCTGTGAGCTTAGATATCAAGAACCTTGATATTCATAAAGCAGTGCGGCATAGATCCTTACAGGTCCCCATTCAGTTTGATCAAATGTACATAGTTTTTCAATTGATAGATCAAGGGGTTCATTATCTTGTTTTTAACTAATAATCAATTTCTCCCATTTGTTTTTTTATCCATACTTGTGAGTAGTGGTTCCTGAAGAACATACTGTTAGATTTAGGTTGTCTATCTTGATTACACCCGAGTTAAATGCCAGTAACAGCTTGCTCAAATGTCATATCACATATTCAAGTAAAATGGATGACATCCACCAAAAGTACAAGAAATATTCTATACGTTTCCGCCCAATAGGGAAAAGAATAAAAGCTGATAATAATAATGATGATAATGACACTAGTAAGCAACTAGCAAGCTTTAAAAGCCATGGAAGGCAAATCAAAGTTGATCAAAGTCTCTACTTTGCAGGTACAATTGGTTGGTCGGCAGGGGGGTTGAGCTCTTCCCAAGCTTCAATCCAAATGAGCATTGCATCGGCTAGCTTGTTGAAGTAGGGATCGAGCTGGCCAAGCTTAGCCCTGACCTGCTTGGAGAGTTCAATGTAGCATTCTTGAACAGTGGTGCATTCCTTTGGAAGGACAGCAGATCGGAAAAATGGGATCAGCTCTTCTTGCCAGAAGATGCCCTTGTACTCCTTTTTCAGGTTAACAAAAGGATTGCTGGCTTTGCTGTGCCATATGTAGGGCAGACCAGTCTTGACTCCCAACCCCAAATGGTCACATATAACCTACACCAGCATTATTCATAAGACGTTATGTGCACTTCTGAACACGTGAAAAAGGCAACTAGTATGGCTCATAAAAAAAGGCAACTAGTATGTGCTATTTAGTGAAAAGGCAACAAGTTCAAAAGGAAAATTTTGCTATTTATGGTGAAAAGAGGAGTTACCACTGAAACAATAATATAGAGTAGATGACACCAGTTTTTTTTTTTTTTTTTTTTTTTTTTTTTTTAAATCTCATTAGAAAGTGAAAAGAAGGGCACAATCCTAGTACCAAAAGTTCAAAAATTCTGAAAAACTAGAACGAAAAAAAAGCTGAATATTGTACACCACTATCCATGTATAAGGGATTTAAACATACTATTCTTTAGGGAGTTTTAACTCTCCAAATGCTCTTCAAACTTCCATTTATGGAGGGGACCAACATATGTTATCATCGCCGCCTTGTTTCAATATGATAAAGAGTACAAAAGATGAAAGGAAGTGACTAAGTCCATCAATCACAAGACTCTTGATTAATTAACTCATGGTAAAACCAGATATCAAACCTAAAGAACACAATACTGGAACAAAGGAAGAATCTGGAAATTCATAAAGAAAAACTACCTTGGTGCACCATCCAGCCCACATATCATCATATCGGCCAATTGGCTGACCGTCTCCCATGAGCCCAAAGTACATTGCAGGTCCAATCAATTCACGGTTGAATGCTAGATTCATACCACACATGGGGAACAACGTTCCCTTAGGTATTGTCAAAACTGCGTCGACATACCTGGGGGAGAAAAGATCAAGTAAATAAACAGAAAAGACCTGCACCAAATGAGCACATATTGCATTGTTTACAGATAACTAGATAAGAGATGTACCTGGTATTTCTCTCCAGTGGCTTGACAAGCTGCGTAGGAGCATCGTAGTCCGGGATGTTGAGCCAGAGTCCATGAGAAACAGCGGTAGGGGCACCCCCACGGAGACTGAAAGGATATCCACGGACGAAGTCGGCGCCTTCTCTGTATGGATCATAAAGAGTGTTGAAGAAAAATGGAGTGGATGGAGTTAGGACATTTTTAATGTGCTGCTCAAGTGCGTTTATATATTTCCCAGATGGGTCTTTGGCAACCTGCATATACAAAAAATATGAAAATTTACATATTTGGATAATAAAAAGAGCCAGGTGTAGAATCCATGATGTAAGTAACGAAATGTTCATTAAGCATGAAAACGGATGGATCCTAAGGATCTAGTCCATAATCAAGTAGTTGGGACCTGGAGTTACTGTAGGACTATGTCCATCCAAGAACAAGGTGAAAAGAGAGATTAAATCCCCAATACTGATCATTCCATACAATTGCATATGAAATAGAGGAAGAAGAATGTCAAATCAAACTTAGAAGATTAAAACCCAACCCTCAATCAAAATCCCAAAACTCATTTCCCAAACCAAACCCACCAAAACCCAGAACCCCATATCCCCAAAAACATCAAGATCCAATACCACCATCTCATCAAACAAAAGCTCCATTTTGCTATCAACACACCATTACTCTTATTCAAACATAATTCAACAACTTCTCGGCCACCAAACAGAGACTGAACTAGGACAAAAACAAAACATCGAAAGCAGAGGATAGAGAAAGAGCTTACGAAGCAGTCATCGTCGATAGTGAAAATATACTTCTTCTTGGAGACCAGGAAGCCGAAGCACCGACAGGCAGAGTCCTTGAAGGAAATGCAAGAAGCCTTGGGACCCAGAACCCGATTGATGTCGTTGCGGTTGTAAAGCTCATAGTCGAACCCCTCTGGGACCTTGATGGTCTTCGACGGGTCACCGTCCTGGACTATGATCAGGTGGTACGGCTCGAAGAACGGCCTCCACATCTCCAAGAAATCCAGGTTCCGGATCGTGGGGATCACGATGTCCAGCTCATCCTTCAAGAGGGGTATGATCTTGGTCGAAGGCTCTGCCATTGGTTACCAAGAGAGATTCAGAGGCCGCAAGAGAGAGAGACAGAAGGGAAGCGAACACAGAGAGATTGGTTCGACGAGGACAAGTGGGATTTTGTCTTTGTATTTCGGGTAAATATCAGACAGGTCCCTGGGGTCTCGAAGAATATCAGTAGTATCCAGTCAACTCTTGGATTTACTCTGGTTGGGTTATTAATGTTGACATCCTTTTACTTCGTATATTTACACTTTATGCTATTACCTCGTATCTTACCTATCATTAATACCATTTAATAAATTATTAAATTATTGCTTTATAATTAGAATAAGGTAATAGTGAAAATATATTCTTAATTTTAGTTTTTAACAAATATTAATTCAAATACTGATTTTCAATATCACATTATCAAATTACATGACATTATTCATGGAGAACTTGAATACTTTGCCACTAAAAAATCAACGAAAGGCTTAATCGTGGGCCTAGGGACACACATTTCAAAATTCTCACGAATCTATTTACTAACCATTTAAGAGAATTTGGAGACTCCTAGAGGACTCCGTAAATACCCACCTAAGACGAAGGTCCACACTCTAGATCAAGCTCAACTGGTTATGACCCGACAGCTTTAAGCTACTAGGCAACCCAAATAGCTAACAACTTGAAGACCACTCACTTAGACCCAATCCAAGACACCATGACTCCTCTGGTAGATTCTAGAGGACTTGAAAAGGCTCTATATGCTGGTATATAAGGTCTAACGTACACAAATCTCTATTATTCTACATTATCAATAAGACTCTTTTTATCTGAGAGAGCTCTTACTCTCACCTTTCACTGACTTCGCCGTCGAAGTCCCTCCAGCCCTTTAAGGTTAGTCAACTTTTAACATTATCTACCTCTTTTGCATGCGAACTCCTCCTTGGAAGGTGGGTTGAGGATTTTTTTGGTTTCATACATCAACAATCAAATATCTAAGTTTTTATTAGAATCAATCATAATAAGGAAGATTCAATTAACCTAATATAAAAAATAGAGAGCGAGAAGAAACTTGACATAGACGGGGGCATATTATTTATAAATTATAATGACAACCCAAGCGCACTGTAGTGGCGGCCATTGAAGTTTAAATATCTTTTTCTTAATATTATTAAACAGTATGAAGTTGACTTAACAGAGTATAATGTGGGAATAAACCCATTTTTAATCAAAATATCTGGTCCCAACAACGTGGCTTGGCAGCCAAATGTTGCTCGTGATTGCATGTAATTTTCACGTTCACATCACCAATATGGGATGGAGTTTTCTTTCAAATTGAGTTGAAGGAACTTCTTTTAATTTAGTTTATAAAAATGATATGTGTTATTTGAACATGTGAGATGCACATATTTTTTAATAGTAGAGACAAAGTTGAGATAAATAATATTAAAAGTTCATGTACATCTCATATGTTATTAAAAAAATGAACACATATTATTTTTATAAACTGAGTTAAAGGAAGTTACTCTAACCCAATTTTAAGGAAAACTGTGTCCTATAAAATGAGTATTGACTATTTATTACTTGAAAGAGTGAGAAGAAATAATTAAGAAAATAATAAATGTTTGAAAAGTAGGGAGGTTGTAAATTCCTTTTTTTTTTTTTTGGAAGAAATTATTAACTAGCAATAACAAATCCCTTTCTTCAAAACGGTGCATTTTGGAGTTAATTGATTGATGTGGGAGTTTGTTCGATTGAACGAGACAAAATGGTCCAATTGATACGCGATGACATGTCGATGATTGAACCTGAACAAAACAATTTAAGTAGGCTTTTAATTAAGTCAATTTGCATAGGTTAATAACCAACCAAAGATGTTTATGATAATTATGAGATTATTGTTCCCTGTAGACTGTAGTGCAGTTTCAATACAAAATTATGGTTCCTTAATACTTACAATTTATCGGGGTATTACACCAACCACCTCATCTCTCGTTTTCTTAATTATAAAATATATAATTATCACGTGATTTGAAATATTTCAAATACAATCATATCCTTTAAATTAAGATTAATAAATATTATCTAAATCCCTTGATTTAGGGAATACAAATCAAAATTTATCACCAAAGATTTATATCATTTTAACACCTTATAAATACATAAACATTAGTACTTTGATATCCTTAAGTGCATCCCATTTGGCACTTCAACTCTTGGGAACCTTAAGATCTCGCATTCTCCCACTTGCTCCCATCTGTAAAACCAGGGTAAAATAAGGTATAAATTAATTAGTTTAAGGAGAGAGAAGTTAATTAATTATAGGAGTAATTAATGCAACAAAACAAACCTGTATCTAGTAACAAAATAGTGAAGGAAAGTAGAAATTTGAACAATTCCCAACTCCTTTCCAGGACAAAGCCTGGTTCCTCCTCCAAATAAGAAGAAGTGGCTGTGAGTCTCCAAGCCCTTACCCTGTATTTGATCCATTTGATTAAGCACTTAAAAAGGATAGAGAAATTAATTAATCTTAATTAATTAGTTTGAGTGTAATTGAGTGTGGATAGAGGAATTGACTCATCTACCTGCAGCCATCTCCAAGGATCAAAGGTAAAAGGCTCTGGGTAGATGATTGGATCATAGTTGAGCTCCCTTGTGTAAACATACATTTTCCATCCTTTTGGAATCACGAATCCTGATAACAAAATAGATTTTTCACACATTAATACCTGGAATATAATTTTATAAATTTTATAGGGGCATATAGACCATTTCACATATTCACGGTATGATTTAACCCAAAACCCAAAAGGCCGGGCACGGTGACATTGCAAACTTTTTAAAATTTGATACATTAAATTGAAACTTTTTAAACTTTAGGAGAGTGATTGTAAAAGCGAGAAAGTTTATAAGAATTAAGTGAAGTTTCCTCTATAATTATACTAAATAGAGCCGACAGTTTCTGACATGACCCGCGAATTCAACACAAAATTAACGGGTTAAAATTGAGTTGTCTAATTGTTTAATTAAATGGGTGGATTATAATTGACCTATATAATCTTATAATCATCCATCAACACGATCCAAATCCGACATGCAATATTTATGATTAACAATTAGTAGGTTAAGATTGATGGGTGTTGATTTTTTTTTTTTTTTAATGAATTTATGGGTTAATTTGTTGGACATACCATTCAATTCTACATCTTTTGTTGCCCTCCTCAGAACACCATTCACAACGGTTGCCAACCTCGAGGTTTCGAGGATCACCTGTATAAAGAGAGAGAAAGAGAGAGAGAGAGAGAGAGAAAGAAGATTTTTAATTACTTTTTAAGAATTGTTTTTGGTTAAACATAAAAGAAACTTCTCTGTTCTTATATTTCTTTTTACTTAAAAAAAAAAAAAAATTGAAATTTTGATTGGCTTACAGCACGGGTAAAACGCATAGACTTGTAGTCGTTCCAGTCAATTGGCTCCCCGGGTCCTTTTCTTTCACGTATTGCTAAATGTTCTTCCTGATTGAGTTCAACCAGAGCAGAAATATGAACACCATGCATGCATGGATGATGACAAAAAATATTGAAACATGCATCGATCCATGATGATGATTGATGAGTAAAAAACTTTGACTCACTCTACATTCTTCAAGGGCTTTGGGATGATCATGGAGATACTTGATGGCCATCATCGTTGTAACGGAGACAGTTTCATAACCAGAATTCAAAAGCACAAATACTTGATCAAATATCTGCTCGTCGTTTAGTTCATATTTTGTGTTTTCGTTTCCTATAAGCTCAGCAAGCATGTCGTTTTGAGGTATCCGAGATGCTCTCCTCTCTGCCATAACTTGCTTCAACATTCCTATTATTCTTTTCCTTCCCTGCATGTAATTAAAAGAATATCAATTTCACAATATTTGTCATAGTCTTCCCCACACACACACACACACACACACATATATATATATATATATATATTATGGAATTAATTAGTTATTGAATTACATAAATACCTGTAATCCCATGTGGTAATTTGTGCCTGGAATGTTGATAGGCAATGAAAGCGTTCCTGTTACTACCTTATCAAACGCGGCTTTGAAAGGTTCATAGAGTGTATCTGCTTCAGCTTCCACAAGCTGCCTGAAGGTCATGTAAAATGCCATCTACGCAGAAAAAATGTGGCAAGCATGAAATATTATAATACTAATTAAAATGATTAAATTTATTAATTACTTTTTTTTTATATCATGTTGCGGTGATTTAAATCTTTCTCCTAAATGTATGTCTTAGTTAGAATTAATAATTTTTTTAAAAAAAATTCTAGCTTAAAACATTTAACACTGCTCTTGCTTATTTCACGACACCATATATATACACTCTCGCTTAGATATATAGCTAAATTATTGACCATATATAGCTAAATTATATAATTTAACCATAAATCATCACAGCAATTGATTTATATATAACTTTGTAGATTTTCCCATAAAAAATGATAATTTTTTTTTTTTTGGTTGACATGTCCGCACAAGAGGGAACATGTCAATCATTTTTTTGATAATTTCTTTTATTTCTTAACCAAAAAGAAATTCGAAAAACATGCTCTCATGATATTAAACTTAATTACCTAGCTCTTTAATTACTTTGATAGCTAGTAATCATTTATACAAAGAAAAAAAATATTGTAAAATCAATCATGTAATTACATTAGTTAATTGGTAATAATAAGTGCGATGTAATATAAAAATATTTTAAAAACGGTATATATATAATATGAAAAAAAAAAAAAAAAAAAACAAATAAACCCCTATACACAACGCTATAATATGAAGCTTGGCACGTCACCTTCCGAAGGTGACGTGCCACTGTTCACACATCACCAATTGGTTACATGTAAACAGTAAAAATGACCCTACCCCATTTTCCAGTTTACCAAATTTTTGTCATTTCAAAAACATCACTAAAAGCACGTCACTAACCTATTAATGATGTTTTTTTTGCCCAAAAACATCATTAATAGGCCGTCACAAAACCTTTAAATTTTTGTAATGAACGGTGTCTTAATGGGTAGAAGTATGATTTTTGTCTCCCTTTTTATCCTTAAATGTGATGTGACTTTTAAAATCACTATTAAATTTGGATTATCATTATTATATTTTAATCTAATGATGATTTTAAAAGTCACATTCTTTTAGAGAGATAAAAGTCCTACTTTTAGGCAAAGACAAAATTAGAAATTCAATTTTAAGAAAGTCTGCTTTACAAAAGAAATCAGGGGCCAAAATAAGAAGAAAAAAAAAAAGACGACCTAAATTACATTTTTTAACAAATTCTAATATTAGAGGTGGAGGCTGGTGGGGGAACACGTCTCCCGCCACCCCCTAGTTCCGTCTCTATTTCTAGCATTACTCCGGAGTTATTGGATAGGAAAGTTGTACGTACGTAGTGGTAATATATGATCCCACCGAGTGAATGGTAGTGAAAGAAAGTGTATGTTTATTTATTTATTTATTTTTAATGAATAAAAGAAAGTGTATGTTTGTATTGTGGTATTCCTCTCTTTCTAAGTTGAGATTTGTATGGTGGTTATTTTCACCTGACGTGAAGATTGTTAGTTTATTTATGTTGTACCCAACAATGATTATTAAATATACCTCCATGGTTTTTTGCTGAATGTCAAGAGTTTTGCCATCCCAGTTGTCGATAAAACAGCTTATGAACTTGTCAATATATGGAAAAAGCTGATCTTTAATTGCTGCAGGACCAACAAGAGATATGAGTGACCCCCTAACGAGCTTGTGATCAGAGCCATGCACAGCAGCCATGTTTGTTTTCCCTATAAGATCTACCATGGACTTGGGGTACCCAGGAACAAGTCCTTTTCCTTCATTCAAAAGGATGTATCTGTTCAGCTGTGGATCCATGGAGATAACGGTCGGACAACCTAATATGTGGGTCTTGAAAAGACTCCCATACCTGACACCATGCAGATTATAAATTTATTAATCAGGAAAAAAAAAAAAAAAAACATCATTAAAAGAAAGAGACAATATGGAAAGAAAGCTAGCTCTCACTTTGCTCTCTGGTTGTCCATGTAAAATGGTCCTTGTTTGAGAAATTCAAGAGTTTCACCAAAAAGTGGCCACCCCATTGTTCCTGGTGGCAAGCATTTCCCTCTATACCTTACCTCATTCCATTTAGCCAGAGCAACGCAGAACAAGAAGCCCAAAACAAGCCAGGAAAACGCTAAGACCTCCATTGATGATCACCAACCAATGAGGGTTAATTTAGGTTTATTAGTTTTGTGAGGATTTGTAAGGAAGGAGGGAATGTTTAAATAGGCCAGCCAACTATTTGCCTAAATATGTATATAGATGGTTCCATGTAAACTCTCTCATAATTTAATAATTTGGAAGCAAATTACTATCATCGATCTCAATCCTTGAAAATAGGATCTAATTAACTTGTGGTATTCCTCCTATATATAAGATATTAAAGCGAAAGTAATTTACTTAAAAATAGGGATTTTCATAACAAAAAATAAGATAATATTTTCACTACAATAGCCATTGTCATTTCTAGCATAACAAGTTTACGAAAAATGGAACAGGATCCTTTCCAGTTCAAAATGAACTGGAGATAGTTTAATTAGTTATATTTGAGAGATATTTTTATCTTTTCACTTTTTGATACGACAAAAATACATTTTCAATATAACCAACTGAATATTTTTTCGTTCATGATCATAATTCAATAAAAAGAGTTTGTTTTAGTTCCAAATTTAATTCGAAGTTTACGTAATAGCTAACGCGACACATATATAGGTATAAATAAAATGAGTATTGACTATATATTTATTTTTTGAAGGAGTAAGAAGAAATAATTAAGAAAAGGGAAATTAGATATAAAATCCTTAGGTAAACGCGCTTTTTTTAAAAACTCCCTGGTTTTTTTTTTTTGAAAATTTAGTCCCTGGGTCACTCGAAACTACTAGAAAACTCCCTACCGTCAATTTTTGTTAACTTCCGTTACTCTAATCAAAACTCACCGTTTTATCTGATTAAAATACTATTTTTTTTTATTAATTTAATTTAAAAAATTCAATCTTAAAAAAAAAAAAAAAAAAAAAAAAAATTTGAAGGGTGGCCAAGAGTGGCGGTACCACCCCTGGCCACCCCCCCCCCCCCCCCAACCCCTACCCCGCAGGCCACCCCAAACCACCCATGGGGTGGCTCGCGAACGCTCGTAACGCTCCTCTCTTCTGCTCTCTCTCTCTGGCTTCTTCTTCTTCTTCTTTCTTCTTCAAGCGCTTGTGAAATGACGAATATGCCCCCCACTCGCACCACTTGCGCCTCTCTTCTTCACGAATTGCAGATAATATGGGATGAAATTGGTGAGAGTGACAGCGAGAGGCAAAATGAAGGAGTTGGTGTTTAAGAGGCAAAATGAACTAGAAGAAATCTACCGAGGGGTTCATATGGATGTAGATAGTGATGTAGCGCGAGAGATTCTCGGGAGCCTCGTAGATTCTGGTAATGTGGATCTGTCTGATCTTCTTTCAAGCATGGATGATCAGATTGCAAAAGCCAAAGAGCAAGCTCTAAGCAGGAAGGATATCTTGGACAAGGTGGAGAAATGGAGATATGCAATTGAGGAGGAGAAGTGGCTTGAAGAATATGAAAGGGATGAAAATCGCTATAGTGCTGGAAGAGGAGAGGAAGCACACAAAAATCTGAAACATGCTGAAAAAGCACGGAACCTGGTCAGCAAAATATCATCTATTTGCGAGAATTTGATTGCAAAAGTAAAAGCTTGGGAGATAGAGAAAGGAATTCCTTTCTTATATGACAAGGTTCCTGTCTTACAAAGCTTGGAAGAATATAGTGTGCTACGACAGGAAAAAGGAAGAGGAAAAGCGAAAATTTCGGGAGCAGAAACGACTGCAAGAACAATTTGCTGCAGAACAAGAAGCCCGCTTCCCCATGCAGGCCACCCCAAACCACCTGGGGGTGGCCGCAAGCCACCCCAGGGGTGGGCGAACCACTCCTGGGGTGGCTTACGGCCACCCCAAACCACCTGGGGGTGGCCGCAAGCCACCCCAGGGGTGGGCGAACCACCCCTGGGGTGGCTTACGGCCACCCCATACGGGGGGGGGGGGGGGGGGGGCGAGTGGGCGGCCAGGGGTGGTGGTGCCACCCTTGGCCACCCTTCAAATTTTTTTTTTTTTTTTTTTTTTTTTTTTTTTTTTTTTTTAAGATTGAATTTTTTAAATTAAATTAATAAAAAAAATAGTATTTTAATCAGATAAAACGGTGAGTTTTGATTAGAGTAACGGAAGTTAACAAAAATTGACGGTAGGGAGTTTTCTAGTAGTTTCGAGTGACCTAGGGACTAAATTTTCAAAAAAAAAAACCCAGGGAGTTTTTAAAAAAAACGCGTTTACCTAAGGATTTTATATCTAATTTCCCTTAAGAAAATAATAAATGTGTGAAAGTAGGGAGGTGGTAAATTTCAATTTCTTTTTAAAAAATTATTAAATAGCAATAACAAATCACTTTCTTCAAAACGGTGCATTTTGAAGTTAATTGATTGATTTGGGATCGTTTGTTCGATCGAACGAGGGACAAAATGGTTCAATTGATACGCGATGACAGTTCGATGATTGAACAAAACAAAACAAAACAATTTAAGTAGGCTTTTTAATTAAGTCAACGGATGAGACATATATATATAAGAATAAATGAGGGATTTAAGCTAACAAATTAAGTAAGTAATTAAGCTCATTTCGTAAGTAGGTAATTAAGTTTTAATTTATTGCATGAAATTGTAAAATGAAAAGTATAAAATTTATTAAAGAATAAAAATATATAATTTTCTCATTCGTTGTGAGCCCAAATTTGCATTCTTATTGATGTTTATGATAATTAATGAGATTATTGTTCCCTGCAGTGGAGTTTAAATACAAAATTATATATGGTTCCTTGTACTTAGTTTTACGAAAAAGATGTTAATATAATTATTTTAATATAAACATGTAATTGTGAACAAAAGAAAAATACGAATTTATACAGACAAGTGGAAGAAGTTATATGTTACCTAAGTAACCTATGATTAACTACCTAAGCACTAAGCACACCACTAAAAAGTTATTTACCACTTTTGATAATTTAAGAAATAAGTAATGTTATTTAGTAGACTCTCATAAAGTATCATACAACTATGATGATTTGGTAGTAAAAATCAACTTTTGAATTAATAAGCGCTTGTAAAAATAAAAGTCAATGGCTGATATTCACTGCCACATCATCATAGTTGTATAATATTCATACGAGAGTCTACCAAATATCAATTATCTTAAGGAATTATTTGTCACAACTTATTGTTCACCTCAAGCTTCGATTTCTATCACTAGCGGGAAGGACCCTCCTTCATTTCATCGCTCTAGGCCCGGTTAGTGTTTTTGCTTTCTTCTTGGTTTGTTGTGTTATGTACTTTAAAAAAAAAAAAAAAAAATTGCAATTTTTCTTTAAAAAATTTCCAAATCCAATGACATTTTAGAGAGGGATTGGGTTTGTAGTTAAAACTACCAAACCAACCAACAAAAACAGACGGAGAAACCAAAGCCCCAACGGCCACTCTCCTCTCTGTCTCTAACTTAGAGCAGAGAGGACCAGAGCCTTTCACACACACGCAAACAAGCAATCAAACGCTCTTTCTCTCTTTCATTCAACGAAAATGGGAAAATTGCTTCAGCAATCGTTTTCGAAGCCCTGTCCAATCCCATTTTCGAAACCACCACACTCCAATTCCCCCCATTACGCTGCTACTACTACTCTCTGTTTCCGCCATCGAATTCGTTGTAAGGCCGTGGATTCATCCAAGATCGACACGAGGCCGCCACATTCACCGTCGGATTCGCCGGGAGCGAAGAAGATCGGCCCCTACACGGGGAGAGACCCGAGCGTGAAGAAGCCCGGGTGGCTTAGGCAGAGAGCGCCGCAAGGGGAGAGGTACGACCAGGTGAAGGAGTCGCTCTCGCGGCTGAGCCTGAACACGGTCTGCGAGGAGGCGCAATGCCCCAACATCGGAGAGTGTTGGAACGGAGGCGGGGATGGTGTTGCCACCGCGACGATCATGCTTCTTGGGGACACTTGCACGCGTGGATGTAGATTTTGTGCCGTCAAAACCAGCAGAAACCCTGCGCCGCCCGATCCCATGGAACCGGAAAACACTGCCAACGCTATTGCAAGTTGGGGGTATGTGTGATGTTTTTATTTCTTGGTTGTAGAGTTATAGGCTGTTTAATTTTATTTTGAAGGAAGTGTGAAGTAAGAATTCTTGTGTGCATTCAGGTATTTGGAACGAGGACTTAACTAATTTTGTTTTTTGTTTTGTTTTTTTTTTTTTTTTTTCTTTTAATATTTGCAGTGTGGACTATATTGTTCTAACAAGTGTAGATCGTGATGATATACCCGATGGAGGAAGTGGGCATTTTGCTCAGACCGTCAAAGCTATGAAGGTGTGTATATCTTTCTGGTTATGGTTTCGAGATGCTTTCTACTTCTTTGTTTTGTTATGCAAATTACTTCAAAAGAGGTTGGAATGAGAGCACAGGTTTGAATCTTGATTGGGTATCATATGACTTCTTTTGCAGAAACTCAAGCCCGAGATCATGGTTGAGTGTTTAACTTCTGATTTCCGGGGCAATTTGAGAGACGTAGAGACTTTGGTACACTCAGGATTGGATGTGTTTGCCCACAACATCGAAACTGTGAAACGGCTCCAGCGAATTGTCAGAGATCCTAGGGCTGGGTGAGTTTCAGTACCTGTCATCTTTCTGCTTAATTTTCTTGAATAGTGTTACAATCCTAGTGTCCCACATGGATTAAGTCTAATTTTGACCATGTGTATATAAGTTCTTGGACACCTTTCCCTTGCAAGCCAGTTTTCAAGGGTAAGTTCTACCCAAAGTTTATACCATTTGGTATAAGAGCTAGTCACCATGTGGAAGGGTTCGAGTCACGGAGGGAGTGACCTATGGGCTAGATTAAAATACTGATAGGTTATGGGTCAGTGTTGATAGAGTGGGCCGCCGTGGACATCGGCTACGGAAGCGTGGTCGTATATTACGATCCTAGTGTCCCACATGGGTTAAGTCAAGATAGCTATTCACTTTTGGTTACTCATTAATGGGTAGAAGTTATTATAAAAGCAACTTTCCCCAATGAGTCATGAATAGATCTTATGGTAGTTAGATATTACATGGGATCAAGATTTGTCAATATTTTATCATTGATGTGTATTACCTTTGAAGTTGCTGTCCTGGTCATGACTCCAGGTAATTCTACCAGTGACCCACCACTTGCTAACCAGATAACAACCATTAAATTTGAAAACTAATCTGCAATTTTTCTACACATTGGAAGAATGATCCTCCAACAAAGATTCATCTTCGTGTTTGGCCCAGAGTTTCTCTCCCTCTTTGTTCTCCCTTCCCTCAAGTATATGAGTCTAACGTGGTCATCTTATGCATAACATGAACTGATAATTTTCTTGTTTCTCAAGATGCTTAGCTTACTCGGTCACATTGTCATTAAAAGTTTATCTATCTTTTCTCCAACCGTTGACTGGGTTTCTGCATTCTAAAATGCGAAGTCCTTTCCAAATTGGCAGAGCAATCTGTTTTTCCACTGGCTTGTATTTGGGTTTCTCATTTTTCCTTCAGGAACGTCAGTTCCATGGAAAGTGGATTTTGATGGGTATGTGAATGCCTTTCCAAATTAGTAGAGCAATATGTTTCTTCCCCTAGCGTGTGCATGGGTTCTGATTTGTCTTCTGGAATGTCAGTGCCACTAGTGTCTTTAGGAATGTCTTCAGGAGAGTGCTGTTCTGCATGCCATATATGCATACTATATGACAAACTTTTTTGTTTCTTTGTTTTTTTCTAGCCTCTTTTCCAAAAATATTCTCCCTATGACAGTTTGCAACTTTCGAGTCTGTTTTCCAAGTTAGATATTTTAGTTTTTGCCTCTTCATTGCGCTCCAAAAGGAATTTGGGAATTAATAACTAGAAGAAGCTAGTGTGATATCTTAAGAAGATTTATAGGGATAAGAAACTTTGGGAAGCGCTAATAGTTGTAAGACAGTCTCGCAAGTTAGTTCTGTTTAACTTAATTTCTCAGCTGTTGTCTTGTGCTTGTGTTGGCGTGCGAGCGTGAGTTTGTTTAGAAACCCTAGATGCACTTTCAACACATTATGCTCTGAATCTTCTGATAATTGATGAGCTAGCAGAGTGCTAATGGCATAACTTGGATGTGCATTTTCAGACAGACCCAGTCTTTTGATTTTAGAATGCATAACTGGACCCAGTTTAGGGGTTGATTTGCAAGGCTCGTTATCTTAACCCATATACAATACTTTTTTTTTTCCTATACGTTTTTCTTTCTATATTCTGAATATATGATTGCTGATTTCATTTATGATTTTTGTATGTCGTTCTTTTATGCAGTTATGAACAGAGCTTGTCAGTTCTAAAACATGCAAAACTCAGCAAGGAGGGCATGATAACAAAAACTTCTATAATGTTAGGTCTTGGAGAATCTGATGATGAGTTGAAAGAAGCCATGGCTGATTTAAGGGCTATAGATGTTGATATTCTGACACTTGGACAGTATTTACAGGTTAGTTGATATGCAATTGTTCATTGGGTAAATTACACCAAACTCCCTTGAGGTTTGAGGGAATGGCAAGGATTTACCTTCATTTTTAGAAATGACACTACCTCCTGATACTGCCATGTGTTTTTTTTCTTCCTGATTTTCCTTTGTCATATAACAATTCTGGTTAATAAACATCATGTATGTAATGAATTGAAATGAGGTTGAAGAAATGGAATGGAGCTAATTGAATGTAGCTCATTCCTCTTCCGTCATTCATTAAATAGAGAAGCCAATTACAGGAATATTCTGCACAACTATAGGGGACAGCTCACTAGGACACCCGACCTTCTTCTAGAAGGCTTGCATATTACCCCATATACTATGAGGAAATTACATATAATTCCTCGAATATTCATATATTCACTATAACACTCCCCCTCAAGCTGAAGCATGTATCTTGAAAAGCCCATCTTGGAACAAATAAATTCTAATCGGCTACAAGAAAGAGACTTTGTGAACACATCAGCAAGTTGATCTCCAGATCTCACAAGGGGTGTAGAGATATCTCCACTCAGTATTGTATCTCGAATGAAATGACAATCAACTTTAATGTTTTTTGTCCTTGCATGGAGCACTGGATTAGTAGCAATTTGCACAACAGCCTGATTATCACAATATAAAGGAATAGGCATAGGAGCTAAAAATTCAATTTTTTGAAGGAAAGGTCGTAACCATGTCAATTCACTAGTTGTATGAGCCATAGCCCTATACTCTGCCTCTGCATTAGATCAAACCACCACTATTCGTTTCTTGATTTTCCAAGTGACAAGGTTACCCAGTAGTAGATGTTCTATCGAAAAGGGATCCTGCCAATCTACACTAGTAAATCCTTCTATTCTGAGATGCCCATTCTTCCTAAATAGAATACTGCGACGTGGGAATTTCTTGTGTATAATATGAATCACAACATCCCAATGTGAAGTTCTAGGTGCTTCCATGAATTGGCTCACATGGTGATAGTGATATAATTCAATTTTCCAACTAGTTGCCTGTATCTGCTTGCATAAATAGTTCATGTAGGACTTAAGGTTGCCTCAGCTTATATTTAACGTAGTAGCTTTATTTGTCTCGTTCTTGATAGAGATATTAACTCGAAAGTGTTTACAATTCTTGCAGCCAACTCCATTACACCTGACTGTCAAAGAGTATGTTACCCCTGAAAAGTTTGCCTTCTGGAAGGAATATGGGGAGTCAATTGGATTTCGTTATGTTGCCAGTGGTCCACTGGTGAGCTCTTGTTATAGTTTGCATTTTATGATGATATTATCCTTGTCCTTTATCTCATTTGAATCGATATTTTTGAGAATACAAATCAGCTACTGAATTGGAATAACAGGATTTGCTCCTCTTTACTAGTCTATCTTGGTTTTAAGGGGAAACTATACGTACTTTTCTCAAAAATACACCCAAATTGATCTCTCCCTCCCCCCCCCAAAAAAAAAACTTTAAAAGGTTGTAATTTGGGGGGGTTAACTGAAACTTTTAAAAGTTTGGAGGACATTATAATTTAGGTGTAAGTTTAAGGGGCAAGTATAATTTCTCCTGGTTTTAATTATTATCTGACCAGTGTTAGGATGGACCATTAGTATTGGAAAATTAGGCAAAGAAGTAAAAATTAAAATGAAAACTCTCCCTTCAATTTAATTTTCTACTGACTAAATGTGAGATAATAATTTGCTAGAGGTTTTCATGTTTTGGATTCAAAAATAGATCCTTACAAGATTTTTCAATGTATTGATTTTGCAGGTCCGATCATCATATAGGGCTGGCGAGCTCTTTGTTCAGACAATGGTTAGAGAAAAGGCTAACAACAGCACAGCTGCCACATCCAATTGATTTTTGGCTATTGTAGACTTTCCAATGGATGGCTGACAAACCGACCACAAATTGATACATGATCAATTTGTTGTAGGGCAAGTGATTGCAAAGGTGGTCCTCATCATTATAGAGTAAATTTTCTAGGTCTGTTGAAAAGTATCTTCCTTTCTTTCTGGATTTCTATGTACTGAAATCCATTTCCTTGTAAAAATTTTCCAAGATATAGTTTTTGGGGGCTTAATTTTTGATCCTCACATTTAGGATTTGCCACTGCTACCTTTATTTACACCATTGATTCCAACATGTGCAGGAAGTTCAAAGAGATTATACAAATCCGAAAAGGAGATATTAGTTGGTTCCATATTATTTATTTGTATGCTATTTTTGTGATTTTATCTGAATTAATGATCCTTGTAATCTAAACGGGTGTAGCTCTCTCTACATGCCAATGCATTTTTCGAGTTGAAATTTAGTTTCCCCAAATTGCCTACGAAAGTTGAGAAAAAAGAAAGAAATTTTATGCACTTGGGAAAGAGACAGTGCACTAAGTGGTTATGAATATTTTATAATTTTTGTATCTAAATAATTAAATTACTACCATGATATTGTAAGATTAATTCTACATTTATAAAACCAATTAGGAAGTTAGTAAAATGAGATTATTCATTGCTTATCTCTTTAAATAAATAAAGGGAAAATTTATTATTCCAATTCCACTCTTTGTCAAATCACTTTTGGAATTCTTCTATCTTCTATCTTCAAGCATCACTCTATTATTAAATTTTTTAGAAAATTGCAAAATCAATCTCGTGGTTTATCTTATTTGCAATAAGCTTCATATGGTATCAAACAGTTCGTAAAACTTTTATCCCCCAAAGGTAACGTGACTTTTAAAATTAGCATTGGATCATAATCAAATAGTAATCATCAATCATAAATTCAATAGTAATTTTAAAAAACATATCATTTGAAGATAATAGATGAATAAAAGTCGTACTTATAACATTACTTGGTATTAATATAAGTCAAGTTTTTAAACGAAATTTGATAACAATGAGTAATTTGTTATTTATAAATATCTTAGGAAATCTCTCGTAACATTTTTATATTACAAGAAGCTTATTGTAAATTAAGTAAACTAACATGATTAATTTTGTATTTTTCTCTACATTTTTTGATAGAATGCCACGTCATATTTAATAATATTGTGAGTGTTAAATATCGTACCATAAAATAAAAAATAAAAAATAAAATAAAAACAAAGGAGGGTCTGCGGTGAGAGAGGGAGGTGACCCCCTATTTGCCCGTATCTTACCCCTCAGCCGACTCAGGGAGTCAGCAGCCCCTTTTCTCTGTGTAGAAAGTAGTAGTTCAGTGGATCATCGTAATCGTCTCTCTCTGTTCAGAATGGGAAGCGCCCCGGCACAAATTCCGACGAGCTTCGGGCATGAGCTGAGGGCTTGCCTTCGTTGCCGCCTCGTCAAAACCTACGACCAGGTGAACACCCTTGGGCTTAAAGATGGACTCCCAGATTGCGATAGGGTTTTTCTTCTTCCAGTCCAGTGATTAACATACATATGTGCTTCTTTTCTCTTCCTTTTGACAATAATTACGCAGTTTAGGGAATCGGGGTGCGAGAACTGTCCTTTCTTTAAGATGGATGAGGATCATGAACGTGTCGTTGATTGCACCACCCCCAATTTCACTGGGTACGCTTCTTTCTTTGCTATTATACTGCTATTGTTGTTCTTGTTGTTCTTAAAGAACGCCAAAGCCTTTGCCCAAGTCATTCCAAGACAACCCCATTTGCCTTACTTCACTTGAATTAATTGGAAATTTCTGAAAACTGGAAAACATGTATTACTACGACTTTCAACAAAAGTTGTCATTTTTAATTTTATTTGTGCGCACTTTTCTTAGCAAGAAAATGGTGTGACCAATTTAGTGCGTCTAATAGCATTCTAGATTAGATAATGCTTTGGTGTGATACCGCACCATGATTATTTATTTTGGTGCTGAAATTTCCTTGCCTGCTGTTGCTTATTTTAATCTTTTCCTTTCATTGTGGCCCTTGCAGGATAATTTCAGTCATGGATCCAAGTAGAAGTTGGTCTGCTCGGTGGTTGCGAATTGGTATGTTGAACACCTTTTCACACACATTTTTTCCGTCTGCTCCCTTCTTATTTTCCCTCTCTTTTTGGCTTTCAGAATTTTGCACTTATTGAAATTTGCAAACACTTCTTATACGTAGCAAGCAAGAGGAATTTCTATATAGGCTGCTTTTCCAAAATGAACAAATAGATGGAATGTAGTTGTTGCAATATTGACTTATTTTTACAATGAGGGAGCTCTTATTACTTCAAATTCAGAAGGTCTTGTAGGTCTAGGGTAATGGATTATTATTGGCTTTTCAAGATTATTGAAGCTTGCAAGTAATAGCCTTTCTACTTAGAACAGACAATTTTCAAACTATACTGAGATCATTAAGGGCTATTATTATTTATCCAAAAAAAAAAAAAAAAGCACAGAGAGAAGAGTGAGGAATCTGTTGATCACCTTTTTGCTTCATTGTGAGGTTGCTAACGCCTTATGAGATTCTCTTTTTAGTCTATTTGGGTTAGACTGGTTCATGCGAAGTCGAGTGGCTATGTTGGTATGTGGTGCAATCTAAGTATTGTGCAGTGTGAGCTTGATGGTTTGTGAGGATGCTTCAGGGGTGTTGGACTTTGGCTAAGAATTGGCTGGTATATCATTTCTGACCAGCTTTATCTCATAGTTGGGGATGGTAGGAGACATTTTTCTAGCAGAAATTAATGTGGGAAACCTTTTGAACTATTCAAGTCAATTTATTGAGGGGTTACTTTAGTTGTGAGAGTTTTTGCAGTGTTTTGAATTGTCGGGAATTGTATTTGCAAAGTGCTCTTGTCAAGCACCTTCATATGGTTTGAGGTTTTTCTTAGACATTATTGTTACTTCTTAAAAAAAAAAAGTAGAACCATCTTGCTTTGAGGATTCAACACTTAAAACCTTGTCTTGTGTTCAAAGATCTAGGAGGAGATAGACTAGATGCTTAGTATACCTAGACATAAAATCCAAGCTTCCTCCCATGTGTGCTAGAGCTTCAAAGTTCATCTGGCATGAATAGTTGGTTTTGTTCTTTGTACATATTAGCTTTACGTGCTTTCTTGCAGATTGTCCCCACTCATTAGTAAATCTATGGCACATGAAGGGGGACCCGGGAGTTTTACCTTCACCAGTACTCTTAGAAGTCATTGGGAATTGTCTGCTATTGCTGTAGCATAAGCGTATACTTGAAATAAATACTAGCCACTTAAAAACATGGGCAGCACCATTTTCAATATTGTTCAACATTGCATTTCATGTTATATAGTAAATTTTCTAAAGTAATTGCTTCAAATAAATGCAATTTGAAGCATTAGTTGGTGGTCAGATGGTTGTAATATTTGAGCCTAGTTTGCTTGTGGTCTGATATTTTTGATACTCTCCCTCTTAATTTGGAAATTGGGTTTTAGTAAGCTTTTCTTGCACATAATTTTCAGAAATTTGGAACAGTTAGAATGGAGATTGTGAGTGCTTACCTTTAGGTTTGATTCTTGAGCGCCCTTAGGCTTTTATTATCTGCTAATAGTGATGTTTCCTCAAGAATCGAAATGTTATTCTACTTGTTTGAACATTTTCATATACTTGTGTTTAGATCTTTTATGTCTTTTAGCCTTTAGGTTCATATGCAATTTTGCTTTCGAAAACCTAAGTTTGTGAGATTTGGTCATTGGTAATTTAGAGTTCAATTTCCCCTTTTTTGCAGGAAAATTTGCCCCTGGTTGTTACACTCTTGCAGTCTCAGAGGCTCTTCCAGAGGACTTGCAGGTTTGTGTTTTTATGCATGTATAATTCAAGTTTTATGTAATTGTTGGACAAACTTATGTTAGTTTGCGAAAGAGTTTCTCTCTTTTTTCAAATAAATACAAAAAGTGGTCAATTTTATTGTTGAATCTTGCATGCTAATCATACAAACTACATCTATCCACGCAGTTCGCTTTAATGATCTCTTTTGCTTTTAATATTATATGAGAATTGACAATTATGTCCTGAAAATGTGCCGTAGGATTTTCTTGCCCATCTTGTGGTTAGCAACATTGGTGTGTTGTTAATGGTGAGGTGATGCAACAAGCCTGTCATATAGTTTTCACAAGACTAAGGAAGTATATTTGGGGATCTGTTTTTAACATTTCAATGGAATATCAACGTTGCTATTGTACGAATGTTGAAGCTAGAATATTCCTGGTGACTGGCCAAAATTGTACCCCCTAGGTGTCAGGAAGCCTAGTGCCATTGATAGTGGACGCATGGTTGCACATATGTTCTTATTTGTTGAACTGAGGTTTATACTTGATTTTCTGTGGTTGCCCGGTGTCCAATGCTAATCCAACCTGTATACTATATGGTTTTAGAAGTAAAACCCTGATCTTGCTAATGTCAAAATTCACAGTGAAATTTTGACAATTTGTGTAGTTTTCCTGTATTTTTGTGTCACAGCCAATCACTACCACTTGTCCTTTCTATACAGGCTCCAGATTTTCAACATTAATCCAATCTGAAAATATATAATGGGTTGGATTAGGGGTTGAACAAATTTGACTGGTTCTGGTTGTGTTTGTGGATTAGGTTGAATTTGGCCATCCTAAAGGCTAAATGTAGCATGTGTTACTGAATGGGCAGCTCCAGTATTTCTGTTAAAATTTCAGTGAACATGCATTTGAAAACCAGATATTGCCATTTAGATAAACTGAGCTTGTTGATATTGTGAAACTAATTACTGTCAGAACTACCATGCTTGCTTGCTTGTACCATAATATTTATCTGTTTTGTTCGGTTTTAATTTGACCTTTTAACTATGACTCTTTTCAATTGATCATTTTATTGTACCTTTTTGCAGAATTTATGCCAGGATGAGCATGTGCAGTATGTGCCACCAAAACGTGTATGAGTGTTGTTGAAAGTTTTTGAAGTTTAAACATTTTGATGTAATCAAATACTTGTTCTGAGACTCATTGGTCTTCTAAAATGAGCACCCAGTTGGTACTTGAAGGGTTATGCTGCATCCTTTGCTACAAATGTGATGAGAGTTAATCGTCTTTCCTTTTTTTTTAGATGAAAATATAAGGGGAATAGGCAGAATATGTCAATGTGATTACATGAAAGGTTTGAGAATGCATGACATGTTTAGGTTCTTATTTAAGGATAGAAAAAGAGGAAAAATGGGATTGTTGGGGGGGGGGGGGGGGGTGGGTGGGGGCCTGGGGAGTGTTAAGTTCATTGTGAGAACCTCGTTGGTGTGGTATCATGTGTTGCTGTTTCTTTTCCTTGGATCAAATTTTTTATTTAATTTCGACATGTGAAAGGCAGCAATTTAACCAGTTCTGTGTAGGGAAACTTCTGAGGGTGCGGTGCACGAGATCGGGGTTTACTCTATAGGGGTGGGTCCGAAGGGCCTTGCCTTGGAGAGGTTTCCTGACATAAAAAAAATAAAAAAATTTAAAAAATTCAATTTTGGACTTAAGATTTGGGAGTAAGGTATTTTTTTAGGAGTAATTATATAATGAACCTCAGGCTTTGACTTTAAATATAAATTAAATGTTAACATTTTAATTACATAAGTCTTTACATCATAGGCTCATAGTTTTAACATTATTGTAAATGGGTTCCATAATGAGTATTTGTTATTAAAAATAACTGAGTTCCATAATGGTACTTAAGACTATTTGGTAATTAAAAAATTCTTCATGTAAATGCCGAGCGGTATTTTTTAGTGCAAGAAGTTACAAAATGATGACATTTTTATTGTATTTACCTATATGGGTTTTTAATCAATTTTTGTTTCACCCTTTTTCTAAATTTTGCTCCTATGAATCAATATTCTGACTCCACTGTTGTACCTTATGGCAGGATAGTGTATTAATCTACGTACATGACTAAACTAAATCACCTGTTTCATGGATTAGGTTATAATTCTCTCAATTTCAAGTGAAATAAAAATGATTTATTTTACGATCAAAATTTTACTTTGTAGTATCTAACGGTTTACATGGTATTGTGTCGTTTTAAAATTTTAAAATGATGTGGTAACATATTTTTCACGTGCAACATATATACTATTAGACACTCCACAAATCCTACAAGAGTTGATAGGTATTATAATGTGAGCTCAATAAAATAACGAAAGGTATTTTTTGAGAAAGGATAGCCTTAAAACTTTCCATATTGGATTTGTGCAGATTAATTTGTCATTCTATTTCTATGCATGCATTTTGGTCCCTGCAGTACATCAGCAGGACTTGGCCTTTTCAGCTACGCGTAGTGCAATTCCCTTCTCTAGTCGAATATTGCATTCATCGAAAGGACTTTAAAATCTCATTTATAATCAACGTTTTCCCTTCCCCCGTAATATAATTCCTTGAGAACTCCAAATGTTTGTTGTTCCTTCCAATGGGTTTCCTGAGAAGCTCACCATTGGTCATAGTTTAATTTTTTTTTTTAATTTCTGAGTGCTACTGGCTGCTGCCATAGCCAAGTTCTCCAATGGAGGATGCAAATGTCTGTCTTACGCTTTCAGGTTTTTCTTCGTAATATAATTCCTTGAGAACTCCAAGTGTTTGTTGCTCCTAGCTTCCAATGGGTTTCCTGGGAAGCTCACCATTGCTCATATTTTCACTTTTTCTGTGTGTTACTGCTGCCATAGCCACTTGCTCCAATGGAAAATGCAAGGTCCATCTCACGCTTTATCCCATGATTTTGTTTAGTTATTTATGTGTTTTCAGTATGATGATACTTTTGATATCAGCCACTAGATCAATGCTCATCGGATGGTTGTGCGACTGGGCTCTACTGTTTCTCTTGTCCTAAAAGATTTGAGGGTTCAAGATGTGTAAGATCAACCATTACAGACCAATTCAAGCTTCTGGTATTTATATCTCTCTCTCTCTCTCTCTCTCTCTCTCTCTCTCTCTCTCATTGAACCCTTTGGAAATCCAAATCCATTATTGAATAGAAATGTATTGCATGCACCACTGATCAATATCTTAAGGAGATCATTACACTAATCTTTGACAACTTTTATCAAAATCAGGGGAAAAAATGAACTGGGAAACCTCCATTATTGACTTGATTTCAATGATTAAGCAGTAATTGTTGAATTGGGATGAATATGCATATTGGAACAGTTTGCCCCACAATAGGCCAGCATTTTGGAACATTCGAAAGATGAATTTCATTCCAGAAATATGATTATCACATACTTGTCTTTTTGCCTAACAAGCTCTATAATTAATTTGCAGCAGAATAATTCCTTACCTTTCAACAAATATGCATATTTGACAACCCTCAATTCTTTTTCCATTACTGGAGAGCCATCCCATGCCGGGGTTCCTCGTCATACCTTTTCAAATCAAGACGACACTATCACGCAACAGCTAAATGTAAGACCATCCTTTGTAGATTGTTCTCACAAATTGCCTGTTTGATTCATCAAAACAAAAAAAAAACACTGGTACCTGTCAATTTGCAGAATGGAGTTCGAGCCTTAATGTTGGACACATACGACTTCATGGGAGACATCTGGTTGTGTCATTCGTTTAAAGGCAAATGTCATGCATTCACTGCATTTGTAAGTATTTCTTATATTCTACCACAATATAACATCAAGAATTTTTTTTGAACTGTGCTGACAGAAAACTTAACAGAAACTCAATATCTCTAGCTTACTATAAAAGAGAAAATGGTTGATAAATGTTTTATTGAACCAATTTTACTCTTTTTTTTTTTTTTTTTGTTCTGTATCAGAGACCTGCTGTAGACACTTTAAAGGAAGTAGAAATGTTCCTACGGGCAAATCCATCAGAAATTATAACACTAATATTAGAAGACCATGTAGAGTCCCCAAATGGGTTAATGAACGTTTTCAGTACTTCTGAATTGACAAAGTATTGGTTTCCAGTGTCAAATATGCCACAAGATGGTCAAGATTGGCCTCTAGTCAAAGATATGGTAGCCAAAAATCATAGGCTCATCGTCTTCACCTCCAAGAAACACAAGCAAGAAAGTGAAGGGATAGCTTACCAATGGAACTACATGGTCGAAAATCAGCGTGAGTATAGCTAGCACATGTTATGGAAAGAACAGAACAATTATATTATGCTCTCTTTTTTTAGTGCTTTCTATATATTCAAATGGGAGAAAAGGGGAAATTAAGGAAAATGATTTATGTTCTTAAGCACTTCTTTGTTTAAGATTCGCAGATGGGTTTGGGGGATTGCATCAAGATAGCTGCCTTAACCGTGGGGAGTCAGCATCACTCAATGACAAAACCAAGTCTTTGGTTCTGGTAAATTACTTTCCGTCAATTCCAATCAAGGAAATCACATGCAAAGATAATTCTCTAGACCTCCTTAATAAGCTTCAAACATGTTATATTGCGGCTGGTAACCGATGGGCTAACTTTGTCGCTGTTGACTTCTACAAGGTAAAGCTGTCTTTCCATTGCAGATGTTTTCCTAGGACCATGAGTTTTCCTTATTGCTTGTCATGATGTTTACTGTTATTGTTGTCATTATTGATGCAGAGGAGTGATGGAGGAGGAGCATTTCTAGCCGTGGACAGATTGAATGGGAGGTTATTGTGTGGGTGTGATGATGTGCCTGCCTGCATGGTAAGACGTCTTTTACTTTGGTTAGTTAGAAAACAAACTCTTAGGGTACGTTTGGTACATGGGATAACTATTTCATTACAAAATAAAATAGTTTTCTATTGAAAATAGAATAGCCTTAGAATAATCATTCTCATGGTCAATGGAAATCGTTATTTCAAGTGTTAAGAGTATATGCTAAAGATTCTATCATTATCATATATGTACTTTAACATCAAAGCTATTCTATTTTATATTCTTCCATTCATAATAAAAGTTATTCATCTTTTTTTTTTTTCTAATGGAATAGCTATTTCGTGTACCAAACGTAACCTTATTAGGAAAAATAGAAAGAAGAAACTTTCCTATAAGTTGTTGCGTACATTATAAACTTTTGAGCTGAATAGAGACAAAGATGTCCATGCATAACAACACAAGCTATTTGCTAGGGTTTATGATGCAGCTCAATATATATATAACGATCAGTTTAACCACCAATCTATACCATTAGGCCAGACAGTTGAACACGATTTTTTTTTCTTTTTCTATGAATTATCACATATGAATATGATCTTTAAGCTGGGAAAAGATCATATTAGTATGTGATATGAATATAATTTTTTTTTTTCGTCTTAGGATTGAGTGGAAACCCTTAATTCCGTATGTTTTGGTTGCAGCCAGGATCGTCAGCAAGGTGCACTCCATAGGAAACCAACACAAAATTTGGAACAGGCAGTTCCAAGTAATAATGCTTGAAATCTAAATTGCGGTGTTTCACATTGTTCAATCATGATAGCCTATATTCCCATGTTAAAAAACACAGACACTCTTGCTCCAACAAGATTACTTCGACGACATATGAAATTCAATTAACATCTTGCAACCAATTGTTTCAAATTTACGTGTTAATAAGGTTTGGCGTATGTTAGAATCTATATTGGGTTTGATTTGTTTTCCTTAGTAGAGTATTTACCACAGTTTTCCTGATTAAAAATACCCTCCAAAACATATTTAATGGAGGAAAAAGAGAGGGAAAATGGGATTGCTTGGGGTTTGGGGATTCTACAATACACCTCAGGCTTTGACTTTAAATATAAATTAAATGCTAACATTTTAATTACATAAGTGTTGACCTTATAGTTGTAAGAGTGTGTTTGAGATTGCGATTTCGTAAGAATAATTTGTGTTTGAGCTGACAATTTCTTACACAATCCGTGAATCCGATACGAACTTAACACAAAATCAAAGAGTTATGATGAGGAGCTTGAACTGTTTAATTAAATGGGTTGGCTTAGGGTTGATCTATATAGTATTATACTCATCTATCGATATGACTTGAACCCGACAAACAACATAATAACGGATAATTTTTTATACGACGGGCGAACCTGACACGAACCCAATATAAAATTAAAGGGTTAAGGTTGATGGGTTTAACCCGTTTAGTTAAATGGATCATGTTAAGTTTGATATATACAATCTTATATCTATGTTTCAATATAACTTAAACCCAATACGTAAACATGAATTACTAATATAACACAAGTAAAATATAATATAAACAACAAAATGAATCCTCCGGGTTTCATCTGATCCGTAGTTGTGACTTCCAATTAAATAGTGACAGCCCATGCAGGCCCAGCCTGAAGAAATAGTAACCTCTCCTTGTCACCAACCGAGTACTTCAACAGAGCAATCATAAGAGCACAAGTTGCTTAAGCCCAACGAAACTCGGCTCTAACGCAGAGGCTAAAAAAAAGTGGATTTGGCTCCGGAAAATACCTGAGACGTAGTTGACCGGACACCCACCAAAGATGCCGACTCTCACGAAGCTCTATACAATGCAAGAAGCCTCGGAACACAACACCAAAGATGACTGCTGGGTCGTCATCGATGGCAAGGTACGCTTCTACATAGGCCTTTCCTCGTATGTGCCTTTTGTTTTCTTTTTCTGTGTTTTTAACTTTTTTATTTGTTGGGTTTTACTCTCTGCTGTATATCGTCGATGGATGAGCTTGTGGGTTTTAGATGTCTTCGAAGCTATTAGATCATGTTCATGTGCTACCTTTTTTTCTTTTTCTTCTTTTGTCATTTTTTTTGAATCTGTGCTTTGTGGGTGTATGATAATTTTCTTCTTATTCAGTTTTAATCCTTGAGTGCTACTCGTTGTATAAGTTTGTGACCATTGTGTTTGAAGTTCAAATTCTAATGGGTTTTGTCTAGGTGTGGTAGGATTGCATGAGCCTGGTGTTGATTGATTTGATGCTTTGTTCTGGAGGTTCAAGGTTTTTTAAGGCCATTGCCTGCTTTGTAACTTCCCCGTGAAATCGATGCAATAGCATGACGGCTTTGACAATCAAAAATGCACTGCATCATTTATTTCTCTACTTTTATTCTATGTATAAATTTCTTAAAAATAAATTTATATTGCTCACAAACACATGTACATATGTTTGTTTGATTATCTTTATAAAATATCGTTAGGTTTACTCGAGCAATATAAGGAGGGAGGAGGTAGCTTAGTTGGGAAATGTGGCCTCTTATGTTTCGTTTGTTCGGGTTAGCTGGGTTATGCCAAGAATGGTGGTTGAACTATTGGCACGTTAGAAGGGACTTCAGATAGACATTGTATTGGTGAAATTCGGAAGTCAAATTCCTTTGTTTATGGTATGGTGTGTTGGAGAGAAAGGAATGTGCACACTTTTGAGAGGTTTTAGTTGCCATTAGTGAAGGTGAAGCTTTTGTTCCTGTGGACAGCAGCTAGCAGTTCATTCTCTTTTTTCAAACATATTAGAGCTCTTTGATCTTTTGAACTTTAGGTGTTAGTTTCTGCTTTTGGGTGTCTCTCTTGTAGTTGTATGCATCCACATATTAGGGTTGCACCTCTTTTTGGAAATTTTTATTAAGATTTGTTACTTTTAGAAAATGGGGGCAAGAAGCTTAATCCTGTCATCTTATTTTCGATCTATCAAATGTTTGCTTCAAGCCTTTGCCCCTGCATGTATCAAGAATAAATGTAAATTATATTTTCACTACTTTTCCAGGGTATTTTGATAGCATTATTATATATCTTGTTTCTGGGATTGCAAATATGTCAGGCTTGGGCTAAGTTTGAATTTTCTGAAGTTGAATTTGACGTGACATAGTGGGAAGTTGGGGTAATGCATGTTATTTGAATATATATCTAAATTTTGAGTATGGTGTAAATCACTTGCAGAAACTACTTTTGTTACATTATGTCATACTTACACAATAATATAAGTGACCCAAGGGCCATCTTAGCTCGCTGATTCTTGTTATGCTTTATTCAGTAACATTTCACCCTGTCATACACCCTTCCTGGAGTAACGAGCAAGGACTGGAAGTCTTTATGAGCTTGGTCATCACTTTTGTTGGCACTATATTCATATTTGTTCTGCAAGTGGTTTTTTTGGGATGAGCTCAGAGTTTCAGTATTGTAGCTATGTTAAAATTTCTAGGTATTTGGATATCCTCATCTGGACTCTCTTGACCTTCTTATCTATCTCTTGGCAGAGAAGAAGCTTTGTTTTCTTTGGAAGTACTGATATCTTTCCACTTGCAAAAAAAATCTTTAAGCCTCTCAAAGAACTTTATGAGCATAACTTCTCAAATTGGTATTTCTAGGCTCCTTATGCCAGTGCAGGATCTCACTTGGAGGGGAATATGTATGGCCTCCAGAACCCCACATCTTGGGAACAAACAAATACATGCACATTCTCTCTTGCTGTGGTTGCTTTACTCTCTCCCACATCCTGGTTATGCTGTCTTTTTGTAAATTCTAAACCAAGTTTTCTTCCTAGAACAAGGACCCACAATCCTGGTCATGTGTTATTCTTCTAGTCTGGCTTTTTATTCTTTTCCTTTTATATTAAGCATGCAACTTCCCTCCTGGGGCTGCACTTTTTATTTTATTTCCTCTGCTGTCAACAGCGAATAAACCAACTGGTGGATGATAATTTGCCTTCACTTCATGGCTGTTTGAGTTTGGGTCACCTAAGTAAAAGATATCACTCATCTGAAAGACTGAAAGTTTTGAATGGTCATTCAGTGCATGTATATCAGTATCTTGCTTTGTTTACTCTCTCTCTCTCTCTCTCTCTCTCTCTCTTTATAATGCAGAGTGTCTTTTGTCATTCCCAGGTATACGATATGTCATCTTATTTGGATGAGCATCCTGGTGGAGATGATGTAGTACTTGTTGCAACTGGTATTTTTCTTCTTTTTCCTAGTGGATGATTTATGATATAGTTGGACAGGATCATGATGTATTCAAATTAAAAAATCTACCATCAACATTACTGATGGAATTCTTGATATGTCTTCTTGCTTTAATTTCTTTGAAGGGAGAGATGCCACAGATGATTTTGAAGATGCTGGGCATAGCGAAAGTGCAAAGGAGCTCATGCAGACCCTTTGCATTGGTGAGCTTGACACGTCTTCCTCAGCTATCCCAGAACTTGAAATTTCTTCCAAGAAGCAAACAGATTATGCCCAGAAGCTCATGGATTTTACAAAGCAATATTGGGTTGTTCCTGTAGCCGTTGTTGGTGTCTCTGTGGTAGTTGGCTTCCTGTACTTGCGAAAGAAGTAATGCAATACAGATTTTTCTTATTGGCTGCTGAAAGAAACTGCTGTCACAAATTTTGAATAATTAGAAGGACAGCAATTAAGAGAAACTGGCCAATTGTTCGGCACCATTTTTCTAAAGTTTCAAATATTGGAAGCAAAACTTTCAAAATATGATTGTTACATTGGCATATGGATGATCAAAGTGCCGTCTTTTTTTTTTTTTTTTTTTTTGGTTCTGTTATAGCAGGTAGTGTGGTTTGCCTTTTTCAAGCCTTGTAGCAGTTACCATCTTCAACTAGATGTATGACATTTCCCATTCTTCAGTGGAATAACAGAATCATGAATGCAGTAAGTGCTTAAAGGTGGTGGGAAACATGCTGTTTAACTTTGGTAAAAAATAAAAATGATTTCATTTGTGGACTAACAAGGGTCCATCATTTCAATGGCATCTGAGATAAGTTATTATTAGGTTCAGTTAAGTTATGTTGGTGTTGGTTATGGATGTTGTGTTCTATATGTGTTGACCACTTTGTGTTTGGACATATTTTGGAATTGGCAATTGCTATGGTGGTTTACTTTTGTCTTTCGAACTTCATCCTTCAAATTGTCTTTAAAACCGTTAGGGGTTAGGAAAAAGTACACTTACAAGTAAATCAAATACCATTAAAACCAATTAACAGCAACTTCAAAAACAGAATTACTATGGTTCACAAAGCTTTGTAGAAGGTCCATATGTCACAGCATCTTTACAAATAACAAAAATACTAACTTTTACATACAAAAAAAGGGCGAATTCTCATTTACAGACTTACAGTAGCATCATACGTTCAAGATTGTCATCACTCACAAAAGCAGTACCAAAAAAAAAAAAATCCATGAACATGCTACTATTTAGAGATAATTCTTCCTCGTTACAAGTTATTGATCTCCCCAATCTCTATTGGTGTACAATACTGAACAAATTCTCCATTTTTTGCCTTGTACTTCCAAACTTCAATTTCAAGCATTCAATCTTTCTTGCCTCTCCTGTAAATCTCTCATTACCTTTTAACCATGCTCACACATTAGCAAGATCAACCCAAGAAAAAACCACAAGCCCCAATATGCAAAACCCAAAGGGACCAATAATTGCATTTTCATTTTTCATCTTCCTACATTTAAATTACCAAAATAAAACAAATTACCATAAATTACTTGTCTCATAATTCTCATAGCTCAAAACCCTCCTATCGAAACTTTGGAGCTATAAATGCCCAAGTGCACATAGTTTCTGGGGGACAGAAATTTCCTGAAAATATTTTTCAACCTATTTAAAATAGTGCTATGTATCTATAAACATTTAAAAGACACATTAAATTATTAACGTTATTAATAGCAGTTTTTTAATTTAGATTAAATTTAATGTGCCTTTTAAATGCTTATAGACATATGACACTATTTTAAATGAGTTGAAGGATATTTCTTCTAAACTGGTTTAGAGGAAATTTCTGTCTGTTTCTCACCCTTTTTTTTTTTTTTTTTTATTTCATATAAGGGGTAGGATTTAGGAACATTGATCAGTTTAGTCCTGGACAACAATTATAGTGAATGGCGCAACAAGCAGTGCAGAAGAACACGCTGTACGTGGGAGGGCTGGCGGAGGAGGTGAACGAGGCGATACTCCACGCGGCGTTCATACCCTTCGGGGACATTAAGGACGTCAAGACGCCGCTGGACCAGGCCACCCAGAAGCACCGCTCCTTCGGCTTCGTCACCTTCCTCGAGAAAGAGGACGCCTCCACCGCCATGGACAACATGGATGGCGCCGAGCTCTACGGCCGCGTCCTCACCGTCAACTACGCCCTCCCCGAGCGCATCAAGGGTGGCGAGCAAGGCTGGGCCGCCCACCCCAGTACGTTCCTTTCCCTTCCTTCCCTTTCTTTCTTTCCACATTTATCTGCTGCTAAACTAATTCAATGTATAATACTCTCTTTATTAGTTTCCTAATTGGGTATTTTGTGTTTTGAATTCATAACTTTGGGGTCTAGGGTTTTTGTTTAGGATTTAGTGTGTATATAGGGCTCTGCTCTGGTATCGCCTATTGGCTTAATAGCTGGTGTTGCTTATGCTTATTATCTACAGCTCAAAGATCTACAACTTATCATTGAGAATTGAACCATTACTACTAACCAGTACGGGAAATATGATGATTAATTTTTTTTTTTTTTTTTTTTTAAGTAAATGTTAGACCATAAAAAATTCTATTATGTCAATTAAGAAACTCTTATAGCTTATGTTAACAAAATGGTAAACCACGAAACTTCCTTTGATTATGCCCTATACAAGTATGATGGACAGCAACAAAATGGCATCACAATGCTGATTCAATGGATTCAAGGGGGTTTCTGTGTTACATTAACTCTGTTTATTCCTCAATTGGATTCCCCAATCTTCGTATGTAGGCTCAGATTAAACCTGTCAGATGTTGAAGGATTGCTTCCAGAACTCCTAGATAAGAATTATAGAAACTTTCTGATGAAGCTTTAATCAATTCAAAAAAATGTGCGTGTTACAATCTTGATGTGGTAAGCCATTGTGGTTAGAGTTGGAGTCTTTTTATCTTAATGATGCAAAACAGAATAAAATTGAAATGAAATCGGAAGCGTGAAGATAAAGATAGTTTTGAGTCTTGTTTCTGAAATGACTGAATAACCTGTCTAAGATGCAGGCAGATCGCGTATGAATAAAAACTTAGTTATTACTTAGAAGCGCTTTTTCATCCTTTGAAAATCATGAGCGTTTCTAATGAAAGTATTACTTGGACGTACAGATTTCTTATGCTTGAAGTCAGATTTTAATGGAATGGAAAACTTGATATGGATATGTTGGGTTTCTTCTAGGATACTTCAGTGAGATCTTTATTCTTTATGATGTGGGATGATATGGGCTATTATTTGAGTCCTTCAATTTTTTTGTATTTACCACTGCACGAATCAGGTTCTGAATAGAGTTTATAGTTTTAATATGTTATCATGGCTAAAAGCCCACCGAACAATTTAGTGCTTGTTGTATTGATTCTGTATTTTCTTTATCTTTTAGTTTGGGCGGATGCGGACACATGGTTTGAAAGGCAGCAGCAAGAAGAAGAAATGCAGCGTATTCAGGCGGAGAACCGGGCTGCAATGGAGGCTGCAGAGGAGTTGCATCGAAAAAAAATGGCCCAAGAGCGAGAAGGGGAAAAGGAAGATGAAACAGTGATCAAGGATGATCCCATGGCAAGGGCTGAAGCGGAGGTTTTGGAACAGAATAGTTAGTTCTTAGCTACCAAAATGAGCACTTGATGAGCTTCGCTCATCATTCTTACCGATCGTTTTTATCAAATCTCTAATATGCCACAACTCTTGTGTAAATGAATACTAGTATTCCTGTAGATGGGGATTTGCTTCCTCTATATGACTGGTAGGGGGTCAAGCTCATCTGATAATAGAAGTACCTCTGTAAGGACTCCATCTCAACATCAATTCGCATTTGATGGCTATTTTACTTGAACATTTTCATTAATGCCTCCCGCTTGTAGCTCGAAGTCAAGCAGAAAGTAGAAAGAAAGCCCGAGGTGCTGACCCGCAGCGAGGCAGGCCCGTCTATCCCGATCAGGATGATCTTGAATTAAGATTTGCTTGTTTTTGCTTGAATTAAGACTTGAATGAAGCAGAAACCCGGGGGAAATCTTGATTTGCTTTGTGATCTTTTGATTTTGATAACTTCTTTCTGCTTCATGGATGGCCTAGTAGACTTTGTGGTGGACAATGGTCCATGATTTCTATTTTAAGTTCACTCCTGGGTTATTTGCATTTTCATTTTCAGTTTTACGTTCAATTTTGATGAGGCTGGATTTCCAGGTAACCTAGTTTGTGAGCCTTTAAGCTGCAATTTACTTCCCAAAATTGTAAGAAGTTGCCGGAGGAAAGTGGCTTAATAGGAAACTATGCGGTCATGAAACAACAATATACACCCGTCTCTTCCAAGATGTTTATACATGTTGGTAGACTCAAACTCAGTCAATCTCCCAACTCCTTGAAGCTAGCCAACTTTCTCCATTCACTTTAATTGAGGTTCATACCTCGTCTCTTGCCTAAACCTATGTTCCACCAGGCCTTGAACCTGAACAACACCACCTACAATTTTCACCATGGCTGGCAGTCTGTCCATTGCGCCTTCAACGTGGAGCCGATTGACAACCGAAAGAGAAGGTGGTTCACTCTACTAAAGCTTATCAATGAATAACAACAAAACAAAATTTTGAACAACTTCAGAGTAGAGGTAGGCCAAAAAAAAAAAAAAAAAAATTGGGAGGATTAGAGCTCACCAATAAATAACAACAATATAGCAAAATTTTGATCAACTTTCAGTACAGACACAGATTGGTAAAAAGAGAAGAAAATGGAAAAAGACAGAATCTGGGAAATGCCATGTACTTTCGTAAGTTGACTCTAGTGCTTGGAGTCGAGGGAAAAAAAATATAAAGAGAAATTTTCGCTAAAGAAAAAAAGTGAAATGATCATCTATTGCCAGATCTCCTCTGTTTCAGCATTGCATCGCAGACACTGACAGCATCTAGATTATCTCTTACGTTATGTACTCTTACAATGTTTGCTCCACCTAAAACACTGGTTGTGACAGAAGCAACGGTGGCAGGATCTCTCTCTTCTGCAGCAGTTCGAGAGCAAATGTCACCTAAAAATCTCTTTCTGGAGGGTCCAATCAGTATGGGAGCATGGGACACAGCCAAACTTTTCCTCGCAATCTCTGCACGAATGTTTGGTAATCCCATTAGGATGTCCAAATTATGTTCAGTTTTCTTTGAGAATCCAATGCCAGGGTCAATGATTATCCTCCACGCTGGGATACCTGCTAATTCTGCATCCTTAACCCTCGAGTATAACTCTGAAGCTACCTGCTGACAAACATCATCATACTGTAGATTTTCGCTATTCTGCATAGTAGATGGGTTCCCCCTCATATGCATAGCAACATATGGTACCTTAAGGCCTGCAACAACCCTAAGCATGTTAGGATCCAACTGCCCAGCAGATACATCATTTACAAGATGAGCCCCTTTGCTGACTGCTTCTGAAGCAACTTCTGAATAGAAAGTATCCACTGATACGAGTTTTCCCTCTGCCTCAGGCATCCCAATAACAGCTTCTAAAACAGGGATTAGTCTATCTAGTTCTTCTTCGACGGATATAGTAGAGGCCATTGGACGCGTAGATTGAGCACCAATATCAATCATGTCAGCTCCTTCAGAAATCATCAAGCGGGCCTGAGAAACTGCAGCCTCCACAGAGAGGAACTTCCCTCCATCACTAAAACTATCTGGAGTCACATTAAGTATACCCATGACGGAGGTTCTCTGTGACCAGTCCCATAACTCATTTTCAATGGGTAAAACTCTTTTCATGCCTTCCTTTCCAATAAGGGATTCACCACCCATTTTCTCCCATGACTCAAAAATCCCACCAGAATGCAGTGAAAAGGAATGCCAACCAGTAACAGTATCACAATCAGCAGATGATCCCAGCAAATCCATTAGAGGGGCCATTACAAATGGTCTCTCCCAAATTCTTTCATGTGGTATAGTAAGAATATCAGAGTGCACCTTGAACTTTCCATAGAACAATATATCCAAGTCAATTGGCCTTGGACCATACCTTATACCATCAGTACGTCCCATATCCTTTTCAATTTTCTTGAGCGCTCCCAATAATTCATGTGGGCCAAATTTAGTAATAGCTCTAACTGCAGAGTTGAGAAAGTGAGGCTGATCAGTCACATAGGCTGGAGCTGTTTCATACAAACAAGCATGTCTTGTAATACTTATGCCTGCTTTGTTCATCAACTCCAAGGCTTCATTGAAATTATGTAGTCTGTCCCCCACATTGCTTCCCAAAGCAATCACTACTTCCTGCTCTGGAGAATGAACTTCCACTGAGGCATCTAGGGCTGAATGGACGTATGAAGCACGTAGTGCTGCATGAAAGATGAAAACAAGTATATAGAAACTGGCTCAGATAAATTTACCCAAAAAGATAAGGAAGCTTATGTAGCTTCTTTCTGTACTCAAATGCATCACAAATACCAATACTTAATTTCCTATGTGCCATGGTTATCCCTGAGAGCTGCTTACAGTTTATTGGTTTGGGTGGCATTCAAGTAAATCAATGACTTCACCCAATTTAGATACCAAATTGTTTCAAAATCTATTAGTCAGTCAATGGATAAAATAGGCTGGGTGTCCAGAACTCGTAAATTGAGCTTACATTACCTCTACAGTACTTCGTGAAACCACTGAAACAATGTTTGGTGTGCAGAAGCTGCTTCAAAGTATTCATATCAGGAGTGGCTGCTCAACAAATCAAGATCATACTCCTTTTCTCAGTCTGCACAGTTTATAATGCATGAAAAAAGAGAGGCATTTCTAGATAATTTAAAATCAGAAGAGTTCCCATTGACCAATAAAGGGAATAAAAATAGCTATTTGGAAAGAAAGAAATGGCCAAAGCTTTGAAGACGGTGAGAGGATGATACCAGCGCTAAAGGCATTTTATTTCCATTTTACAGTGGATAGTTGCTTACGATTGTTTTCATATTTCCAGTTTTCATGACATTTTTTTTAATCTCTTTTCTATTTCTAGTTAGGTGTTCTCTTGTATATTTCCTTTCTATTTCCTTTCCATTTCCTTATCATAAAAAAAAAGGGGATAAAAATGAGAAGGTTATATAATAGAAATTGAAAATTCTCCATTGGCCTGCATACTAAAAGCCCAGCAGCCAAAACAGAGCCTAAGAAAGAAAACTACTAATGTGAAAATCAGAGCCAACTGCTCTAACCGTTGCTTGGCATTTAATTCCTTATGATAAGAGAAACTTCTGCTTGTCCCTTACTTTGTTGAAAAAAGAAAAAAGAAAAAGAAAAAATAGAAGTGGGATTTCCTGTTTCACTCCTAACCCCACGACAGTGATTCTGATACTATTTAGTGTAGCATTGCAAGTGTTCGAACCAAAAAAAGAACTGCACTTAATCTACACAAGCTACTTATCCGTTTAAGGAATTTAACAAATTTAAGGGCTATGAAGTTCAATTAAGCCCCCAATTTTTCGCTCCAAAAGCACTTATTAATACTAAGAAGCTCAGAATTTGCAATTCACAAATCAAAAGTTAAAATGATGGAAGAAAACGAAGTTCCAAAGAATCAAATGACAAACGAAGCTACATAAAGTTCTACAGCAGAGCCAATGTATCGATAACAGAACAAGAAAAGTTTATTGGGATTCGTACATTATTGTTTTTCAAAGCAGAAAATGGATTGAGCACAAGTTCAACTGATGGGAATTTCTGCTGTGACTTCAAAGGTTAAATTTCTCGGTAATCTTTAGCCTTCAGGAAAGCATGATGAGGAAAAAAAAAATGAACTTTTTTTAGATGACAAGATAAATGAAGAAATAGAGATGAAAACCTTTTCTGGGAGACGATTAGATATTCAATCCGAACGAGCTGCATCGAGAGAGAGAACGAGACAGAGGCTTCAGAGTTGGTGAGAAGGAGAATTAGGAAAGAGTACCTTTTATTAAACGACCGCCGTTTACCCGATTGCGCTTCAACCAACAAGGCATAAAACTGATAAAAGTCCGTTTAAATTCTTTGTTCTGACTTCTGAGATATCTTGCTATCAAATTCCGTTTAACTTGACGGAATTCTGTTAGGTCGGAGCCGATAAAACGTGGTGCTGTCTTTCTCCCCCTTCTTAAAACAACTGCCGTCTCTTTGCCAGTCGTTTTGTTCCAGAAACCTTAAAACGCAGCGGCTGATGATAAGATCATAAGAGCAAGTGCTTTCCAAGTTGAGATTTTGCCTGCGTGCGTTTAAGCTCAACAGACAAAAACAGGTCCTCATCCACTAAACCCACTCTCCCTCTTAAACCCACTCTCACTTGCCACAGCCATGGCTAAGGCTGACACCCAGTAGTCTGAATTGCGCAACACGGAGCTCTTTGAAGCTCTGTCTAATGGCGTCTCTTTCTTTCACCCATTTTCTTTCATTCCCCAGGTTCTCTCTCTCTCTCTCTCTCTCTAACCATGTAGATATGTTAATTGTATATCTAAAAACCATCTCTTTTTTGTTTTTTGTTTTTTGCACTTCAAGGTTGGATACCGTACAGAGAAGAAATCCATTTTGTTCTTGACTGACCATGTCAATTACAGTTTAGAAGGAAAGAAAAATAATCTTGACTGGGTTTTGTTAGATATAGTTTATTTCTTTCTTTGTTTGATGTTTATAGTGTGGGATATATGAAGAAGAATCCAAGTTATCTGATGGGAATCTAATACCCTTAATTAGTTACAGTCCATTGTCCATCTACCCTCATGTTAAATAACTCCTCGGTGATGGATTATGCTAGTAATTTGGCCCCTTCAACTGTGCAGGTGCCATTCGAAATGGCCAAATTATTTGCCACTGAACTTTGTGCAGCGTCAGGACTTTAGATTACAAAATAAGTGGGTTCTTGCAGCTGTTCCTAGGAGGAAAGCTGCCGAAACATTTGGCGAAGAGGGACCTGATGAAAACGGGACTGTTGTAAAGAAGAAAACAACCAGGACTACGAAACGTGCCGGTACACGAACTAGGAAGAAAGCAGTCACCGATAATCCGGAGGATAGCCCTGAGTTGGTGGCTGCTAGTGATGCTACAATTGATGAAAGCATCATTTCTGCATCAAGTGATGACTCCAAGAAAACCAGGCGAAGGACTACAAGGAAGGGTATTACCCTTATTCGTTACATGGGTTTTTTGCCCCCTCTACAAATGCTTTATATAAATATACTCATTCTGATTATATTTTACTTATATTCATAGCTGCATCTGCGTCTACTAGCTTGGAGGAAGAGAAAACCGAGAAGAAGGTGAGGAGGAGGAAGACCAAGAAGAAGGATGATAGTGATGTGGCGGATAAAGGCAATGAAACAGAAGTCAGTGATCATGAAGAACCTACATTTATTGCAGATGAGGCAGTCAAGAGTGAGGAAGACCTAGAGTTGGAAATTGAGGAGGGAGAAGATATTAGCTATACATATGGTTGGCCTCCTCTTGTTTGTTGCTTTGGAGCTGCACAACATGCTTTTGTGCCCTCAGGAAGGCCTGCCAACAGACTTATAGATTTTGAAATCCATGAAAGCATGAAGGATAAATTTTGGGCCCCTGAAAAATTTATGAGGGCTCCCGGGGGATCTGCAGGCAGTGTTGCGATTGCTCTTGCAAGCTTGGGTGGTAAGGTTGCTTTCATGGGAAAACTCGGAGATGATGAGTATGGTAAGGCCATGCTATATTATATGAATGTGAATGAAGTTCAAACCCGCTCAGTCCGCATTGATAGTAAAAGGGCAACAGCAGTATCCCAGATGAAGATTGGTAAGAGGGCTAATTTAAGAATGACTTGTATCAAACCCTGTGCAGAGGATTCTTTATCAAAGGCTGAGATCAATATTGATGTGCTAAAGGAGGTACAAGGCTTCAGTCCTGTGCAAAGAGATAGTTTCACTCATACTTATGGTGCTTGTTTTTAGCTGTTAGAAGTCATCCTGTTCATTGGTGATATAACAATGTGTTTAGCTTGAATTGCTATATATTTGGTTTGTTATAATAGAGAACCCAAGTTTTTCTTAGAATTTGGAAGATGAAACGAAATATTGCAGGGCTGGTTGTGTGGTTATTGATGAATTACCTGTTATTTTACTTATGAAAAGGGCAGGGGTGATAATTGAATTTTATGGAAACCAGAAAATACATCCTTCTGCATGTTGTGAGTCTCACCAGTTGATTCTCTGAACATCTCTCTTCATAGGAGTTTGTCTGATTGCACATCACTGACATATCATATGCTTTACAGTGAAAGAAGATGTTACTTCTTTTTATTTTTAATAAAACTTGATTATTACTTGTCAAAAAAAAAAAATTGGTGCTCTAAGTTTCACTAGTGGCATTCAATACTGTTATTGCATTTCCTGGGTTTCCATCCTCGTTTAGCATGCATCTCCCATCTGTGTGTGTATTAAATTGTTCAAATTTGACTGGCTAGATTGCTCCAAGTAATTGTAGAGTGCTTTAATGATGTATTATGCAGGCAAAGATGTTCTACTTCAGCACGCAGTCCCTGCTTGATCGAAATATGAGATCAACTACATTGCAGGCCATCAAGATCTCAAAGAAACTGGGAGGAGTTATTTTCTATGATGTAAACCTTCCATTGCCTCTATGGCAATCTACCGAAGAGACCAAGATGTTTATACAACAGGTGTGGCATCTAGCAGATATTATTGAGGTTACTAAGCAAGAACTTGAGTTTCTATGTGGGATCAAGCCCTCTGAGGAGTTTGACACTAAAAATAATGCCAGCTCAAAGTTTGTCCATTATAAACCTGAAGTGGTTTCACCTCTTTGGCATGAAAATCTTAAGGTTTTGTTTGTGACAAATGGGACTTCAAAGATACACTACTACACCGAGGAGCACAATGGCGCTGTTAATGGGATGGAGGATGCCCCAATTACTCCTTTCACTTGTGATATGTCAGCATCTGCAGATGGCATTGTTGCAGGTACAGTCTTGTAAATGCACATATTTATCAGCATTATCACTTTGACTAATATAAGTGAGGCCTGCTTAGCCTGCATTTCTGTGGCTGCCACTACACATTCACTGCAACCTATTTTCTGTGGCTCATCATCGAAATCAAGTGGTCTTCAGAGAGAACCTTGAGAGTGACATAATATAGTCAACCTCCTTTTGTGGGGTAGTGGCTTACATATGAAATGCAGCGACAGGCCCAATATTGTTGTGCTAGCTAATTATCTGAATAGGTGAGGTTCTGTGGTGAGAAAGGTATAGATTCAAGCCAGCAGTTTGGTGCACCATTTGAAAGCAATTCATAGCGAGCAGTTTCTTTTCTTAGTCACTAATGTTCGGATCTCAGTTTTATGAAAAGTTGCACATTAACACATTGGGAAGTCTCTTTGTGTGGGCTTACTACACCATGTTGAGATACATGGATTTGGTCCAAACAATATTTATCTACCAATCGCTCTGGTTACTATTACATGCCCGTAGGAATCGACTACTTATAAAAAAAAAAGGAATCGACCACTTGACAAACTATACCACTCACTTGTGAATATTCCAACATATTAGTAAATAACTTTATCTCTAACAGAATGTTGCATTTCATTTTATTATTATTTATGATTACATAATGTTGTTTTTATAGATCTGAATTATTTATGACCTGATTTTATAACATGTAAATGTTTGGAGAGGTAACTGTGAAAAAGTCTTATGCCAAGAAGTAGAATAATATGGTTTATCAATTAGTTTGGATAGAAGCATCTGTCACAACATGAAATGTGAAAACGAGGCAGGCTGGTAGATAATTGTGCGAATATGAATTGGATGCTCTTGTTTTTTATTCTTTGACAACACCAATGCCTCCTGGTAATTAGCTGCAATTTGTTCTCATGCATTGGATTTGAAATGATCTTTGAGGAGCTAGATGAGGCTTGATCTTTCACCCAAACTAAACCTTTCTTTTTGCATTCTGTTTTTGACACCTTTCCAGCTCTCCTGAGAATGTTGACGGTGCAGCCAGATCGAATTACCGATAAAGGATACATAGAGCACACAATCAAATATGCAATTAACTGCGGGGTTGTAGACCAATGGCTGCTCGGGCAAACGCGTGGCTTCCCTCCTGAAGAAGATATGGAGGAAGAAGTTGTCCCTGATCCAAATGGCATTAGGTCAATAACAGAAATGGAATACCGCACATTGAAGCCTGTAAGTTGACTTGGGTGGTTGCACTGATTAATATAGTTTAGTGTTACATGCCTTAGATAGTCGGAGAAAAATGCTTCCCTTGTAAAGAGCTCTGAATGACTATTCCCTTTAGAAAACTGGTGGAGATTCTGGTCTTTGCTCTACTTTTTTAACACCAATTTTGTATTGTAGGGATAGCATCTATGATCAAAGGCTAAGCTTGAGAATTGAAATTAACCGGTGTCTCCGGCCTTACGCCTGCATTTTTTTTTTCTTTCATTTTTCTTCTGATTATCTGATCAGCTCATAATAGCTATACGCTTATTGCTTTTACTTGGTTAAATCCACACTGGGTAAAGAACCAATCATCAATCCACTAATTTAGCATATTTGCAGCTTCGAGTTGCGACCTGTCCAGTGGGGGCATTTACATATCATTTTAAAGGGAAAGATGTGATGCATTTGGTAGCAACAATAAAATACAATAAGTTGTGTTAATCTTATCCGTGTAGAATTTGAAAACCACACGCTTTTATATAATATAGTCGCTATCTTGAAAGATTTGCGAGCGACGATCACTTTAAATATTTGAAAGATATGGGTGGAGTTACAGGGTGTTATTCTTAATTTCTTTCTTAATTGAGCAGGGTATATTCTCCTTCAAAATCTGTAGACTTTGTGTCAGTATCTTCCAAGAATCCAAATGTTCATATAATTAGTTATTTTGCCAAAGCTGCTGCGTCCAGGGGGTATAATCCTTGCTCTTGATCCAACAAGAGAAAGTAACAATTAATTTAAATAGAGAAAATCGACATAAGATCCCTCAAATTCTTAACACCCAATCGTTGTCAGCCACAGCTTGATGTTACATTCTCGTAATGTTGCTGTTTCAACTCAAATTTATCATTTGGTAGACATTATGCTACTACGCAAACTAATAACAATCATAATCAGGAGAATATGTGCGTGTGTGTGTATATATATATAAGAGCATGGGGAGGGAAAATAAAAAAGGAAAAAGATGCTGTTGAATTTCATGAACTTGCTATTCCAAAAGCTTTTGCATGAAGGCCCCAACCTTATTAATCTCCTCTTACAAAAAAAGGATGATCACGCTTCTTCAGCCCTTCCCAAAGAAGAGAGCAAGAAAAAGCAAGATGGAGAATTTAACCAGAAGAGGGAGAAAAAACAATATAAAAACAAAACAAAAGGCGGGAACTAATGAAAAAGAACATAATCCACGAGGGTCGAATCCCACCACTACATACAAGCATACACATGGGCAAGACAAGCTTGAACCTACTCAGAAAATTGAGAGCAATCAAGTTTTGAGGCAGCTGGTTTGTCCAAAAACCACACCAACTTCCCTTTCGTTGGCTGGACCATCCTTGCAGGCAGTGACACGCCATCAGGTCCCACGTCGTCAATTGCCAAGTGTAGAGCCTCTGCTTTGCTCTCGCCTGTCACAACCACAGCTACGTTGGAAGCCGAGTTGATGACGGGCAGAGTGAATGTGATCCTCTCTGGTGGGGGTTTGGGGGAGTCGGTAATAAAAGTTACCCATTCATCTCTCTCATTGAGCACTGAGTGGGTAGGGAATAGTGAGGCAACATGGCCATCGGGGCCCATTCCAAGGAGTATGAGATCAAACTTGGGGCAGTCACTAATCTCAGACACACTCACCACACGAGTTTTCACTAATTGACGGATGCCAAACTCGTAGTCATCAGCAGCCTCCTCTGCTGACACTGAATCATTAATAGAATGCACGTGACTGGGAACTATAGGCACCTGCAAATATGAAATGCAAATGATCTAATGAGAATTTAAATGATTGGTGAAGAAGAAGAAACAGATCAAAGCAGAACCATGAATGAGTTTCATGACATGGAAATAAGACTTTAACATCCCAGTAAATTCATAGATCCTTTTTCCTATTTCTTGTTTTTTATTTTATTTTATTTATTTTTTATTATTATTATTTTTATATATATTAATAATAATGCATATCATTAATAAGCATAGAGGAACACGGCCCTAATACACAAGATATATACAAAAGGTAACCCCCTTTAAGTATTAAAAGAAGCACAAAAATCGACAAAATCAGAAAAGTTAGAAAAGTGGGAAATATAATATGCCCCTGTCCATATATAAAGCGAATTAACCAAACTGTTCTTGAGCTCTTCCATCAGCCTCTCATGATCTTCAAAACACCTCGCATTGTTATTTCCAAGATGTATCCTAGTTCCTCCTGCTTTTTGGTTGGAAGACCATTATGTCTCAAGACAGGACACGTATACAGTCAAATGGTAAAGGTATATCTAGTACATTTGGACCACACAAAAGTAGAAGACATGCCAGCATATAATAGTACGAATGAATCTAACCTAAGCCTGAATGCAGAACATACATATATGTAATCATGATTGCTCTAGTTTTCCATATAAGCTTTTAGTTTATTAACCTTATTTAGGTCTCTTTAAAGGTTTGATATCAGCTTTAAGATTTATTAAACTCCATGCCTCTTGTACGATGTCAAGAAACTATACTGGTTAAGCTAGTCGACACCCACCTTCAAGTCTCAATCACCTACAATGTGTCTGAGTTTGCAGAGGATACCAAGATGCATCAAAAGAACAAAGAATGGTTTAACTTAAAAATTATGTAAGATATGTAAGAAGATGAGACCTTTTCTGCTAGGCATTTTCCAAGACATACTAGCCAACAAGCTTGATAAACAAAACTAATTCTACCAAAAGTATGAAGCGTGCTTCATTATACATGGGACTCAATATGTCCACGCCACTTAATAAGAAGTAGAAAACTAGTTTGTACCTCCGGGAGTGGGATAGCTAACAATGCTACAAATTCATGTTTAACATTCCCTGAAAAGTAACTTAAACAAAATTAGGAGGCTTTATTCCATGAACCACATAAGCAAGGATTGCAATAGCTACAAGATTTGACAGCCTAACATTTGTCCAATTAGAGGTACATAGAGCTTACACCTCATTTTGCATATAAACCCAAAGCTATTGACAGGAAAACATCTTTTCTTGACATTTGAAGGAACCTTGTAAGGACCAGCTCTGTGGTCATACGAAAGGGCATGTGTAGCTAAACAAGATGCTTGAGCACATTCAGATACACTAATTAGTCATTCAAAAGATTACTGTAAGATGATGTTGAATTACATGATATTCACTCTCCAGGCCAACTTTCTAAAAACCAGTAGTTCTGAGTATGGTACAACACAATCAACAGGGGGACAAAAAATAATAATAATAATAATAATAATAAAATTGAGAATATCCTAATCAAGGTAATTTATCAAACATCATTTCAAAGTGAGCGTCTCAAATGATTTGTAAATTTAAAACCAATGACTCTGTTCATGATATAAAAAATAGCTCTTGATGAAAAGAATCATTTTTCTTTTCTCTGTGGGAAAGAGCAAGGAATCAGTTTTCCATAAAAGAAGTATTTCACTGATTCCCAAGGAGTCTAGAAAAATAACATGAAAGCCAATAAACCACCTTTATTACAACAAAACTCTTTTTTTTTATATCAAACAAAAAACAAAAGGAAACGTCACTCTGGCCCAATTGCAGTGCAAGTTGCCAATATCAGCTGAACCAAGATGTTGGTAGACAGCATCACGTCAATGACTAAAAGAAGAGAAAATTGAAATAACCATCATAAGGTTTGCACCATGATGGTAGTCAGATTGTATTTGGTACTCTAGACCTACAAGATCCATGAACTCAAAGCATGAAAAACCATGAAATTACTTCCAACCAACAACTTAACTGTCAAAAACAAACTATCCTCTTTCACACACAAAACATTGGCAAGGACTGACATTAGAAAGTTACTTCCTCTAGGCCACCGTTCCATGAGAATTCTCCCTAGATTTTTTTTTTTGGCAGCTATGTCATCTCCATTAAGTACCTCTAAGAACTCTCCCCCTTTTCAGTATCATTTTTTTTCTTCCAGGGGTTAACATATTAAAGGCTGTGCCAATTGATGACAAGATGTAGAAAAAAACAAACCTACATATATAGGGGCATTTTGTGCTCCCTACAGATGTAATATGCCCCCCCTACATAGTTTTGCCCCCTACATATATGCCCCCCCAACAAACTCTAGATGCTAGTTCCGCCCATGAGTGGAAACAAAAAACATACAAATGCTCAAGGAAGACATCCGATCTGAAGCATTTACTTTCATCCCCCTTCAACCTCTCTGAGAACCAAACACAAACCTACATATGGAGAGGTAAAGTAAAAAAGAAAGAAGAATAGATGAAGTCGAGGTTCAAACCTTGGACAATAGGCCATCCTTAGCTAGCTTATAATTGCTGTCAGCGTGATTTTTTGCCACAACACGCTCATCAGCCCAAAATATATACCACTTAGCCCAGTCTACAGTCTTGTTGTAAGGAGGTTCACAGAGTTTCCTGTTTCATCATGTATTTAAACAAAAGCACCAAAATCATAAAACTAAGGAAACCAGGCAGCAAAAGGAAGGCTTTGTTACCCCATTAAGCCAACGAGAGAACCACCAGACAACGCAATGGCAAAGACACCCCGCTCCTTCACTGATGCCTCTGATAATTCAGCAATATGGTATGCCAAATCAGTGCTAAGCTCATCTAAACTTTCATGGATCCTCACCTCCCCTCTCTCATTACGAGCCCCAGAGACAGCCATGCTTTCAACAAGTTTAACAGCGCTAGCCTAGAAACAGAAGAACAACAAGAAACCGAAGTTCAGATTGGTTCATTTTTGAAATACAATATCACCTTCAGTTTATGGTTTAAAGAAAGACTAAATAGAATCAATATGAAAAGAGAACATTGATAATTGCTTAGAAGAAAATGGATCAGAACATGAAATAGCGACCCTCCTTGCAGCTCATAAGCATATCGAATTATAACAGGGGAACATAACAATCTGGATCATTTATATTCTATTGAGTCCATGACAGTGGATTTATTCCAAAAAAAAAAAAAAAAAAAAAAAAAAAGAAATTCTATAAACAAATCATGAACTATGTGGTAACACAAACCCCTCTGTGCATGGAGTCAAAATTGACGACAAGAAGGCAATCCAACAAATGGGTATGATAATTATACTCCAGAGATCAACGCAAAGGAACCGAAATCAAGTCAAAGAAACACATTTCAAAACATATAGAAACATACTCGGATCATAAAACGTTCTCAACTCACAACCCCATTACACCAAGGAACTAAAAAAAATAGAATTGAAAAGAAAAAGACCACTAACAATCCCATGCAATCTAAGATTCCTGAACACCAAGGAACTAAAAAAAAATAGAATTGAAAAGAAAAAGACCACTAACAATCCCATGCAATCTAAGATTCCTGACACTGGCTGCAATGCGTAGGAGAACAAAAATACAATAAGAGATAAATGCTTACAAAGAAGGAGAAGAGAGGGGTGGCAGAGAGAAGTAAGAAACTGACGAAGCAGGAAGATTAGTATGCAAAGGAAATTACTATATATAATACTTACGCAAGAAAAGAAAGATTATTCTCTAATCCATTTACTCTGGTTTTAACCAAACCTTCAAAAGAATTTGAGAGGAATTTTTACCTTCTGGGCTTCCACGTGCATCCGATGACTATGACAAAACACACACGTACACGCACACGCACAAAAAAATAAAAACTCTTTCTCTCTCTTCAAAGTAAACGGATAAAACTAGATAGACAGGGACTGAATAATTAAACTACTTCGCTCTCTCTCTCTCTCTCTGTGTTTCTTACAAGCGATGTTCGGAAAATCCCTCCATCCTAATTCCTAGATCCACTGCTAAAACATCTGAGTCAGATCAAAAATAAAAAATACAAAGCAATAAATACATACAAATATTTTTGAGTTAATATTGCCAAAGAGAGCAGAAGCATTTTGGGTGCTTATTTTCGGTCTATATATATATATATATATATATATATATATATAAGATAAAAAAAGAAAAAGAAAAGGGCAATAGAGCAGAGTCAATGAGTCATTGAAGACTAAAACCAAACACCTGTCGAGTATGTACCCTGATGCTGAAAACTGTATCGATGGATTTGTTTGTCTTGCAAGACTAAAAAAGGATATGTTACTCTATAAAGGGTAGTGGGATATAAATTTATTTTATAATTTATCTGCATATAGTTATTGTTAATCTAGGGAGGGACCACATGCCTCTAGAAAAACAAAGAAAGTCGCCAACGAGTATCACCTCTGATGCTCAAGCAAGTGAAAAAATGGCAGAACGACATAGTATTGGGCTATTGGCTAAGGATTAGAATGAGTGTATTTTGATAGTGTTGTGCTTTTCTTTTATTTATGAGTTACGATGGGCCCTTGGGGCCCAATCAATGTTGGCTTTCTTGGGCCCAAGTAATAACAAGTTTTTATCTCTTGACTCACTTTTATTTTTCTTTTCGCTTGTCTCCCCAAAACCAGCTTATGTACATGACTTTCTATATGTTTCTCTCTCTCTCTCTCTCTCTCTATTGTGTCGTATACTTTACCCCATCAACTTCTTGATCCCTTTTATGCTCCTCCACTAGGAGAGGTTGTACTGTGTAGAGATGCACATTGAAGCATAGATGTATGGTTTTATGGGTACCCATGATCTGAAGTCAAACCCACCTAATTCACTGATCAACCAACTTGGATTTATATTTGCCCAAGCTGCCTAGAATGGACGGCCGGGATTTTCTTGGTATTCAAGATCAAATGAGAATCCTGACAAGGATTTGGCATAAAAAAATTAAAAAAAAAAAAAAAAAAATGGTGTGTTACAGTTTTTTCAATGTAGTCTCCAATTATTGTCAACTTCAGAAAGAAAATGTAAATCTCCAATTACATTTTTTGCTGTTGCATTGTTGGAAGAGTTTATGCCATTTCAATCCTTAGGCCTATTCCTTAATTATAGAAACCAACTTTATGTCATCTTTCAAAGTGTTTTGTATTGAAGATTTATCATGTCAGCCATCATTTTCTTGAGTTTCTCCAACCTCCACCACCATAGAAATATACAAATGATGAATATATATATATATATACATATACATATACATATATCAAGAGGGAGTTTGGAATCTCTTGATATCAAAATCACTTGCAGTGGCAAAAGAAAGGTGTGGTGTTGAAGTAAAAAGCATAAAGCCCCCTCCCACCAAATCGAAGCCCCACATAATGACAAATCAAGACTTCCTACCCCAGTTCCAGGAATCTTTGCATTATCAAAGCATGACATATTCATGGCTTGGCTTCCTACAATATTTGTTTAATCCTTTGAGAGCTAGAGATAATGGGAGAAGCAGGAGCCATGAACCACGTCTTGGCTGATATCTCCCCTGCCTTTCATTTTAACTTAATTTGACCCAAAAAAGAAAAAGAAAAAAACACCTCTCTCTTATCATGCTCACAAACGAAATCCCACTTCCCATATTCAACAAGTTTTTTTTTTTTTTTTGATAAGTAAAAAGTAATATATTCAACAAGTTTCTGAGAGCAACTTCTCAACTTTATCACTTCTCCATTCATAATAAAAATTAAATGACAGCACGAAAAGGAAGATTAAAGCTCCTTTAATTTGTTATTATTACTTGATTAGTAATTATACCGTTGCCCCTTTGATCAAGTATTACTATTTCTTTATGGTCATATAGCATTTACATCTCACTCTGATGTCCAAAGTTTAGCTAAAATTCTAGCTTTAAAATATATATATATATATATTTTCTATATTAGCTACCTACTTTTTCAAAACATCATATATTTCACTCTCTAAATATTTTTCAGCTTTGCTAAAATCACACACACACACACACACAGATATATATATATATATATATCCTTACGAGTTTTCGAGTGGCTTGGCCCTTGAAACCCATGGACGGAGTTAGCTTTGAGTTTGGGGGGACCAATGGCCAAAAAATATCTTAAATTATTTTTTTTCTTGTAATTTGGGGGGGGAGGGACCAGAGCCACTACCGGTCCCCCCCTAAATTCGTCCTTGCCTGAACCACCTCAAGGTATTTATTTATTGAAAATTTCAAATTTTTAAGGGTATTCAAATAAATTTAGTTTCTAAACTTATGTTATTTTTATCATTTTACTTTGTTTTAATGATTTTGACTAATAGAATGGGGTTTTTGTAACAAAATGATAGTTCAATACAATTGAGTGTGATACTTCATGGAACAACTTTAAAAGTTTAAATTGCGTGTCAGCTAATGATAATATATAGGTAATCAACCTTTTTTTTTTTTTTTTTGGGTGGTTTGGGGGAGTAGATTCAAGGTTATGCAACCACACATGACACATGCATGAACTAAAGATCTACATGATTCAATGAAACTCTCTAATGTTACAAAAAGTCGCTTTAACCAAATAATGGAAGGCTTAGGAAAAATAATGGAAGATCACAAACCTAACTATCAATGAATTTTCTTCCCCTCTCCGCCTCTCTCTCTTTACTTACTCTCCTCCGGTCCTCCTATCTATCTCTTTTTGTTAGTTTTTCAAACCATCATCTTCCACCTTTGCGGTTAATGATTTTTGTTAACCGCATTTGCTTATAGTTACATGAATAATGGTTAGCGGTTAGTAGCGTTTAATAGCCACCCGCTTGAACAGTCTTAACTTCATATGTCTATCCCAAGTAGCCCAACCTTTGGACTACTTAACAATCGGCATTTTTTTACTACCATTTTCTTGGCCCATTGGCCAAGAGGGTATTGGCTTAATCCAAAACTAATAATAAAAGAAAAATAAAAATAAAAATAAAAATAAAAAAACCTAATTTCTACCTAGACTTGATCTCAGAACTTGCTGCACAACTCAAGTGTGATGGTTGGTGGGGACTTGGGCTTTCTCATCCATGGTTAGTTGCAGACACACCATGAGATAAGATGTGTTTTGTTATAAGAATTTATGGGTGGACTAGTGGAAATCTTTTTAATATCATTCATAGTATTTGGGACCCCCATCATCCCCATTTGATGTGATTACTACTTAATTGCAACAAAGTATTGTGATTATGTTAAAAATGGTGTCAAATCCATTTCACAAAGTAATAATGTCTCTCCCTTTGCTGATGTACACAATTTAGGTGAAAATTGATCTCGTTGCTTTTAATGAGGGTCGGAGAAGTTGTTTTCATCTTCTTTACATAATAAACAATTGGACCAAACAGTTCCCAAGTACACAAGAAATTGAAAGAAAGAAGCAAACAAAACACTCTTGTCATCGTTGTTTGGCTGCAAGTGCAAGCGACATTAAACCAAAAATGTCTTCAATAATAACTGCAACCTGAATTTGGCGAATGATGTCTTCCCTAGTGGCTAGTAGAACGTGGATGAAAAGAACTAGTTTGTGCCGTGTGGGGATCTAACTCGGGGCAAATTTCCTCCTCTTTCTTGATATTCTATCTAACAATTTAATGGTGGACGGACAAAATGTCCTACAACTTGTAGGCCTAAGGGGCTTCGATTTAGTCACCAGCAGGGCCACACCAATGTTGACTGCTCCTGAGCCCCTCAGGCTAAACCATGCCCTAGCCTCTCCCATGGTGCTATGTCCCTCTCCATGAATAATTGCTAGAACCACTAGGTCTCCTTTCACCATAAAGAGAAATGTGACACCCAATGGCACCCAAAAAAAAAAAATAAATAAATAAAATAAATTTATTTTATTTCTTACCCTTATTATATGTTGCTGGCTTTCCATAAACAGCCCTTAATTGGGTGATCTTTTTCTATAGCTAATTGTTGTTTACATCAGCATTAATAATGGCCCTTCATGTTCTCCAACTTCTCCAATTGGCATTATCTGCTAAGGTTTGAAATTTTGCTTAGCACTTGTTCATTATTATATTCTTGCAGTTGCTTATAGCGGTTAAGTTTGAATTTTGATCGATTGATGGACCATTTATGATTACCACATGCCCACCATGGCATTTTATAACCATCAATCAGTAAAGTAAGCATCTTTTCTATCCCCCAATAATTGACAAAATTGATTGGAGGAAAACATTGGCCCAAGATTTTCATAACATATTTTTAAGACAGCTTTTAGCAAAACTTAAAATATTAACAAACAAGTCAGAGAATAGACTACTTTCACACTTATGTCACATTACAATAAAAAAACATCATTTGGAAATTTGTCGCTTGTTCTTAGAGCATGTGATACTTAAAAATAAATAATTATTTAAATAGACTAAATTAATTAATTATTATTATTATTTTTTTTTGGAGGGAGTAGGATGTTAACAAACTTTATTCTTTGGGATGGCAAATTCAAAATGTATACAAATATGTACTGAAGAAAGGGACGGCTTAATGCACAATGTCAATGTCCTTTCTAACCAATAAAGATGGGTAACCTAATTAGGTTTTGTCTATTGCTGACGAAAGAAGTGTCTTAATCAAATGATAGAGGATGAAAAAAATCCACTTGTTTGGTAGTGATCCACTTATCTATAATGACTACTGAGCTTGCTCCATTGCTTTTTTCTCCTCTCCTCTCCCCTTATTTATTTTTTTTTTTTTAAGAGTCAATTAATATAATTTTTTTTTAAAAAAAAAAAAAAATTTCTCAAAGGTTCCAAACATGATGAGCATCGAATCCCAAACCTCCATCCTAAATAAAAAGTATTATTAGGTTGTAGAGACTCATTCATAGCTTAAACTCCACAACTTGTGTTCTACCTAAAACAAAAAGAAAAGAAGAAAAGAAGAAGCTATCTACTCATACTGTGAACCACAAATTATTGGAGAAGAAAGAGAGAAAAACTTTGGCAAATAAGCCAACAAACAACTGCCTTCCTCAAAGGACAAACCGTCTCCATCCCTCAAAAGGGCCTTTATTAATATCACGCTGTCAAGAACAGTGTCTTCTTTCCTTGTCAATTATGAAACAGTGACACTTTTTACGAAACCCCCTTTAGATTCTAAGAAAATGAATCCACCTGCTGCTCATCTCTTACTATTTTGTCCTTATGGTCAGCGAAGGAATCTAAGGTGTGAGATGAACTCCATTACCTTGAGCCTTGAGGAATGTATTTGGATTAAAATGGGTTTTTGCATGACTCCATAATTCCTTTGTATGGCGTTTGCAGATTAGGCTGGGCCATCCACCATGGAGCCCAAACCAGAGTTTCGGCCCACTAGCCACCAATAACAAAAAAATAAATAAAAGAAAAAAGAGAGGGGTTTGCAAATTGCACCAAAGTTAGGAATTAGCATACCTATAAACTGGAGTGAGTGCAAACGCCGCACAAAATCTGCATTTTGTACTGGATCATTTCATCAACTAACACCAAAGACAACTTTATCAGCTCATCTAAGAGTTCTTCAAAACAACTCAATTAGTAAAATTTCAGTATTCAAGGTATAGGAACACCCTGCTATGCATCCCAAATGGCACTTTTAATCTCCAGTCCTTCTGTTTACGGCTTAAAGGTCTACCTTTGCTTTCGGGGTCCCTGTTTGCCTTCACATTTGCCAACTTCCACACACAACTCTCCGATTCTGTTTCCATGGAATCCAGCATAAAGACACCATCCTTTTCTTGACATTTACACTCCACATCTACATAGCATACTCTCATAGGCTTGTCTTTAAAGCGATCCAAATCATCTGGTACTTTTAGTATCCTCTCTGCCCCTGGAGATGATACCTAGAAAACAAGACAAAAGGGTTTTTGATATATTATCGACGAAATAAAAAGTTTCATCAATCAGATAAATCTTTATGATATTATCCAAAACGTCAACTGCCTAATGATTAAAGCCTCATATACAGACTACAGAAGAAAGCTAGCTGTTCAATACCTCAAGAGCCAAATTATTAGGTATTTTTCCAAGTTCTCCAACTTCATCCAATCTTTTCTTGAATTCTTGACTGTAGCTCTCAAGCTCCTCCATGTTGGGACAACCATATCTGAATATGGAATCAACATTGGTATCTTAACAAACCATAGAGATTCAAATAAAAAGAAATATACATAATAAAATTATGTAAGATGTACCTTTCTATAACTACAGGTACCAACTACCAACATAAATAGTGTGGAACATTATGAAACACCATAGTCAAATATAGATAGGGCAGAGTGTCCTTGACTCAGCATTATAGCACATAGGGCTTCGGCGCAAGAGCAAATTAACAATCAGAAGAGCTTATATTTTGACCATAGGGTATGCTATCATTTAGGGTTCATGGGAAAATGGACTTTATTGAAAAAAGGAACTCCTTGTAGCTACTGAAGTTGCAGAATATTGAATGTAAATCCACTGCCTTAAGGTTTTGATAAACAAGAGCGGAGATCTTACTCATTTGACAGTTTATCCAGTCTCACATAAACATATCCACGAGGAGTCGTCTTGAAAGCATAGAGCTTCATGTCATCACCAAATTGCAACAAGACGTTGCGGGCAATAGAGAGAACCGATTCACCCCACAGGACACCTTGCAAAACAACTCCACCACCATCACCTCCATCTCCAATCTATATATATGAGGGGACTTTCATCAACCAAAATGTAGATTGGTTTAGCTGAGATGGTTTAAGACAGAATATTGTACCTCAGGCTCGGCCTCATCCTCTTCTTCCCATCCATCTGTGGATTCTCCTTCTCCAATTGTTTCACCTGCAAATAAAAAACAGTTCAGCAAAGATAGAATCACAGTATCTATAGTGAATGAAACAAAAAGCTGGAGCTAAAGTCATGTTTGATACATGGAATGACTATTCCATTGGAAAAATGGAAGCTATATTAACGAAAAGAAATAGCTATTACTTTTCGATAGTTTGGTTGTAACACAGGAATAGTAATAGCTATTCTTATTCCATTGTTTGGTACAATGCAATACACTGGTAAATAAAATCATATGATAATTAAATTTCTTAAAATACCCTAAAATAAAATTTTAATTTACATCACAGAATAGGAAGTCATCTTCTCTTCCAAATCCTTCAAATCTCTCTGTGTCTCTCCCTATCAGGAGACAACGAAACAAAGAGAAGCCAAAAGTGAAACCCATGTACTAATGAGAACAGGTTGCTTCCGAATTCAGGATACGTTGGATGCTGTGGATGAAGGGACTGATGAGAAAGCCCAAGTTTAAAGACGAAAAACTCCATTACAATTTCCCTACAAAAGCACTACTATTTTGCCAGAGGACTCAGTGGCTGAAGGCACCAATTTGAAAGTCCAAGTTGCAGTGCTTAACATGATTTGAATTGTCAAAAAACAAAATAAGTGCTTCTGCAATTTAAGTACTTCTCAAGAAAGTCAGTGGCATTGTAGTGGGGATAGCTTGTAGCAACGATGTTGGGCTGCACAATGCATCTGTGAGTCAATAATCACAAACACAGAGATTTGCCAACAAACAACAAGAATCTTGAGAGAATACACACAGGTAATTCATTGACATCGATCTTGGCAAAGATGACGTCGGAGATCTTGGAGGCCATGGCATGCACAATGGGCTCCATGAACTTGCAAGGCCCACACCAGGAAGCAACATAATCGATCACCGTCGAGATCCAACACGAGCGATAGGAATGTTGTATTTGATTTGGGTCAATGGAGGGCTTTTGAGTGAATTTAGGATTGATGTGCTATTCTCATGGCAAAGGAATAGCCATTCCTGTGGAATAGCTATTCTTAGAAATAAAAAACCAACCAAACAATGGAATAGATATTCCATAGAAATCACTATTCCATTCCAAGGGTCTATTCCGCATGCCAAACGTACACTAAGAAGTAGGGGTGTTCGTGAATCACAAGCGAACTCAGGATCGACTCATATAAGCTCGACTCGTGCTCGACTCAATTATTAAATGAGGCGCTTCCACAAATCCTAACTCAAATATTAAACGAAGCAAGCTCGGCTCAATTCGGTTAGGCTCGTGCGCGCACTCGTATAAAGCTCAACTCGTATATTTTTTTATTAAGTAACTAACAATATATAGTCAATATTACTCAGTAATAACAAATATACTATATAACTTATTTTAATTTATTATTTATATATATATAATTTTTTTAACATTATTTTCTCTCTCTCTCTCTCCCCGTCTTTCCATCACTGATTCTCTGTTGCTCGTCTTCTTCACCCAAACAAAAACAAGCTTTCTCCACTTAGTCGTGATCAGAGAGAGAGAGAGAGCAATCATTAAAAAGACCCAGATTCAATTAGAGCAGACCCAAACGAAAGAAAGAAGAATCAAGCAGAAACTATTGAGAGAGATTGAGAAAAGTAGAAACTATTGAAGAATCAAACAGACTCAAACACTTGAGATCACTACATGTCTGGTGAGCAAGAGTGAGAGAGTGGGAAATGAGAGTTGGGGTGGAAGATGCACTGTGACTAGTGAGGGAGATTGAGAGAGAGAGAGAGAGATGTTGAAAAAAAAAATTTTTGTTAGGGGCGTTGTCCCACTACAGTCTAAATACAACATGTTAACTTGTCCCACATTGCTAAGAAAACACCAACCCCCAAGTTTGCTTATCTATAAAATGATGCATATCCTCTCTCTTCGAAACCAAGTGCCTTGTTGTATTGACTTAGGCTCCCTATTCGGCTAGCCAGGCTAAGCTATGCAAGCTGGCTTTTTGAGCAATTTAAGAGTACTTGAAGTTTAAATTTATATATTAAAAAAAAACATTAAATATAAGAGCCGGCTCGCAAGCTGGCTCAACTCGAGCTCGAGTAAAATTTAAACAAACGAAGCCCGAACAAGAGAAGCTTGCTCAGGCTCGGCTCGTTTACACCCCTGTAAGAAGTTTAAACAACTAATTTTGCTCATGAAATGTAACTATCCATCAAAGGAGAGGATTACAAATCTCAGGAATAAAAAACCAAGCAAACAATGGAATAGATATTCCGTAGAAATCACTATTCCATCCCAGGGGTCTATTCCACATACCAAACGTACCCTAAGAAGTTTAAACAACTAATTTTTCTCATGAAATGTAACTATCCATCAAAGGAGAGGATTACAAATCTGATTCCAACACTGAACTTTCTAAAGAAAAACTACAACCATTGAATCCCCACTCTATGTAGCACTAATGTGTAAATATTAATGAACAGTGTAAACATTGAGAAATATATCCATGGAACCAAACAAAATTGGTCGATTTCAAACCCTTCAATTAAGTTAATAAAGTAAACATGTATTATATATATATAACTTCGAGAATTTATGTTTCAAGGAAAACAGAAAAAAAGTAATTAAATTACAAGGCTAAAAATATTACATTTAATAGTATAGCATCTTTAGAAAGTCCGAAGTATGTAACTCATAGCATAGTGTCACGGTAAATCGACTGGACTATATTTATCCAGAGTCACAGAGTCTGACACCAGGGCAATTGGGACTGGACTTTGATCAAACACCGGAACAATGTCCCAATCAGAAACATAAAACAAGGTTACTGAGTCGGTTCCAAGTCCTCAAACTATTAGATCAGATTCTACTGATATTCAAAAGTCAAACAATGCCGTTGCACAACAAACCTCAGGAGACAAAACTTCTCATGATAAGGATAGAACAATCTCAAAATCAACAATTGAAGTGTAGTTTGTATGCTATCATTAGATCTGTGTAGCTTGTATGCTATCATTAGATCATTCTGTTGTAATTGATATTTTGAATATGTAAAACAGTTGTACACGGTTGTAACAGATATTGCAGCAACTATTATAAATGAAAGTAAAGCTCTCAGTGAGTATCACGAGAGAAACATTTCATCAAACATATTACACTCATTTCCCTTACACAAACCCACCAAACAACGACCCAAAGCAGCATTTTTACTCCCAATGAATTACATACGAACGCCAGTGCTCTGTCTAGTAGGAAGGGAAAGAAACCAAAAGGACAAAAAATTATAAATTCCAGAATTTCTGAACCCAGAAACTAAAAAAGCGCAGTCGGCTGAATCTATCAAACTACTAGGCTTGCTTGGAGTTCTGGAAATCAAGGGGGCACCAACAACAATATTCAAACTCTCATTTCCCTTTGTTTTCGGCAATTATCTTGGAAACCAAAACATTGAGTAGAGAAACCAAAAAAAAAAAAAAACTGCGTGGAATGTACACGAAGAAACGTAATACGGTTTAATCATTACAAATCACAAATTGAAAAAGAAATACATGATTTTTTATTCGCCTATAAGTTTAATGGAAAAGCTAAGAGAAACAGGTAAATAGATGCTTACATTGAAATGGGTCTTCTTGTTCGTTAGCCTCGACATCAATATCTTTTTGTTCTTCGGAGGAGGAGAAGCTGCTGGTACTCACAAACCGAAGAGTAACAGCAGAAGAAGAAGAAGAAGAAGAAACTACGGAGGAGTTGGGTTTACGAGGGAAGCCAAGCAAACGAGAAAGAAAAGGGTTTTGGAGGGGCTGTCTCTGGGTAGAGAAGGATGCTAAGAAAGAAAGCCTTTTCTCCACATACGACAAAGATGGGGAGGAAGAGGAAGAAGAAGAGGAAAGCGACCTGCCAGTACTGTTTAGTGCAGCCTGAATGGTCCTGCCTTTCATTGTTGATTCTTCTCACTTCCACTTCACTTCTCGGCCCCTCTGCTCTCGTAAGCCCACGCTCTATTACTATCGCCGGCGCCGCGGCCGCTAAGTTGTGCTGTTAGCCCTACTTTTTTTTTTTTTTTTTTTTTTTTAAACAGTTCAATCTCATTCATTAATAAACGATCATAGAACTTAAACAATATAAAGCAAAGTCGTGAAGCAACCATAACCGAAGCTACAAGGTCACAAGTGTCAAAGATGACGTATTACATTTCAGACTCATACAAAATCCGCTAACCTATGACTAATTTTTAAATTAAACAGAAAATCTATCCCAAACAAATTCAAACCAATGCATAGATACCTCTTATTCCTCGGCTGTTATTCCTCAACATTGAAGGCAGATAACCTCAAGCCAAAACTCATCATCCTTGACCCGAAAACAAGGATAACGTTCACATCCACAACCCAAAGGTCTGGACCAAATCAACTACCTCAAAGGGTATCAGGCGGGCAGATCGAGAGAGAGGACCGAACATTATTACAAGCAAAAATAAAATCGATACATGGAAACAAAACAAGGTATAAAGAACAAAAAAAAAAAAAAGGAAAGTGAGACAAAATTACAGGGAAATAACTAATAGAAAAAAGCACACTAAGAGGATGACAGCAGCCGAAAAGAATAGCCGATCGCATGCTCCCCGGAAACTGAAAACGGAAGGGGGTTGGAAGTTCATCGTGGGGGGGGAGTGTGAAAAAGGCCCAGCAGAGGGTGGTGGGCGGCGAAGCAGGCGCGGAGGAGATTGGCGGCGCACTCAAACGGAACGGAAAGTTTGAGTGAAACCCTATGAGCATCACCCACAAAGAGTACATAAACAAACAGAAACAATAAAAGCAGAAACAGAAACAAACAAACACAAACTCAAGCAAAAAAACAAGAAAAATGAAAGAATACAAGAAAATAAAACAAAGAAACAAGAAACCCGAAATGGAAACCATGTCGGGAAGGAAGGTTACCTGGGGAAAATGGCCGGAACGCGAAGAACCCAGACGGAGTCGAAGAGGACAAGCGGAGGGGCGAGCGATGACCTGGGTCCGGTAAGGGCAGTAGATCGGGCAAAGAACGGCCGATTCAAAAGCCTAGAGCAAAAAAAGGGACCAAAGGAGGGGGGAAGAGGCATAGAGGAAGGGAAAGGAAAAAATCGCACAAAAAGTTAGGGGTATTAGGTAAATAGGCTAGCTCGCTAAGAGAAAGATGGCGATAGGAGGGGAGGGGGGAGCCGGGAGGCAAAGAGGGAGAGGGGAGGAGGGTCAAAGGGGGAGAGCAAAGGTTCTCCCCCTTCGACGGCGCTCTCTGCTATAGATGAAACCCTAGCAGAAAGGGGAGGGGGAAAGACGGATAATTGAGGTGACTTTTTTTTTTTCTTTCTTAGCCCTACCTAGTACCTACCATTTGTTGAAATATTTTCAATATATATATTATTTTGTGTCTTGGGAGCAACAAGATCATCTCCCGTTCATTTTGGACTGGAGAATATCCAGTTAATGGTTAGAGAGATTCTGAGGCTATAAATGAGACATCTGTTTATTAACAAATAATAATAATATATTTTTAAAAATAATTACAAAATAAAATAATAAAAATTTTAAAAAAAAACTAAAGGGTGGCCTTCAACCCCAGTTGGGGCTGGGGGTGGCTTCGGCCAACCCAAACTACCAATCTGGGGTGGCCGAAGCCACCCAATGACCATTGGGGGTGGCCCGACCACCCTCAAGGGCCAAATCAATTTTTTTATTTGGCCTTTGGCCACCCCTAAGGGCCATGGGGGTGGCTCATAGGGGTGGCTTTGGCCACCTCAGCCCCAACTGGGGTGGCCGGCCACCCCTTAGTTTTTTTTTTTAATTCTTTTTTTTTAATTATTTTTAAAATATATATATATTTTTTTTATTAATGGAACAGGTGTTCCATTTATGACCTTAGAAGATTTTGTTGGCATTAACTGGATATTCTCCGGTCCAAAATGGACTGGAGAGGATCTTATTCTGTCTAAATGAAAGATTTTAAAGAGCATTTAATAAAAATTGTCCCGAAAAGATAGAAGATTTTGTTGGCATTTATAAGGCCCAACAAACTTAAGCTACTAAATGAGCAATGCTAGGGTACACTCTAGTGTTTGTTATAGCACTAATCTAATAATGACCGATTTACAGCATTCGAAAATTCAAATTTTCGAAGTATGAAATTATCTGATCAGTTTTAGAGATAATTAACTACTATATTCAATTCTCTTTATATCCTAACCCAATTGCATACCATTTTTGGTGAGGGCAAATATTTTCATAAGGAAAGTGATTTTGTAACACACCTTAGTCCTTAAGAGTAATTTCGTTTTCTTTTTTTTTCTTTTTCTTTTTTTTGACTTTATAAACATTTTAATATTGTTTACGAAACGGCATAAAGAGTAGGAAGAGCAAACCCTAGCCCCTTCCAGTGCGATCCAAAAGGGAGGAAGGATGGACTCCTTTCTCCTTTCCCCTTTTTCCTTGTTTTTGTTTTAGATTTTGTTTAGACTCCAGCAATAGCGCACAACCTCCTCCACCGCTTTGGCCGCCTACTTCACCTTGCCGTTCGTTGTTTTAGATTTTTGTTTTCATGTTGTTTAAAGGAAGATAGTTTATGTTTGGTGCTTTTGATTGATTAATTAGTCAAAAGGGCTTGCCCGATTTGGGTTTTTTTTTTGGGATTTTTAATTTCATCTGTATGCAAAAATTGTTGTTATTTTTTGTTAGGAATCTTCATAGTCGTTTTTTCTTTTGCAGGTTTCTATCTTCCTCCTCCTATGGAACTTTCTTCTCTGTTATTTCCACTCGATCACCAGGAATCAACTGCTACCTGCCTCCATATTTTCTTACTAATGGTTGTATTCAGTCTTTAACAGTTGCCACATTAATTGTTTTAAAAATGCAATTGCATTTAATACTACTGTACCATTTTGTTGGGTCAATGAAAATTTCTTATTTAAATGTTCTCAATGTTGTTTTTTAGGCACAAACTGTACATACATAACTCTAAACATAAAATCATTGTAATTTCTGTTGTAGAGCAATAATTGAACATACATCAAAAGTTACATAAAGAAATGGACATGCATCAAAAATTTCACCATGGCAAACACACATGTTGCAATCTATTCCAAGTTACAAAAGCAACTATACACATTGGCATCAAAGTATTGACTAATCCTGAACAACACCAACTAATTATTAGGGAAGAAATTCCAGCGAGTCGTGTCATGGATGTTCAAATTTGTCATTGTATCCTGCAATTTTTCAAATGAGGAAATAATTAGTAATAGTTGTTATAATAGTTTGCACTTGCAGAATGAGGTATGTACAAATCCTATGTCATATATTACTAATCAATAATTTTTCACAATTTCTTAAAATAAAATCAACTTAAACGAAATAAAAAAGGTGAAAAATTGGTATCGACTCTGAATGACACGATGACAAAAGATTAGAACTATTCACTCTATGCATAGTTGAAGTTACACATTGACCCTATTTAAGTTACACATCAATCAGTAAATGAAGCTCATATTAAATAAATAACATGTATAAATGTGAGAAAAAAAACATAAACATGTGAGACTCATACTTGTAAATGTTGATTTGTTTGCAGGTGATGATTGTTAGTACTTTTCTTCTTCTTTTTAGCCACTTCAATACAACTTTTGATCTGATGTTTTCCCTTACAACTCTGCTTCTTTTTTATGCCTTTAATGCTTATGGTTGCCATCTCTCATCTAATAGATTTTCTTGGGAATTATCAACTTCACAAAGATTGGATTTCCTTCTCACAGCATCTTCAATCTTTTTGCTCAACTTAGTATGATTTTCCAACACTATCTTGTATGCTTCTTCACTTTCAATTGCTCGACTGATAAGCTTGACATACAAGGGGCACAAAGACTTATATCGATTTATGACTTCTAATTCGCTATCTATTATTATTTCATGTCCATTAAAGTCTTGCACAATCTCATTCCATGTATCTTTTGTCCATCTCTTAAGGATATACTTATCTGGAAGTACCTTAATATTCATAACATCAAGAATTTTTAAAGCATGGCAACACAAAATTTCACATCTCTCAAATTTTCTACAATTACATGAAACCTTGTTTTTTTAAAGAATTCCAAATGACTCTACGATCTTTAGGCTTACCACATATTGACACTATGTATTCATGAGGCGAGTTTCTTTCAATACGCTCCGTAACAAAAGCTCCTTGGAACTCTTCATATTGCTTTTGAAACTTCAAAAACTGTCGACAAGTATAAATATTTGTTGCTTGTATCAACATAGGTGAAAACATCTTAATTTTTAGTAACTTCTATCTTAAATTATACTATGCTACCAATTCCTTGTAGCACTTGTCATTAAGTAATCTTTCAAAATGTGTGAAGAATTTTACAATAACATAATCTAACTATAAATAATCATTCAAGTCAGCGTTTAAACTTTCGCTCAATTGTGTTGAAGTCAGTATTCCTGCAGAAAAAGACATCTTGACATATGCTTTAGTCCATTGCTCTTTCAAACAAAAGAATAACCAAAACGTAATTTCGATAAAAGTTTAAAAATAGAATTTTTGCCAAAAAATTAATTTTTTAACTTAAAAGTTATATTTTTGAAATACAATCTCTACTATACAACGTGGGTCCGCCCTGCGGCCTATATTCAGAAATCATTAAGAAAATATTATAATCAAGGATATTACATTATGGTGAATATATGAAATATCTGGAACAGGGCATATTTTTAGATGAAATAAAAACAATAAATTATATGATAGCCACCAGGCAACCGAAGTTCCTCGTCTTCATTTCCACCAAAGTTGTGTACCAGCATTCCAGCAAGTCCACCTAAATGTCACCCTAAACTTCTTCTCTAATCTCTATTCTCTAGTTAAAAAAGTAAATCAATACTTAACCAGAATCTCCCAATTAACAGCGCCAACCGAAATGTCCATGTTATAATAGCTGTCGTACTTCCAGTCCAGTTCAGGGACAAGGAAGATCGAGAGGAAATGGACATGTCATTAAAGACGAAGAAGCTTTTGTTATGGCTGCTGGGGTTGTTATTGCTTCACTGCAGGGCACAAGGCAAAGTACACTACTACGACTTTGTCGTAAGTACAGCTGACTCATTACATCGTATTCATTGTGTTTTTGTAATTAGCGTTAATACAGTACCCAATTAGCCTGAGCTGAGAGCTGAGAGCTGAGGGCTGAGGGATAATTATTGCGCTAATCACTGAATAATACTCTGGTTTTCCCGCTTTCAGGTCAAGGAAAGCAATTTCACAAAGCTATGCGCTACAAAGAGCACTTTGACGGTGAATGCCAGTTTTCCGGGACCGGCGATTCGCGCCCACAAAGGGGACAATCTGTACGTGAATGTTTACAATCAAGGAACATATGGTGTCACCATTCACTGGTAACTCCCTCTCTCCCTCTCAATCAATTTCTTCACTATTTTTATGTTAAGACCCAACCAAAAAGCATTAGCTATTTACGCTATGACCTTAATTAAAAAGACAAGTAAACTTGAAAATAGTTTATTTTTGAAAATTACAAAAAGAGTTTTAGTCAACAACTAAATAAATTTTTCCTTTCTTTTCTTTCTTTCTTTCTTTATTTTTAGTTTGAATTTATAAGAATATTTCTGTATTATTAATTGATTTTCTTATTTGGTTATAGGCATGGCGTGAAGCAACCAAGGAACTCATGGTTTGATGGACCTGAGTACATCACTCAGTGCCCCATCCCAACCGGAACAAACTTCACTTACCAAGTCCTACTTACTGAAGAAGAAGGAACTTTATTCTGGCATGCCCACAGCGACTGGTCAAGAGCCACTGTTCATGGTGCCTTAGTCATCTTGCCTGCAGATGGAACAACTTATCCATTTCCCATGCCTGATGCAGAACAAATTTTATTATTTGGTACGCAAAATAGTATCTAGATCGATCTGGGCATTGATATTGTTCAATAATAAGAGATTTTTTATTAAAAGTAAGACGTGTCACAATAGAGTAATTCTCGGTGGCCTACTTGTGTCTTACTTGTGTTCCATTAAGAATAATGTGGCTATTAAAATCACAATTAGGCTTGTGATTGATTATTATTGAATTTTGATCAAATAGTGATTTTAATAGCCACATGTGGGGTACAAGTAGGCCACCTAGAATTACTCGTCACAATATGATAAATACTGACATGGCATATAATGGATTTTGTCAAAAAATTTAGCACATAATGAATGGAAGTGTTTTGTCACTTTTGAAACCCCGAAAGCTATTTGTTAGAACCTCAAATTAGAGAGACAAAAAAATGCTGTGAACTTTGTCAAATTAATTTTATTTTTATTTATCTTATTATCAGAAGTTTCTTTTTTTTTTTAATTATCTTTATTAACTAAATAAAAATATCTGATCCATGTTCTTTATTTGAAAATTTCCTGTTGAATCTAACTGATGTAGCAAAATCATACATCTTAATTAGATCTTCGTTTGACTTTTTGGCTGATCATGGTGTTTTATTGCAGCTTCGTGGTACAAGAAGATGTGATGGTGTTAATGGATGAGGCCCTCCGTTACGGTGGATTGACGGTATTGTCAGATTCCTATGCCATCAACGGCCAACCCGGGGATTTTTATTCGTGCTCCGAAGGTACAATACACAAAGACATAACTCTCATATTCAACTGAAGATCGAGGTGGTTGGACCACTATTGAGTTCAGTCCAATTAAAGGGGTGACCGAATCACCTCCAAATGCCATATAATGATTCAACCATGCATCCTCAAATAACATATTTTGTGTGTTGACGGACCACTCTAGGATGTGCGGAAGCAAAAACGCACGTAACTTGTTTGATGCAGCAAAATGTTTTTTTAAGAATAATTATTGATTTAACATAATATATATTCATCTCAATTAATTTCAACAAAATATTTTGGGTGTTGATCGAATTAACAAATTATGATGGCCAATTGCAGATACAACATTTCGTATGTGGGTTGATTATGGAAAGACCTATCTACTTCGCATAGTTAATTCCGTACAGAACACAGACATGTTCTTCACCATTGCAGACCACAATCTCACAGTTGTCGGATGGGATGGTTCCTACATCAAACCCTTAAAAATGAGTTACATAATGATAACCCCAGGGCAGACAATGGATGTTTTGGTCACAGCAAATCAACCCCTCAGCCACTATTACATGCTTGCCAGCCCTTATTTTGATGGACAGGCAGATGACTTCGACAAAAGCATCACCAGCGCAATCTTCCAGTACAACGGAAACTACACTCCCCCATCGTCACCGGTGTGGCCGACCAACATCCCCGGTTTTTATGACATTGGCGCTGCGGCGTTGTTCACAACACGTTTAAGGAGCTTGGCGTCCAAAGAGCATCCTGTAGATGTCCCTCAAAGTGTCGACACCAGAATGTTTGTGACAGTTTCCATAAACATGATGCGTTGTCCCAATGCCTCATGCGCAGGGCCTGATGGGAATAGGCTTGCTTCCAGCTTAAACAACATCAGTTTTGCAAACCCTTCTTTGGATATTTTGCAAGCTTATTACAGGTAATTTTGAATGCTATATCTTGCAACTTAATTAATTAAATGAATGGTATTGTGTTATGTGCACGTGCCATGAGAATGGGATGTAAGTTGGAGTCTCACGCGTTCTCAATTACAAATGTTGCATTTTTAATTTAATTTGCGATGTTTACCGTACATCTTATCAACCCGGCCATGATAATGAGTTCATTAATTTATTAGTTCTGACGTACATTAGTTTGGATGGTTCATATATGGTATGATCTTATAATGAAATAACATCATTTCAAAACTTTTTGTGGCAGGAACGTAAGTGGATATTTCGAGGAAAATTTCCCAAACAAACCCCCAAATCTGTTTAATTTTACCTCAGAGGCTCTATTGACGGACAATGTTACCCTATCAGACCAAGGGACAAGGGTGAAGATACTAGATTATAACAAAACCGTGGAAATAACGTTTCAGGGGACTAATGTCATGAATTCAGGAGAAAATCATCCAATTCATTTGCATGGGTTTAGATTTTATGTGGTTGGAACAGGACTTGAAAATTTTGACAATGTAAGTGACCCATTAACTTATAATTTAGTTGATCCACCCGAAGCTAACACTGTTCCAGTTCCTAAGGATGGCTGGGCCACCATTAGATTCAAAGCCGACAATCCAGGTACATTTATTAAATAACTATTGTTAGAATATTAATTCAATGATTAAATTAATTATTTTCTATTATGTAATATGCATAATTGTTTCAGGGGTTTGGTACATGCATTGCCATTTTGACCGGCACATGAGTTGGGGTATGGACACAGTTTTCATAGTACGAAACGGCCCCACGGAAGAGACAAAGCTCCGCCCTCCCCCGGCTTACATGCCGCCTTGTGGAGCGGATGCACTGGCTGGGCTTCAACAGACAATCTTCCAGAATGAAGAGTAAATAAAGAAATTTTGATACTAATACCTGCGAGGATCGAGGTGCTATCTACTTAGTTTGTAGTTCATCGAAAATTTCTTGGTTTTGAGACCACTATAAAAGGAAAAAGCTATTGTTTCCTTTGTCTATTGTGATCTATGATCCATAGAAACCAGCGTCAATTATTTTAGAAAAGTTGAAGCTGTGAATAAATTCTATCTCTATTGTTGATCTTGTATGAAAAAGGATAAATTAACATATATTATAATTAGACGCAACACGCAGATGAAATTTGAGCACAACATTTTGTACTAACTTGGGCGTCAGATTGCCTTCGGTCTTGTGCTTCTTCTTGCAGGTGGAATAGCTGCCAAGGCTCCTCAGTGGGCAAGCTTATTCATTGGATATCTTACTGACTCATCATAGACTTCAACAGTTGAAGGAACAAGGTTGTGGTTTGATAATTATCAATGGTAATTTTAAATAATACTTCAAAAAAGATAAGTGTACGTGAAGAAAGTAAAAATGTGTACAACATTATTCATAAAAGAATTCAAGCCCACCACGAATCATACGAGCAAGCTGGACAAAAAGCTAGCTGCTCATTGAGACCAATATACATAAAGAAAAGTGCCACGACTAGCCTATCGGAAAAAAAGCAAAAAGAAAAAAAAATTAAAACCTGACAAAGACTGATATTGGTTGGGTGTGACTAATTGTGAGCTACCATTCCTCCTCCAGCGAGCCATTTACAGCCCGTTGGAACTGATCTCCTAAGTCCTACCCACCCTCTCTCTATCAGTTAGTTCGATTGCTCTCAAAAGGATATTGGCCAAAGATGATGTATAAATAATACAAGGAAAGGGTGTTTTCCCAGTAGCAAACAGACTGATTCTCCATTGGAAAACCATAAACAATTACGACTTTGTTGTAAGTCTCAAACCCACCTCTTTGTTGCATGGATATCAAATATAATTATAATATGATTAAGATTTTGTCCTCAAATGGTGACGAGAAATTTTATTTTATGATTAAGATTTAATGCTCAACTCTCTCTCTCTCTCTGTCGCACATATTTTACATTTATTTCTACATGGTTTCAAACCTACTTTTATGTGGCCTTTCACACGGTGTCAAACACACATTTTTGTGGTATTTAAATTTTACGGATAATTTCATTTAGGACCCTTAAACTATCACGTGTTTAGAAAAGACCTCCCAAATTTTAAAAACTCTCAATTTCACTCTATCAACTTTTAATTTGATGCAATTGGCCCCCCTCCATCGATTTTTGCCGTTAAACCCTAACAGAAACCATTTAAAAAAACCAAATTATTCTTCAATTTTGATTTTTAATTTGAAATTAAGGGTAAATTTAGAATTTTATAAAAGTTTCAAGAGTATACATGTTATGTCATCACTTTTAATGTCTACAAACTAACGGGGTAGATTGCATCAAATTGAAAGTTCGGGAGTGAAATTAAGAGATTTGGAAATTTGAAGTTTTTTTAAATCTCGTAGTACTCATTTGTAAAATTTTCCCTAAATTTTAAATAACTTAAATGATATGACTTATAAAATCTAACCAGAAACTCACATAGGAAAGAAGTGCATGTGTTGTGCTTGCTATGGACATACATGCAAATCCATTTAGAATTGTATAACTTTTTTAAGTCGCTTTGAACTTTTATACACAGGGTCATCAATTTAAACAATTAAGGATAATTTAGTAAAATAAATGGTTGTCAAATTCATAGTTTATGGGCTCATTCCAAATTGGTTGTGAAAAATAATCCCTATATATATATGCTTTTGTGTATGAAAGTAAAGCGTAAAAGTTATTTTATTTTGTTTTAATTGGTTTCCCTTATTACTCTTTCGTCTTGCAGCTAAAGGAGAAGAATTTTACGAAGCTGTGTGAAACGAAACCCATATTGGTCGTAAATGAAAGTTTTCCAAGACCGATAATCCATGTTCAAAAAGGGGATACGTTTTTTTGTTAATGTTCACAATCAAGGGTATTATGGAGTTACAATTCACTGGTACTTTCTCTCTCTCTCACCTAATATCCATCTATGATCACTAATAATATATATGAGGATGATGACTATAGTAATGCTAATTAATAAATAAACGCAATATGATGCTCACACGCACGGAGTCAAACAATTGAGAAATCTATGGTCAAATGCAGAGATGGAGCTAGCTGGGGGTGGCCGGTATAGACCAAGGCCTCTAACTCGTTTGAAAAAAAAAAAATTGAAGGTCAATTAACATTATTTTCAGCCCAGCTGAACCCTACCCGTAAATTTTTTTTTGGCTCATACCCATTAAAACTAATTCATAATCCCTACAAGCTAAACTTTGCAAAAGACGTTATCTAACCTTAATTAAGAAGACTCAAGAGCCCATTGCAGCATTAGAGCAGAGAGGGAGAGACTAGAGACGAGTCAGTCCGACACAATCAGCCTTTCTATATATATATATATATATATATATATATATATATATAGTTTCTATTGATTTGTTGGGAGGTCAATATGCAACCTTTCTCCACTATCTATTTTTTTTTATAAAAAAAAAACAAACTTTTTCCAACATCCAGGGAAGCCGAGGAGTTGACGATTAGTTGCTCATAGCGAACAGCAGCACGTGAGTAATAAATTGAGAACTTTAGGTTGAGAACAAAAACGTCACCGCCAGTGAGAGACACAGAGAAATCATGAGGTCATGTTATTGTCCCTAATAAATAGAAAGTATGACCTCGTGACAGAGAGAAAATCACGAGGTCATGTTTGGATGCTCGAACAAACCACGGGGCATGGGGTTATTTGTTAAACAACACCTCATAACACCCTCTCGTCTTAAATACTATTTATTTTATTTTTAGAAAAATTAAAATTAAAACATTCTAACTTTTATATTACATCATTCGCTTTTTATATTAAATTATTTACTTTTTATTGCTATTCAAATAAAAAATTTATTACAAAACAAAATTTTTTACTTTTCAATACCATTTTTTCACTTTTCTATACTAATCATTATTTTCTTTTTTAATTTTTTTTATTATGAACAGTGCCGTGAAAAAGCCTTGCTGTTTGCCAAACACTACCATGATTACAAAACACAAAATACAACTGGGATTTATGAGCTCGCTAGTGAGGTATAGTCCTCACTTGGACCCTATCATCACCATAGGCAAGATTGTCCCTGTGATTACGAATAGGACCCATGTGCATGCGCTTCATCATCTCTTGCATTTGGCGCATGTCATGTTGCAGTCTCCACCGTTTGCTCGAGCTCTTGGAATTTGGCTCTCCATGGAGCCTATAATCGCTTGATGTATCGCTGGTAGTCAAATCTCGAAACAACATCTCTCACACGAACGACGTTGTTATAGAAGTTGTTGCTGTTAAGTTGGCCATCAAATCCGGATAATGCCGGCTCGAATAACCCCATGAATTTAGCT